>NC_140952.1:79993411-80593411 GCF_014529385.1 Adiantum capillus-veneris | reverse complement strand
CTCCATTGAAATACGCAAAACCCATGATATTTTGTACATTGGGGATTTACATTCAAGGTCATCCACTTGTACAACCTATTATCCCTAGTAGGTTTGGTCTCACGATTCACCACTTTTCCACTCTATGTCATTATATTAAGAGGAATTGGGTGTTAAGGTCCACCACTTGTCCATCCTATAAGGTTATGCCTTGAATGGTATTTTTTCTCACCACTTGTAATGCCCATGACATGCTTTACATGGGGGTTTTATTCCAAGATGCACCACTTGTCCAAGCTAATTCTATTGAAACATAGAGAGAAACAAAGGTCCACCACTTGGCCAAGCTAGGCTCCATTGAAACATGGACCTTAATACCAAATTATTCCGAGTAGCATGAGTGATATTTTGTACATGGGGGGTTTGCATTCAAGGTCCCGCTTGTCCAACCTACTTGTACTAATAGGTTTGGTCGCTAGATTCACCACTTGTCCACTCTATGTCATTATATTAATAATAATTGGTGTTAAGTTCCACCACTTGTCCAACCTATAAGGTTATATATTGAATGGTATTTTTTCTCACCACTTGTAATGTCCATGATATGTTTTACATGGGGGTTTTTTTCCAAGGTTCGCGACTTGTCCAAGCTAAATCTGTTCAAACATAGAGAGAAACAAACGTCCACCACTTGTCCAAGCTAGGCTCCATTGAAACATGGAGAGAATGATGCTCCATCATATATCCAAGATAGGCTCCATTGAAACATGGAGAGAAGTAAGCTCCACCATGTCTCCAAGATGCTAGAGTCCATTGAAATACCCAAAACCCATGATACTTTGTACATGGGGGGTTTACATTCAAGGTACACCACTTGTCCAACCTATTATCCCTAGTAGCATGAGTGGTTTGGTCTCAGGATTCACCACTTGTCCACTCTATATCATTATATTAAGAAAAATTGGGTTTCCATATCTAAATGGATCTTTGCTTGGATAAGTGGTAGACCTTAAGACCTAAATACCCATTCTACACTAGAGCATTGGTTAAGCCTTATGCACTTCAAGAATACCTTTAACAACAAGTAGTAGTTATTAGTTGACTTAAGTCTAGTTGAAGTCCATGGTATTGAGACTAAGAGAGAGTGTAGCATAAAAAAGAGTCAGGATTTTAATTTGACTTTCTTTCTATTAATGAGTAGATCATAGATGGATTTTGGTATCTAATAAAACCTTAGGGTAGACAATGTAAAACTCATGTCTATTGTTGTGTTTGCATTAAGTGTTCTTGCTCTATAATTTCAGAATCATTATAGAAAAATGGATTGTCTATATGCTGGCATAAATTGAAGAAAACTATTGAATTACCCATCCAACCTCCTCCAAGACCTTGTCCAAGGAATCAATCACCTCCTTATCACCTACCACTTGCTTTCAAGGACATCAAAAGAGTACTTATCTTGGATCTAGAGGGGTTACTTCTCAAGACAATTGAAATGAAACATGGAGATTCTATGCCAGCTTGGACTCAACACATGCGACTTGTGGAGGATAAAGATGAACTTTATCATGTGGTGCGACCAGACGCACAAAGTTTTTTGGATTTTTGTGCTGAATACTTTGAGCTATGGATATGGAGTTGCTATAACTTAACAAGGGTGCAACGCATCACACAAAAATGTTTTTCTGAGCAGTATACGAAGTTCAAGGTGTTTATGAGTAACAAAAATTGCCAAAATCCAAATATCATGTTAGGATTTACAAGGGTTTATCACAAAAAATTGAGTGATATTTGAGGATTTGGATGCAAACAATACCTTAATTTTTGATGACACTCCATATAGGGTGATGTGGAACATGCTAGGGGCATATCTTATATTTCCAAAGATGTGGAGGAAAACTTCCGAGCAACTTCAAAACTTCTTGTAGAGAACCATAATTCCATGGTTGGTAGGAAGGTTGTATGCAAGAGATAAGAGAGTCTATACATACAACACAATTGTAAATCAGTATAGTGATTCTGAGACAAATTATGTCCTTGATTTGTACTTGTCAACACGAAAGCATTGAATAAATATGTCCATAAGATGATTTTCTTATTCTAGTGTGTATCTTTCAACATTTGTATAATTTGATATAGTCTGTAAAAAAAAAAAAACAAAGGTGTGTCAATTTTATGAACAGTTCAATGGAGTGCACCGTACTCTAAGGGGACTTCAATGTACTATTGGAGTGCATCCTATTGTAAGGGGACTCTGATGTATTGCTAGTGCACCCAAATTTTTGGGGACTCATTTTTTATTTGATTGGGACCTATGTTGGGTCATATAGTAAAAGAAATTCATTTTTTGTCAATTCATATCAAGGTTGCATTTATTTGTAACTAGGAGAGAATTGATGTTTGATGTCAAAATAAAACTTGTAAGTGTGGATCAGAGAATTCATGGACTTTAAATATGTGAGAGGGATCTTTTTCTTGGGCACAAATGTTTGATTCAAGAATTTTATCATTACATACTTTATGTGAAAGAGTTTTAGAACCTAAAAGACTTTGAAAAGAAAACTATGGAATCTAAGTGCATGTATTCTTGAATGGCTTGAAAGTTGATGTATACATGCATGTCGCCTTGATGAAGATTTAGATCTGACAAGATGCAAAGCTAGAATTATTGGACGCTACCTTTGTCAATTTGGTAATAACATATTTAACTTTCTTTTCTTATGGGTGGAAAATATATTATTATGTGCATTTGGAGCCTAATTGCTTGACCTTCAAACAAAGATTCCTATGTTATTTTTTCATATACTTATTTGTAATGGGTTAAGATTGTGGATACAAGGTCCACCACTTGTTCAAGCTAGATCTAAGAAAGTATATATACTGAGTCTTCAAACTAGTAAACCAAGGGAAGAGAGAAGCAAGGTCCATTACTTGTCCAAGCTCATCTGTAGACAACATAAAGAGATGCTGGGTCTACTAATTGTCTAATATAGTCATGGAGAAATGATAGAAGGTTGATCCACTTGTCAAACCTATCATCTCTAGTAAAATGTGAGGTTTGGCCTTAAGATTCACCATGTAACCAGCCTATACTTCATTGTATTATGAAGAGTAGAAAAGCAAAGCTCCACCACTTGTCTAAGGTAGTTCCAAAATCAACATGGAGAGAAGCAAGCTTCACCATTTGTCCAAGATAGGTTTCATTAAAACATGGAAAACCTCATATATGTTGTACATGGAAGCTTTTTTTCAAGGTCCACCACTTGTCCAAGCTAGGATCCATTAAAACATGGATAGAAACAAGGCTCCACCACTCGTCCAACCTTTATAGCTGCAAAGTGTACCGGTTGTCTAAACTAGGCATGGGAAAATAATAGAAGGTCCACCACTTATCCAATATATTATCTCTAATAGCATGGGAGGTTTGGTCTCAAGATTTAGAAATTGGCTGACCTGTATTTCATTGTATTATGATGAATTTGGTTTTAAACTCAACTACTTATCCAAGCTATAAGTTTATATCTTGAATGGTATTCCTTCCCATCACTTAGAAAACCAATGATATGTTGTACATGGGGGGGTTTGTTACAAGGTCCACCACTTGTCCAAGCTAGTTTCATTGAAACATGGATGAAGGCAAGCTCCACCATTTGTTGAAGCTAGACTCGATTGAAATCTAGAAAATCCATGCTATGTTGTACATGGTTTTTTTTTTTGAAAGGTCCAACACTTGTCCAAGCTAAGCTCCATTGAAACATGGAGAGGAGAAACACTCCACCACTTGTCCAAGCTAGGAAACATTGATAGTAGTTGGTTTAGTTTGAAGATCCACCATGTGTCTAAGATAACTCTATTGAAACATAGAGAGAAGCAAAGGTCCACCAATTGTCCAAGCTAGGCTCCATTGAAACATGGACATAAGCAAGCTCCACCATTTCTCTAAGATAAGCTCCATTGAAACATGGAGAGAATCAAAGGTCCACCATTGCTCTAAGCTAGGCTCCAGTTGTCCAACCTATAAGGTTATATCTTAAATGGTAATCTTTCTAATCACTTGGAATACCCATGATATGGAGGTTTTGTTCCAAGGTCACCACTTGTCCAAGCTAACTCTATTGAAACATAGAGAGAAGCAAAGGTCCACCACTTGTCCAAGCTAGTCTCCATTGAAACAAGGAGAGAAGTAAGCTCCATCATTTCTCCAAGATAGGCTAGCCTGGATAAGTGCACCTTGAAACCAACCTTCCTATGAGGCAATAGAGCATATGCTACATATTTTATGTATGCCCCATGCCTCAAATTAAGAAGTTCTAGATTAGAAGTGGACCTTGCTTTAATGTCACATGCAATAAATTAAGGAAAAATATCCAAGTGGATTGTATTCCTCAATGGATCCTTGCTTTCACAAGTTGTGAACCTTGAGTCACTTTTACATTAACTTGGACAAGTGGTGGACCTAGAAACCAAGCTCTCCATGTTGAGATAAGTTGTAGGTAGGACAATAGAACATAGACAACGATAATGGATGCAATATACTCATCTTCTAATAATGCAATTGATTGAAACCATAGTATTTTAGTTGTTTTCATTGTGTATTGTATGTGCATAAAGTGGAATGAGACCTTAAGAAAACTCAAATTTTTGACAAAATCTGTATATTTTGTACATGATATATTGAAAGTTTTCCAACCTGGGAATTGGGATTTTCCCACTTTACCTAATATGGTCTTTTTTTGTTCCTTATCTGGCACTTACAAGAACCACATAGTTACTCTGTTTTTCAGCTCCACTGCTGAGTAGACTACAAACCTTGATGTCAGGTTGCTAATCACTAGCCCAAATATTTGAGTTCTTGCCAAGTGAAAAACCCTGTGTAAAACGCTTACTCGAACGCCAGCATATTGTGAGAAGGTAAGAACATACACCTGGCGTAGAATCCATAGAGGACTTCTTCGGAAGGTTGGCCACTTAGATCATAGCACAAACCTTTGTTACCCTTGAGGAATGACATCCAAGGGGCGCCTCCTTGATCTGGCTCATTGAACACTTCGATGCAGGTGAGCAGCATTCCTTAGATTTTGTATAACATAGCACATGACAAATCTGGTAAACTTTTAAAGAATGACATGGCACCCTTTAGGGTTTTCATCGTGTATTCTTCAATCTCGCTGGTCCCTTTTCTAGAGCAGGCAATTTGGGGTAATTCAGCCAAGTTGGCCGCTTCTTTAGTAGTGTCTCATGTGCTATCCAGGTCCTTACTCTTGGTACAGGATAGAAGGTAGGATCCTTTTGTAGGGCCGCAGGTTCTCTTGTGAACAAAATCAAGTACCTGGGATTCTTGTTCAGCCAGCTCAACTGCCACTTCAGGTGGTCTTTATTTGCACCCTCGACTTGCATGTTGGTGTAAAGCCTTTCTTTTACTTGCAGCAACTCAAATTTAATCAGAGGGTAGGACAGGGATCGTTGGTGCCATTGCGCGTTCATTTGATTGGGAGTGAGTTATATGACATTGATAGAATGAAGTACTCTCAGCTCCCAATCCATTGGTACCTTCCACTGCTCATCTACCTCTTGTGTAACTTTTTTCTTGAGTGCATCTTCTTCAGCTTTTGAGAGCTGGACCATTCGCACTCTGTCTGCTTTGGTAATGGGTACTTGAAATTCTTCCATTCCACTCAGCTCTAGTGTGGACTGTGTCTCTATCATAGCAAATGATACTGAGGGGATTTCTATCTGAGGTTTCTCTGAAGTGCCTACCTCTTCTTGTGTTTCTGTCCTCCCTCTCTCAGTAGGGAGCTGGTTGACTCGTTTGAGTTCAGCTATCTCCTTCAGTAGCTCATCTTCTCTTTAGACCCGCATAAAGGCCATGTCTCTGCATTGAGACTGCTCTAATTTCAGCTCCAACTCAAGGTCTTTATTTTTCTTTTGTAATGCCTTGTAGACCTCATCCGTTCCTTTGATTTAAGTGACGACGACTGGATTCTCTTGCATTTGCTGCAAGAATATAGTTTGATCATTGATTCTTTGTTCTGAGTACTGTAGGGAAGCATTGGCTACATCTAGCTGTACCTGGATCTTTTAAGCTGATAGGGTTGCAGTTAGAAGCTCATTTGTAGCTTTCGTCAGTTTTGATCATCCTTTGCTTTGCATGCATCTGACAGTTTTGTGAGAAACTTACCCAGCTCCTCCATTTCTTTCTGTTGCTTATCTCTTGCGAGCTTATGTTGTTTAGCTTCCTCTCTCAACTCTTGCACTTGCCTTTGTAGATCAGTGATGACATTGAGTCTATCGTCTACCTCCCGTTGGAGTGTGTCAATCACCATCTCTAACTCTTTGGCCCTTGTGCTACCGCCAAGTGTTGCTGGGTGAAGTCGTTCAGTCATCTCCTGCATTTGCTTAGCATATTCATTAACTTGAAGGATGACTTCATCATTTGACTGCCAGTCTTCATTTTGTGCTAACTATCTTGATGTTTCTGCAGATTCTTGGGTGTCCTTTGGCTGCGTCATGACGGCTTGTTGTTGTTGTTGCCCTTGTTGCTGCTGATCTTTTTTTGTTGAGGTAGAGGGTGGTGCCTCAGCATTCTCTTGCTATGTTGAGGTAGAGGGTGTTTCCTCGGCCTCTCGTTCTCTTGTGTGCTCAAAATTTTTGGTGTCCTCTTTTGTGCCGGACTGGCTGCCTTTTCTGTCTTTCGCTCTTTCTCTATTTGCTGACCTTGAGTAGATTCAGTTGCTTGTTGTGTAGATTTAGCTGCCTCTTCTTGTTCAGGTTCTGCTTTTTTTGTTGGCTCAGTTGTTGTGGTTCTAAATGCTGGTGATGGTGGTGGGCTCGGCATTGGGTGACCTTGGTGTTCAGAGACAAGAGAAGAGATGCGGGGAGACACATCACCTTGGTCATGTTGTGGTTCTCCTTGTGCAATGGCTTCTTCTGCTTTCTTTTGATGTTCTGCCGCCTCTTGTTCTTCTTTTAGCTTTAGAGCTTCTGCCTATTGATACATTTGTTCCAATACCTCCTTGGGTTCTTCAGCCTGCTTCCTGGTGTGATGCTTGGTTCTTGGTCCTTTAAGTTTAGCAGGCACCCACTTTTCCGGGTTCTTTCCTTGTGCTTGTCGGCTACCTTGGTAAGAGTGTTTCTCTCTTTCAAACCGGGCTTGCTTTTGTACGGGCTCTTCCTGCTGTGCTTCCACGGCTTTTCTCTTCATCTCTTGTATCCGTGCTCTCCTTTCTTCGTTATCTGAGCTTTCATAGCTGTGCCGTTCTGGCGAGATTTCAATAGACTCTTCGCCTGAATTGTATGATCTTTTGGCAGACCTTGTAGCTCGAGGAGATGGTTGAGCCGACACTATCGAAGTGTTTTGATCTAGCACAAGTGGTAGGTTGTCGGCCATGCTGATGTCATGGTAGGCAATCCTTGTCAAAACCTTTGGTGCACCCAGGTATGTGATATTTCCTTTCTTCTTTGTTCCTTTCAAAGTGGTCAAGACATATTGTGCATGGTCAACCGGTTGCCTGGTTGCTGACTTGAGGACTTGCGTGAAGGTGGTGGCAACCGCATGGTTTGGTGTTGTATACCTTGGTGGACTCTTAGTAAGGAAATGGAAGTGTTGGTGATATAACCTGGCTGGCTCTTCAACCTGTTTGTGAATAAGGTCTACAAAGGTGGCCGCGGTGGTTTCTTTTGTGAAAGTTCCGTCGGTCTTCCTATCACTTTCCCTCATTGTCATTCCTTCTGTGGGCAGTCTTAGTGTTTCTGCCACTATTTCCTTGGTGATCACCACTTCAACTTTATTCCCTTGTGGGTCAGAAATCTGCATAGTTCCATCTTCTTTGATCATGGACAAAAGCTCGTAAGCTTTTTGGAAGTCCACTCCACATGGCTCTTGTTCATAAAAAATCTTTGTGTCCTAGCCGTCGGTTGGCTTCTTTGGTTTCGGGCTTTGTGGCGACATCATACACTTCGGTAGGAGTTGCAACTCTACCTGATGTCCCTCCTCGCTCTTGAATTTGCCAGTGAACACTGTGGTGTGATGCTCTTCAAGATGTTCTTTTGAAAGATAGGTTGCCTTGGCAGTGTTGACTGAATAGGGGTCTAGTTGGTATGCTGGTAGTTCTTGCAACTTTTCTTTCTTGTTGAGCTTCTTCTTGGCCCTCTCTACTGCTTGCATGGCTCCTGTTCAGTGAATAGAGTGTCAAAGTTAGCAGATATGATGGATTTTTCTCTGAAATATCCTTTAGTTTGAAATGCTGACAATTTTGGTCCAATTTTCTTCAAATCAATTTTTGAACAAGCATAGATGCATAAACACATGTAAGGAATAATATTATAAAGTCCAAACAAAAATTTGCAACCAAAGTAAATAATCGCGATTATTTACAGGTGAGTAATTTCTCCAACTTTTTGCAAACGTGGTATCACGGGCTTGAAGTATATACCAAATACATACTCTGAGTGAAATATGGGCTCATTTGGATGCATAGGGTGAAAATGGTACCAGATTTTGGCTTTAGGTCTCTGAAACAGTAGATATAAAGAAAATTTGAGATTTTGAGCTCCAAATTGGTTCAAACTTGGCTAGTAGGCTTAACACATCATGTACTTTGGATGTATGATGGAAAAATAGAAAAATTCTCCCATTTTGGCTAGAAAGTAAACACGATTATTAACTTTTCTACCAAAATCAACATTTTTTGGTACTTGTTATAGGCATTGTAAAGACCCTGTGTATGAGATATGAGGTGATTTAGATGAAGAAATGTGGTCCATAACTCAAAAATTGGCTTATAAAGACTTCTTTGCATTTTTTGGTAATTTTCGAAGTTATACGTGCCCATTTTGGCTCATACTTGATTTCTGGCATGTAATTGGTGTATACACATGATAGGTGAGGTGATGATACAATTTCCAAGCAAAAATAGTGCAAAAGTAAATAATTGTGATTATTTACAGCAGTCATATTTTCTTGCAAAACTTAAAAAATTTGACCTAAACACATGCTATACACCTAAAACAAGTCCTAAATTGAATTTGGTCAAGTTTGGTCTTGTCGGCATCACTTTGTGCTTTGTCGACTCTACAATCACGGATTTCTGTGACTACACTGCCTGTTGAGTTGGTCAGTCAATTTTGAGGCTTTGAACTTGTCTGCAACATAGTTGTGAAGCAACTTATCCACTTTTGGCTCATTTGGAGTCAGTTTGACCTCGTATGTCGAGTTTGACGCTTTGTAGCCTTCGAGCCGTTTTTTTATTTTCTAGGGCTTTGCTTGATTGATTTCACGAAATCAATCATATACATTGTGTATAGACCTCGTAGGCAAGCTGTCTATGGAGTCAGAACCGAATTCTGGCATCTGGCAAAAACCTAGCTTTTCTACTGGGTACCCCCTCGACCCCCTGCCAAATGGTCAACTGATGATATAGAAAAGTTCTATTATGTTAAGGCATGCTACAATTCAAATCTCATCCGATTTGGTCGAGCTGACAGGCCGCTATGATAAATTTTTGGTCGTAGGTCTTCGTGCACTGTTCGGATTCTAGGGTTTTTTCTAGGGGTTTAGACTAGCTACCGGCCAGACAAAATGGATCATTGATGAGTAAAGAACTTACCCCTCATGTCTCGTGTGAGACGGCGCTGAAAATAGGCAATTGTAGACTCCGGAAAGTACGCACGAAACAGGTCGAAAAGCTCTCTCTGCAAAGGCCACAAGTGGAAATGAGGTGGTTTTAGGCCTACCTAGGATATCTATACCCGGACTTCCCAAACCAATTTTCCCCAGATTCCCCAGTTAGTCCTACTAGGCCGTGAAATCTATGTTAGACTCAAAAATTTTCCCGATCGGATTCCTGTAGCTCATTCTGCAAGAATTTTGCAAAAGTAGGTCTGGCTGCCTAATTTAGGCTTCCTGCTTCCATCTTCCGATTTCATTAAAAATAATTGTGCTTGTCTGCCTTGTCTTTCACCGTTCTTTCGTTTTTCCATCTGAGCTCCTTTGCTATTTATTATTAATTTTTGACATGTTTATTGAAAAAAATCAAAGAAATAACAAAATGCGCTAAAAAAGCAAAGTGAAAATCCAATAGAAAGTCCATTGAAAAACACAACTTTATTGTTTTTTGTAGGATTTCTCCATTTTTATGTCTCAATATCGAGAAAAATGATGAAAAATAACAAAAAAAAGACTATTTTTTGATGATTTTCTAATGGTATATACACTATTTACACTCATAAGGAAGATGATGAATTATAAGGGCATTATTAAGTAATTTTGCAAAACCTCACATATTAACATCAAACTTTTTTCCTCCCTCTTCAAACATTGCCCTTCATTGCTTAGTGCCCTTCCACCCCTCCTAGATGACGTACTCCGGGATGACTGTGTGCATGGGTTGAACAATTGTGGCTTATGCATAGCCATGGTTGGCTCTACCATGCTTTGAAGATCAATGCAATTCAAACCCTTATGCTGTGCAAGAGCTGGGTCTTGAGTAATTAACTCAAGGGTTTCTGATGTCAAGGTTTGTTGTTGTTGTCTTCCAAAGAGAAAATCTTGTAGCTTGTGTGCTCTTTGCTTGATTGTACCACCAGGATCTTTTAGCACACTGATTGGTTGAGGTTTTGGTAGCACTTTTGACTAGTGTTGAGATTTTTCTCGCCATTGGTAGCTTGGCTTGCTTGGTGCGGAATGGTGTGGTGGTGTATTCTGCGACTTAACTCTCTATTGCTTGATTGGTTTTATGGTTTGTGGAGAAGAGAAGTGATCCTTTTTCTTCCATACCCATTTCATGCTAGGTTCCTTGTTCGGAAATTCTTGTCTCTGTGTTTTGACTTGTTGGACCTCCTTTGGTTTTGTGGTGATGTTTTGGGCATCCAGGCTTGCCCTTAAGCTGTGCTTTTGGTACCCAAATTTGCCTGACTCCTTGCATGCTACTTGTAGCATTTGATTGTCGAGAGGATGGAAAAGATTGATTTCTTTGTGGTTTGCTCTGCTAACTACTCCCTTTCCATTCCTCCTTGATTGGTACAATTGGAACAATGAGTTGCCCGCCTTTAGATGATATCTTGAACTGATTTGTATCCCAATCTGGTACTGCCTTGTATGTCTGCTTCCAGGGAACTCCAAGAATGATTGTCTCATTCATGTGTTCATCTGCTAGTAAGCATACAAACAGATGAGGACATGAACATCCATGTACTATCACGTTCAAGTTGACTACTCCCAATGTTGGTGTTGGGTTCTTGTTGCATCCTTTTATTGTTGCTATTCCTGCCATCAATGCTTGATTTATTGCTTTCATGTACATGGAATAACTTACTGCATTTACTCTAGCTCCTGTATTGACCAAAGCATTTATGCTATGATTGTTGAGCTGTACTTTGATGTGAAGGTCCATTCCATCTAACCATTCATCATCTGTTGATACATCTTTCGGAAATTCCCATTGTTGGTACCAGATTGTTGATGGGAATATGTATCTGCTGATTCTTGAGAGCAACTTTCCGTTTGAGTACTCGAAGCCGAGCTTCCTCTTAGGCTTCATCAATAACCTCCTATTGTTTAATCCTCCTTTGCTTGGCTGCATGCATTCTTTCTAGCAATTTATTGGTTAGCGGAAAATTGTATTTCTTTAAACAGCATCCACTAATCCAATTAGCCATTGGTTCACCATCTAGGGTGGACAACTTAACTTCTCCACTTGGAGATACATCTTCAATGATAAACGGTCCGTTTCTCTTTTTCTTAAACTTGGGAATGTGGTGCTTAAGGGAATAGACTAAAACTAAGTCCCCTTTCTTGAAGATTTTTGTTATTAGATGGGAATCAAAAAACTGTTTTTGTTTCCACTTTTGAGCATAAATGTGAGCTACGGCAGTTAGCCTTTTCTCATCTATCTTTTCCAAGTCTTTTTGACAATTCATGTCCAGTCCACTCAAGATTCTTTGCTACCTTTAAGGTTGGGAATAGAAATTCTATTGGCATTATGGCATCAACACCATAAACAAGGTTAAAGGGTGTAGCATTTAAAGCTGTTTTGAATGAAACTCAATAAGCCCATAGAGCAGCATGGAGATTCATTTCTCAGTTTGTCATTCCTGAACTAACCACTTTAGTCAATACCGAGCTAAGAATTTTGTTCGTATGCTCAACTTGTCCATTTTGTTGTGGGTGATAGGGAGTTGATTTGTTATGGATGACCATAAACTCATTAAGAAAATACTTGATTACCTCATTGAGAAAATGAGTTCCTTGATCACTAACAATTTCTATTGGTAGTCCATATCTCGTGAATACATACTCATATAAGAACGCAGTAGTGGTTCTGGCATCATCTTTTTGAGTTGCCTTAGCCTCGGCCCACTTGGTCAAATAGTCCATAGCTACCATTATATACTGAGCTTGGGTTCTATAAGCAACTAGCTGTATTGGCCGAAAAAAATATATACCCCATTTTGCAAAAGCCCTAGCCCCCATCATTGGTCTTAAGGGCATGCTATCTACACGTGCTCGAATTTTTTCTCGTTGACAAGCATCACACCTTCGAACATATTCTTTGGCATCTGCAAAAAGTGTTGGCCACCATATGTCTACCATCAAGATTTCTCTTGCGGTGGTTTCACTAGAAAAGTGACCTCCAGCTAATCCAGCATGTGCTTGTTCTATAATCGGAATATACTCGTCTTCATTTGTAAAAAGACTCAAATGTTGATCCTTACCTCTCCGATACAATTGGTTTCCAATAAGAGCATAGTCTCTTGCTTCAATTTCAATTGTGCTTTGACGGTGTTTACTCATATCCTCAGGAAATGTTCGGCTTTATAAGTAAGTAGCTAGATAGTTACTCCACTTAGGAACATGCAACATTTGAAACAATGTTTCATGAGGTATGGGTGTTTGTTTTTGACATTGAGGACAATTCTTTACAAAAGAACGAACATCACTCCTCATAGTTGGCCAAAATATTCCAAGTCTCAAAATTTGTTGCATAGTTTGGTCTTCCTCAAAGTGAAGTCCTACTATGGTAATATGTGCTTGACTTACGTACTGGTTTTTCTCTTCAGGATTAATGCGTAAGAGCAATATTCCATATCAATTTTGTTTGTATAGCCTACCATCTAGCAATTGATACATAAACGATTGATCGATTAATCCTATTGTAATTGGAAGTGGTATTTGTGAATCCACTTGAGCTATTGTCATCAATGATACCATGTTTTTTGACCATCGAGGTATCATTTTCACGGAGAACAAATAGGCATCTAGTAGATCATCGTCTACCCCTTTAGGTGATTCTCCTGAAACTATCCTTGACAAATGATCTTCTCTTTGATGTATAGTTCCCTTTTTTACAACCACAGTGAAATCAAATTTCAGAAGAATGATGAACCATCTTACTATTCTTCCTGTGTTGCATGGCTTGTTGACTAAGTACAATAAATCTTGGTGGTCCACAAAGAACACAAACTTGTTGGATAATAGGTAATATCTATACTTTTTAACAGCATAGATCATTCCTAATCCTTCCCTTTTTGTGGTAGTGTAATTATTTTCTACCATGTTCAACTGTCAGCTAGCATAAGAAATAGGAAAGTGAATTTTTCCGTCTCTTGGTTGAGCTAGTATACAACCGATGGCAAAATTGGAAGCATCTACATGTATGTGGAATATATTATTCTAATTTGGTGCTTTCAATATTGGAGCTGAGGTGAGATCTTGCTTAAGCTTCATGAAGGATTCTTCACATGCCTCGGTCCACTCGAAGTGTGTAATCAAGCTATTCATGGGTTTTGTAATTATAGCGTACATGTAGATAAACCGTTTGTAATATACACAATGTCCCATGAAGGCTTGTAGACCGTTGACTGTTGTTGGTCTAGGCAAATCAGCAATGACATGAATTTTCTCCATATCAGTAGCTATGCCATTTTTAGACACTATGTATCCAAGAATTTTTCCTTGTCTACCCATAAATGTGTACTTTTAAGGATTTAAGAAAATCCTATAAAGTCGAAATTTTTTGAATACCTTTTTGAGGTGTTCAAAATGATCAGCCCGGATTGATGAATGTACGCATAGATCATCCATATATACTTCCAAGAATTTTCTTAGATATTCTTTAAAAGCATGGCTCATCAATCTTTGAAAGGTGGAAGGAGCATTAGTTAACCCCAAAAGTCATAACCCAATAGGCAAAAATACCCCATTCCGTTGCAAAAGAAGTTTTACGTTGATCTTTTGGGTCAACCAAAAGTTGATTGTATCCCAAAAAGCCATCTATTAAGCTGTAAGCTTCTTTTCCTGCAACTCGTTCTAACACATGCTTAGTGATTGGAAGAGGAAAGTTGTCTCTAATGGTAGCTGCGTTCACTTTTTTGAGATTGACACTCACTCGTAATTTTCCATTCTTCTTGGGTACTACCACAATTGGAGACACCCAATCTGTGTGTTCAACTTCGTAAATGAATTCGGCTTCCTTTAGTTTTCCTGGAAAATATTTCATTATATGTGTATGGCCTTTGTCTACTTGGCTTCGCATCATCTCTCATGGGTATGGCATGTTGACAGATTTCTGGATCAGCACCCTTGAGATCCTTATAAGACCAAGCAAAGATATCACGGTATTCTTTTAGTAAGCTTAGAAAAAGCTCTTCTTCTTCCTCTGTTAGGTCATTTGCAATGTAGGCAGGCCTAGGCTCTTCTCCTGGTTCAGCAAGATCTATCTTTTTTGCATTTTCAGGCCCTTCGTAGGACTCACCCTATTTTTGTAGTTCCCTAACAGGTTGTTCGACTATGATTTTTCTATTGTGGAGAGTATATTTCTTGTAATGGGATGGTAAACTCATTACATCTTTACTATCCTCCTCTGTGGTTTCCATTTCAGTCATATATATCTCCTTTATAGTTTTTTTCAACTCTTGATACTTCTTTTTCCGCTCAACTCCCTGTCATGGTGGTTGACTTCTTTTCCTAATTTTTTGGTTTTTCTTGAGTATCCTTTCTCGTTTTTCTTGATGTTTTTGACATTTATGGATTGTTTTTTGAAGGATATCTACTAGTGATTTTGTCCTTGACGCAATCATGTGCATCTATTTGCATCAGGAATTGTGTCCTACTGGAGACTGATGGCATAGGTCTAGCTTTCACATTTTTTGTGTCTCTTTTTTGTCTATACCATTTCTGTCTTCTAGGTTTCTGGTTAGGAAAGTCAAAATACTTTTCTTCCCCTCCTTTCATGAGTAACTTAGCTCTCACATGCTCTTTTTCCGACTCCAAATCTTCTGAGGTAGTTGAGTGTTCGTCTAACTCATCCGTTGCATTGTAGTAGAGGTTTGAAAAAATTGTTGAGCTTTCATCAAGTCCTTGGTTTCCTCAATTTCATCTTCAATGTATAGAGTTGAAATCATTTGTATGGGAATTACATCATAGCCGTCCTCATTGAAAAATTGAGTAGGCATAGACGTATTCACGCAAACATCCATTGTCGCTAAAATTTGAGTCCACTCAAATGGCTCAAACAAATGCTCTAGAAAGGGTTCAGGTATAGGCTTCGTCTATGCAATCCCTTTCTAAGATACATTCTTCTCGTTTTAAGCTCCCATTTTTTGAATCTCCACATATCCAAATAGAAGTGTCTTTGTTTAACCAAGATGGAAGCTTAGTTTCAGCCGAAAAGACTGAATCGAACTCTTGTATGGGCGTTTTCATGACATCTCTATAAGTGTGATCTTTTAGATTAACCCCTCTTATAGATCCCACTTGCTTCAAGTACAAATAGTTGTTTCCCCAATCTTGGATAAGCTGTACTTGTCGCATGAAAGGTCTTCCCAATATGATTTCATAATTGAATTTCTTCCCAAAGTCTATTATGGAAAAAATATATTGATATTCAATCCCACAGGAATTAACTATCACTTTTTCAAGTAGTCCTAAGGGTCTCATTAGGAAATTTCGGAGGTCATTTGAAGGGCCTTCTAAGAAAAATAGAAAACTGCCTTTCTCTCTCTCGAAAATAGGTGTGGTAAAAGAAAATTTAAAGTTAGCATAACCATTCGAAAAGTGTACTTACAAGTAGATTCTTGCCAGAGTGTCATAACGGCCATGATGATTGAAGAATAAATCATTTTCAGTTGCATTCAGTGAACGTCCTAGAATTGAAGGGAGTTTCCTGTACATGGAATGTATGATTAAAGGAAATAGGATGTATCCTTCCAAATCTTCTCTCTCCTTACTCTCCCACTGTTTGTGCGTTGACCTTAAAGAAATCCTCCCTTTCTTGCCATGTTGCACAGATGGCTTCTTCTTCCACCCCCATAAATGTCCTCCTTAAAAGACCCTTCTACGATCTACACATTGACCTGGATCCCCAATATATGCCACTGTGTAAGCGAGGCAAAACTAACATCAAAGTGACATCGATCATGATAGAGAGACTGAGAGCTCACTCTATCCATTGAATCCCATGACAAATGCTTTCTTAGCGTTTTCAAATCCCTCTAACTTATTGACCTTTGCAGGTAATGGAGAGAATGGATTGCTTGGATACTGTAAAGCTCTAAACAACAAATCAGAAACTTATAAAGACATGGTGAAGCATCAAGAGAATGAGATTCAAAGAATTTCAAACTTGCATCATGAGGACCAAAAGATTGTAGTGGAGCACACACAGGAATCACAGGTCTTGGGAACAAAGGTACAGTCATTACAAAACAAAGAGACAATGTTAGGCACTCGTGTGCGAAAGAAGAAACTACGGAATCTTGAAACATTGAAGGTAGGCTCTGGCGGCCTTAAGAAAAGAATCAAAGCATTGAGATGAGAATTGTAAACTGTCTAATTAATCTAAATTAATCTAAGTGTTTGTTTATGTTAGTTATGCTTTCTTTGTAGAGATTCCATCTATCCATACAAAGAAAACATAGACCCAAAGGCCAATGTAGGAAAGCAGTTAAAGTAGTTGATAACTAGTGGTCTTGCAAAGGATATCATGCATGACAAAAAGTTTAAGGTTTTGTAATGAGATAGCGTTGACAGATTCATTTCAAATAATGCAGTGCCTGCCAAGAATATATAGGGTACATTGGACTCCCTTGGAGTTAGTAGAAGAGGTTACTCAGCTATTCAACAGTCTATCTCTTCCATGTTTGTGAAGAAGGGAATAAAGTCTAAGCTTTTACCAACAGCTGCAAGTGTTTGTAAGGAAAGATTACAGCTCAATAATGATTAGACAAACTTCATTGGATGTCCATTTCATATTCAATATATCTATAGCTCACAGGGAACTACTATCACTTATGATGAGTACAACAATATCTTCATGGACCTCACCTTGTTGCAAACTAGAATGGTAGATTTTTACAATATCACAATCGAAGAGACAGATGACGTTCTACATTTTGTTTTGAAGCTAAATGAGTGTGAGATTCTTAAAGAGAAGAAGCTAAAGCGAGTTACAATCACATTAATGAATAGAGCCTTTTCCAGATGTCCCACTGATGACCCTTCATACTTCAGTGTTCAATCAGAAACAAACATATGGTGGCTTGGTGCATTTCAAGTAATCCAGTTATCTCCAATTTTGCAGCTCTAGCAAGCCCTCTATTGTACCTAGATTTTAGATTTAGTTTTTGTATCTCATAAGGATTAATCTTGCATAGGTAAAGGAAGAATACCATGACATTTTATTTTGGGTGTTCGATCAAACCCCTATTCCAGATATCATTGATAGACAAATGAATCAAGGAGAGGTATTGGTTGTAGATGGGAGAGGAGACTTTCAAGTTCAATGGCATCTTGCAGGTGACCTCAAAACACTAAAGTGTATGTATAATTGTGGAATGCATTCCATGGCAAAGTCTCCATGCTTGTATTGCATGGAGCTTGCAAAAGTGATGGACCCAAAGTGGTGGAAAAAGGCTCCTACTCGTCACAATCAAGACTCTAATTTTCGACCAGTTTTGAATTGACCACTTGTTAATGTCCATATTTGTACAATGCATGCTCTCTACCAAATTGTAAAGAAGTTGGTATATCTGTACATTGGGTTTTCTTAGAAAATAAAAAATTCATCTGAACGACAAGTCGCTCTAGAGGCTTTGGAACTAGTTTTGTCAGATATTGGTCTACATGGGGGCAATAAAGGTCAACCAATGAGAAAGATGTACCTTGCAAACCATCCATAGGTGGGGTCAAGGCACGCCGTTTTCTAACTAAACCTCAAGGTATGAAAGATGTGAAGCTAACAAAGCGAGGGAGAGTATATCACTCTACCTACATTAGCAAAGTTGAGTATATGTACTGGAAAAAACTTCAGTTATTAGCAGTGAAAGACCAAGATCCACAACTCGCAATGCAAAGGGTGATGTGTGGCATTCCATTGACATAATATTTCAAATGTGTGAGAATGATGATTGGTCGCAAGATAATCTCAACAAGTTTAAACAAAAGCTTCAACTATACTAAAAAACTCCTTCAAAACAGCATGGATTGATACTCAAATCACTCATTACATGGTAAATTCAAAGCACCTCCAACAATGTTCGTTCATATAAGCTATATCTTCCTTCTCCTGTTGCCTGTGCAGTTGTTGGTGGTCCCGTATTTCCTATCATGCTCCATGGTTCTAGTGTCGAGGGTTCTTCCGGTGGATAATAGACAGGGTTTGCCGCATATCCATTGGGATCTTCATAATATGCATGCATAGGTACCAAAGCCTTCTCTTCTGATTCGCTTACGGTTGGTGTGTATCTTATGCCAATTGGTCGTAATCCTGGTACGGGTGGTTGTTGCCCCAACACTGGTTGTGGTCTTTCTACACCTACACGTCCTGGTAGGTTTCCTGCTTGATACCTAGGCATTGGTGGAACTTGAGGAGAAGTTACCTGAGCTTGGGGAGCGTAAGGCCTCTCTCTCACATATCCATTGTTATAATAACATACCTCCGTCCCATGCTTTGTCCATTTTTGTTCAATAGCACACCACTTGGGCTGTTTAGCCTGGGGTTTGGCGTACAAGTTAATTTTTTTTAGCATGCACTTCCTCTAGAAACTGCTCTTGGTTTACAACTACTTCTCCTTTCGGTGTTGTCTTAGAAGACTTGCTTCCACTTTGTTGTGAAGATGAATCGTCATCAAGATCCTTTAACTCACCCTCTTTGTAGACCGCACAATTGTCCACAAGGTAAAGAGCCTTCTTGGTTAACTCATTCAACGTCGTGCTCCTCTTTATATGTAAGTCCTTCTGGAGATCTGCATTCCTTAGTCCTTGGATGAATATAAGCATAAGTCTGGACTGAGTTGGCAGTTCTTCCACCGGGCAGAACTTAACATACATTTTTAGTCTTAGGGCTTCCTTTCGCACAGATTCTCCGTCTTTCTGTTTGAATATATGGATTTGTGAGACGGTATTATGAGCTATCCCCCTTTGTGAGAATTCCTCAATAAACTCATCAAACACTTCCTCCATAGACTCAAAGTCTCTATGCTCCACAGAGTCAAACCAAGTAGCAGCATCATCCTCTAGAGTTAGTCCAAACCCTGGAAATTGGGTAGGGAAGTCTAACACCTCTTCCGCTCTAATTACACGCACAAAGGCTGCTACATGATCTCTTGGATCTCTGTTTCCTGTGTATTTCTTGTTTACCCATTTTTGCACTTGAGAAGGTCTAATTCTACGATGGTCTACAAACCTCATCATTGGATCTCCACGTCCTAATCGATATACCTCCTCTGGTCTTCTATAGTAGGTCAGTTCCTCTTCCAGTGGTGCTCTTAAGCCATAATTTCTAACAGTTCTTGCCATAGATGGTTCATCTCTTAGAACTCGTTCTATGGGTGGTCTTCCAGGATCTGTTGACCCTTGAGTCTTTGGCTTACTCTCTCCTTGATACCTCGAATAGAGTGGGGGTTCTTGCAAATCTCTTAGCCCTCGTGCGGCTTGATAACCATCTCGGTTTTGGTCTTGATCTAATGTTGCACTCTGTCGAAGCCATGCCTACAATGATGGCTGAGTTGCTGGTTGGTTCTGATTGTTGAATGTCTGCGGTTGAGTAGAATGTGAGGTAGCGTCATACTCCTCTGAAAAGGGATTTGTAGACTTGATAGGGGTGTAGGTGGCTCTTGGCACTTCGTCGGGGGCATATGTTGATGCTCCTGGAACTATTGCCTTTTCTACCTCCTCTGGGGGAATGCGTTGGTATTCTCGCCCGTATCTATCAACAAAAACAATATCCTTACCCATTGCAGTTTAATAGGAGAATAAGTAAAGAACCTTGTCTTTGCTCAACTTGGTTAAGTATGGTTCTTTGCAATGAAAGTAAGAGACTATTCCCTCGCTCTCATGCTTGTAGATTCCCACGTTCTCATTAAAGTTGAAACCCTGGTTGTTTTCTTATCATACATAAAAATTGATGCAGGTCGATCAATGTTTGGTGGCGGTGCTTGAGTTTCTGAAACCATTTTCCCATTCGCCACGTTATCTCCATATCTTTTGTAATCTTCAAGGTTACTAACTATCAGATAGTGGTTCCCCTTTTTGTCTCGGAATCTATCTCCATCATCATACTCGAATTATCTCTAGTCTCTGAGCCAGTCTTTCTTCAATACAAATGCACTTGCATCCTCGATAGTCAGAATAGACTAGGGCTCCTCTCGAGTTTGGTCCTTCTAAGAAGATCACAGTGAACTTGGAATCATTCAAAGTATTTAGGGAGGTGCTTCCTCCTGGAATTGGTCCGTCATAGGTGAAACCTCCTGGCTGTTGACTACCCATCATGAAGAAGGATTTGTCTGATGAAGTGTCAGTATGACTACCTTCCTCAATAATCGGTGCTAGTGGATCTAGCCTTGCCTGAGTTACACTCTTCTCGGTGGACACTAAGCTACCTTGGTCACCTGCCACCTTTTGGTCTCTATAAATGTATCTTCCTGATCTTAAATTCGTCAAACTTATCAATGAAATTTATCACAAATCCAACCACTCACCTGGCAAAGGATCAGTCTCCACACAACTTCTTGCTTTGCTGCTGAATATACCTGTACACAAGTACTTAACTTTGGCAATCGACTCAAAGCATTTAACTGCTAGAGGTGATATTAGTAATGATTGGTATAACTGGAGAGTTAATCTCAACCACTACTATATTTTTTACAGTGCTGATGTTCTGGATTAGGTCTGCTAATCTGGAATTGTACTTCCCTCGGATGTTGGTCAATTTACGTGAAAAAGTCTGAATTCAGTCTTGGCTCCGTCAAATGGCCAAACAAGGTCCAAATTCACTTCTGAAAGAATTTTTGGAACCCTTAAGACAAATGGAACCTCACTGTCTAAGCCCAGTTGAATTTTCTCTTCACTAAGCCCCAATAGACATCCTACATGTAGGATGTCTCCTGCTCTGTTTTGCCTGGATTTTTGCACTATGGATTCCCCTTGATGTGCTGAGTCCATATCTGTTTTTACTTTTTGATTGAGACACCTATAAGCTGGTTAATGAATCAAAAATCTGTTCTGAAAACCTGCTACTGGTCTTGATCAGTCAAATCAACTCCAATTTGGACCAAAATTGACTAGGAGGCTTGCCTCAAGCTATACAACACCTTGCTATGCCCACAGTCAGTATCTGGCTTTAATTTCTGCTTAAGACATCCTACCCGTAGGATTTCCTTTTGCCCAGAATGGCTTCAAAGTCAAAGCACAGGCTGTCCTTGAGGTGCTGATCACTTTGGTATGCTCAAAATTAGATTTGGAGTGCAAAATCACACAAATGACATCCTACGCGTAGGATGTCTTTTTGGCCCGTTTGACCCCAAACTTGACCCACAGCTTCCCTTTGATGTCAGCAACCCAGTGGTATGCTTAGATTTTGGTTTGGATTTCGAAAGTCCCCAATTTTAGCTGTTCTAGCCTTTTTCAGTCAAAAGTGCTAAAGTCTGCTTAGAACCCAATTTTCTCACCCAAATGCAATGAAACCTCTCTCAGTCACTCAATATATCATGTAGATCATGCCCATGCAGTCATCCTATGGTTTTGGTCTTAAAATAATGCTTTGGCACAATTTGGGTAGGATGTCTAGCAATTTCAATCTATCTGACCTTATCCTGTCAAGATATGGTTAAATTTTCACTTTCTAGGTGTAAATAGGGTAAACCCCACCTTTTGAACACACTGGTCAACTCAAAATTCCAAAATTCCCACCAGATTAGCCTGTAGACATCCTACGCGTAGGATGTCTCCTGGCTTAAAATTAAATTTTTTCCTGACAGAAATGCTCTCGATGCTCTGCAGCTTTATCAGAAACACTCACAATAACTTTTGGACTTCACACACTTTTGCGTCTTTTTGCGTCTTTTACAACCTTGTGATGAATTCACCAAGCAAGTATAGATGGATGAAGTGCTCTAGATCCTGAATCATGATGTCCTACTTACTCTACTCCTACTCATCATGTGAAATGGTGATAATGGTGTTTTGGTTGCTCTCTGGCCTCTCCGGACTCTCAAGCTCTCCTCTCACCGCTTCTACCACTCCAACTCCTACTCTAGAACTCAACTAATATCTAAAACTATCTCAGTCTACCTAAATCTACCTAAGTCGAAGGATCTAGGTCAGACACACGCTTTCTAGACTCTCTCTAAGACCTAGAGAGTCCTCCACCCTCTGATCCTATCTAAAAGTAAAACGAGACTCTTGGTAAGCCAAAAATCCCTATCCTCAAGGACTAGTCTCGGTCACCTACCTAAGGTTTTCGTCCCGGGCAGCGGTGCCAATGTTGGATGGATACGCTGCGACGGACATTAGCACATCGAGAACTCACCTAACAAGATTTGTCAGCTAAGGATGAAGCTCGACCCGCAGGCGTGTGGAAGCAAGCATAGGGTGTTGTGACCTACACTCGACCGAGTCCTAACTAATTCCTACAGAGGTCTCTACCGAATGTCTAAGTCACAGCCTTCAGGAGTGCATAAGAGGAAACTTCCTACAATGCTTTCTAGAGCCGAACACCCATCAAACAATCTCAAAACACCACAGAACTTGAAGGAGACCCAACTAACACCAATAGGTCACTCTCCCTATGGTCTATGAACCAAAACCCCAACCCAAAACACCCCGTGCAAAATCACGTAGGATGTCTGGCCAAAATTTGCAGGTCTTCGTTTCCAAAATCTAAAGTGCCTAATGTGTAGCTCTACTCAATGTGAACGCGTGGATATGCTACAATGCAAAATCGGACAACGTATGCTCAATCACCAGTTGAAGCTCGTAGATGGAGCTCGCAAAACCGGACCGTACGCACTCAATGTAGGTATCAGCGCGTAGCTCTCATCGGGGGCAACACACTGCACTTCTCTGCACTCCATTCTAACCACCATCGGTGCACACGTAGCGTCAAGATGAAGCTCACACTCTCTCTCGTACACAGTACGGTCACTCACAGACTTCAAACTTTTTTAAAATGACAAAGGTTTTTCATTAAGGTCAAAAAGTGGTATAAATACCTTACAATTCTCAAACCCTAAAGTTCCAAATTAACCATCTACTCAATCTAAATGTCAAAACTGGGATACAATCTAGAAACTTCTATAAGCCCCAATATTTACAAGGTGAAATGTCGGGTTTTCTCAATAAATGAATAATTACAAAAAAATGATAATGTGCGGAGCAGTCAATTTCCGTAGGGTGTGTCCAGCTTCTAACAAATGGCGCACGGACACAAAAGCAAGCAAAGAGAACAGTCTATCGTGCGCCGTGATCCAATTTGTGACATCCCTCTCTTTCTCTCTCTCTCTCTCTCTCTCTCTCTCTCTCTCTCTCTCTCTCTCTCTCTCTCTCTCTCCATGTATCTTCCTCTTTCAAACCAATCAAGGCTTCAAAAATACTATCTCTCACACACTCTCTCTCAAAATCTCTTTGTCTTTCTCTTCCAAACCTAACAGAAAATCAGTAACTCAATCTCTCTCTCTCTCTCTCTCTCTCTCTCTCTCTCTTTCTCTCTCTTCATCTTTAAAAAATCACTATGGACATACCTCTCTTGGTGTAATTCAAATGGAAGAAAACGCATGTAGGAGCCTTGCACCTTGGTTGGAGAGGATGTCTCAGCTATAGGTGTCTCTCTGTCTCTCTCTGTCGCGCTCGTAGAGGTTGTCTTTTCCGTTAGCTGTCTCCCTCTCCTTCTCGCAGACGTTGTCTATGTTGGCTTTTCCTCTCTCTCCCTCTCTCTCTCTCTCTCTCTTTCTATCTATCTCTCTCTCTCTCTCTCTCTCTCTCTCTCTCTCTCTCTCTCTTTCTCTCTATCTCTCTCTCTCTCTCTCTCTCTCTCTCTCTCTCTCTCTCTCTCTCTCTCTCTCTCTCTCTCTCTTATCATGAAATCAAGTGTGCATTTGTTACTATAAATGTACACGTATTTTTGGGTTGTTAAAAATCACTTATTTGGTCGTACCGCCCATTAAATGCATGTTCTTGTAACACGTGTTCAATATATGCGGCTCGCATCGTTAAATATGCCAACGGTAATATCTATTATTGCATGAAAAGGGGAGAGGAGAGAGAGAGAATAACGAGACAGAGAGAGAGAGAGAGAGAATAACGAGAGAGAGAGAGAGAGAGAGGGAGAGAGAGAGAGAGAGAGAGAGAGAGAGAGAGAGAGAGAGAGAGAGAGAGAGAGAGAGATAGAGAGCCTAAAGAGAGACCGAGAGAGAGAGAGAGAGAGAGAGAGAGAGAGAGAGAGAGAGCCTAAAGAGAGACCTCGAGAGAGAGAGAGAGAGAGAGAGAGAGAGAGAGAGAGAGAGAGAGAGAGAGAGAGAGAGAGAGTCAGAGAGAGAGAGAGATTAACTCGTGTGGTCAAGCTAATTATAGACCGAGAGAGAGAGAGAGATATTAACCCGTGTGGTCAAGCTAATTGCAGACCTCGAGATAGACATAGATAAAGGCTTGAGAGACAGAGAGAGAAAGTGAGGGAGTGGGAAAGAGACACCTAAGAAGGCCTCTGCCTCCTTCAAGGTGCAGGAATCAAAAGCTTGAAGACTCAAAACTACATTCCCAATCCTGAACCTCTACTCCAACAACAATGTCTAGTCTTGCAAAAAGCACGACACATTAACATGCTTTCACCCATATCTACTAAAAAACATTTCAATTGAAATTGGCTTTAAAAAATGGATTCTTTACTATGTTGAATTGATACTTCATGACATATAAAACTTAACTAAAACATATAGTCTACAACATTTGACATTGTTTAACCAAAATATGTTAAACATTTTTTTATTGCAGACTCAGAATGATAAGAGATGTTAATAGACAATGTCTTTCACATTATGTGTGGCGTGATGATCCTCTTGGTATACAAACGTTTCCCATTCCAAAGGATAAAGACTTTGAGATAAGTGGTATTATCTTTGAAGTAAGAGCTTCAAATATACAAGGAGCTGGTTATGGGATTTTTGTGCATACACATCTTCAAAAGGGTATGACTATTCTCCATTATGGTGGTGATAAGTATTTCCATGATACTTGGAAGAAGTTGTGCAAGATATCTCCAAAGGCACCTAGGTACTCACTTTTGGAGTATCCAAATGTCAATTGTGTGGAAGATGAGATATATATTGTTGGTGACGTAGAAGATGGAAATTTGGCAGGATATACAAATAGTACTCATGGTCTAAGTATGATTCCAAATGTATGTTATACTTTTGATCCCAATTTCGCACCTTGACATAAAGCCACCACAACACAAATTATCTTGGATAAATGTGGCTATGTTTGTGTTGAAACCCTACGCCACATAGAAAGTGGTGAAGAGCTTCTTGTAGAATATGAATTTACATGACATCACTCAAATCTCATGATAAAGTACCTTATATGAAAGTTATTGATAATCTAGTTGAAACCAGCTCATTACTGAGTATGTATCATGATAAACTTCGTGAGTTGTGATGGCATTACCATGTTCTGCAATGGATACTTGATTTCATACAGAAATCTATTCCTAAAGTGATATCCATAGAATTTCACAAGATTTTTTGAGCTAGCATAATAATGATCTATTTCAAAGTTCATGTATCATGTTAAACATAATCCATACAAGAATTTGTATCTCATCGTACATATTTTATCAGAGCATAAACTTATGCATTAGCAATCAATGCAATAGGTTATTTTGAATGCATTTTTTATTTTGTATCGTTAAGAATATCCTAATAGTGGATTTTGGATGTACCTAACCCATGTAAAACTTGTTTAGAATAGCCAAACGTTAAGTAAAGGATGCACTTTTCCATCCATACCTTGCTTAAAGTGTCTTGATGGTGGATTGGAAATTTCCTTGCTCCTCTCAAGAACTTTTTTAGATTGGACAAATGGAGGATCTAGGATGCACCCATATTTACACAATGTTCTTTGAGTGGAAAAGTACTAGTTTATTGAGTGCATCAACCACCCTTCCACGACTTGTTTGGAATGGTTGGTTTAGATGCTACCACCTTCTAAAAATTGTTTAGAATGGCCAAATGGTAATTCTAAGTTTCACTCATTTGTCTTTTGGTTACTTAGAAGCGCCAAGTTATGGGTATAGGTTCACCTCGCATTCTAATAGCTATTTAGAATGGCCAATTAGTGAACCTCATTTGCACATTTCCTTAAAAAACGTGTTTCAAATCGTGAATTCATGGTATATGAAGCATCTTGCCTACCAAAAATTGTTAAGAATGGCAAACTGGTGGATCTAGGATGCACAAAAGCTTTTAGAATAAATTTTTTGGAATGGATTTCTCCACTAGTATGGATACATTTCCTTGCTCTATCTTTGTACCACAACGAGTGGAATCTTCATTGGTTCTACACACACAACCAAAACAAACAATTTCATTGTCAAGTACCATGTGCACTTTTTCCCCAGATTCAAAGTCCATCCTAAAAATGAAAGAAGTTTAGAAAAAATGAAGCTTAAAACCATAATAAACATATTACAGTGGACTATAGGTTAGACAAGTGATGGAGATTGACACCAAATAATCCGTGATACTTTAGGTTGAATAAGTGGTGGAGATTGAGACTAAATAACCCATGATACTTGTGGTTGGGCTTATAATGAAGCTTGAGAGCAATGAATCATTGACACTAGCGATGATATATTGAAAATGTGATAGAATCTTGTGGCCATGCAGTGTGTCTATCTCTATTTTTATGCTTCAATGGAGCCTATCTTGGACAAGTGGTGGAACTAGTGACTCTCTACACTTGAATGGGACATAGTTTGGACAAGTGGAGAACCTTATGGATCTCTATGCTTCAATAGAGCATAGATCGGGTAAGTGATGGATCTTATGGTCCCCTATGCTTGAATGGAGCATAGCTTGGACAATTGATGGACCTTATGGCTCTCCATGCTTCAATAGACCACAGATTGAACAAGTGGTGTACCTCTGGATCTCTAGGATACGTTTTGGACCTTGTGGTTGTATATGCTTCAATAGAGCATAGTTTGGACAGTGGTAAATCTTATGGTTGTCTATGATTGAATGCAGCATATCTTGGACACATGGTGGAACTTATGGCACTATATGTTTCAATAGAGCTTAGATCAGTGGACGTTGTGTCTCTCTATGATTGTGGTAGAACTCATGAATCTCTATGCTTGAGTAGATCATAGATTGGACAAGTGGTGGTGACTATATGGTTCTCTATGCTTGAATGTATCATAGCTTAAAAAAGTGGTAGACCTTATGCTTGAATGATCCTTTATGATTGAATGGAGCATAGCTTAGACAAGTGGTAGAAATTATGGTTCTCTATGCTTCAATAGAGCCTAGATTTAGTGGTGGACCTTGTGGCTACCGATGGTGGAATGGAGCATAGCTTGACAACTGTTGGGTTTAATGGCTCTATATGCTTCAATAGAGCATAAATTGGACAAGTGGTGGACCTTGTGGTCCTCTATGATGTAATGGAGCATAGCTTAGACAAGTGGTGGACCTTATGGATCTCGGTCTTTCAATACAGCAGAGATGGGAGACGTGGTGAAACTTGTATATTTCTATGCTTGAATGGGTTAGTTCCTTGAATAGTGGTGGATCTTATGGCTCTATACCCTTCAATAAATAATAGACTAGACAAGTGATGGACCTTGTGTTTTTCTATGCTTGAATCGATCTTAGCTTGGACAAGTGGTGGGTCTTGTGGCTCTCTATGCTTGAATGGACCATAGATTGGACAAGTGGTGGACCTAATGGCTTTGTATGCTTGAATAGAGCATAGAATGGGACTTATGGTCCTCTATGCTTGAATGGAACATAGCTTGGACAAGTGGTGAACCTTATGGCTTTCTATGTTTCAATAGGGCATATATTATACAAGTGGTGGATCTTACGGTCCTCTATAACTCAATAGATCTTGGCTTGGACAAGTGAATGGAAAGGTAGTGAATCTAGGATGCATTTTGTCTCTTACACCACCATGTTTAGAATGGTCTTGTGATGGATCTTGGATGCACCAAACCTTCCTTAATTTATTTCAAAACAACAAGTACTAAATACAAGATGCACTTTTCCTTATCACACCTTGCTCAAAGTGGCTTGGTGGTGCATTAAGATTTCCCTTAGTCTTCAACAATAACTTGAACTTCAAATCTCCAAGTGATGCATCTAAGAAACAATATGTGTTCTATAAATTTTTAGAATGGACAAGTGCTAGATCTAAAATGCAACAAAACATCTATAGCTTGTTTAAAATGGTCACTTAGTGTGGATCAAGGATGTGATAAGTGGTGAAGAATGTTTGTGGTGGATTTAGAATACACTCACTCTGATAGAATCCATTAAGGTTGGCCAAGTGGTGGACCTTGGATGGATGGACACTTCAACAACTATGATTGAATCTCTGATTGAGCTAGTATCTACTCTTCCATGATTTCTAGATTGGCCAAGTCGTGGATCTAAGATGAGTACTAGTCTTCCACAACTTGTTTTCATTCAATATATAGGATGCACACCACCATTCAAAACTTCATTAGAACGAATTTGATTTTATTTAGGATGCATCCTTCATTGCAAAAACTATATATAATGAGAAGATGGTGGATTTAGGATGCATTTTCCCTTTTGTACTATGTTTATAATGACCAAGTGGTGGATCTAGGATGCACCAAACCTTCTTAACACTATAATGGTAACAAGACACTTTTATGTCCTTGGACACTTTTGTGTCCTGTTAAGTGACCATTTTGCTTGAATTATTTGAAGAGTATGAAAATGAATTTCTAGGTGCTATATATCCACAAAGTAGCCTTATGAGATGAAAAAAACTTAGCATTTTTTTTGGAGTATCGATCTCACCATTAACCTTACTCTTGCACAACATTTTTGAACCTAAACTGTGTGAAAAAACGGATCTTGTTTTTGCTTTTTTTTCAGTTTTTGGCAACTATACCACTCTAAACTTCATGTTTGTGAGGTTTAGATGGCTAGAGGTTAGGACTTCATAGTTCTCAACATGTTTTGATGCTTGTAGGGAGAGCTAAGTGTTAAAATTGAAAGTTATGACCAATTTACAAGAATTGCATAATCCTGTTTTTTGGCCAAAATTAGCACTTTTATGATTTTTTTGGTGGCTTTCTTGATATCCAAATTCAATTTTGATTATGTACGTATAACGTATAACATAAAGCTAATCTTCCTTGAGTTTTGGGGGACCTAATATGCTATATAGCATAGTATATGATGATGGTTGAGTTTTTTGATTGCTGAAGAATATGATACATTTTAGAGTAGCAAGTATAACTTTCTCAATATTGCTAGTTTCTTAGGCCAATTATGTGTATTTTGTAGGTAGTAACCATATCTAATCATAGAGTACAAACTTGGCTAGAGATTGAGTAGTTTCTATGGGTTTCTAGAGGTCATAATGCTAAACCCAGTTTTTTTATGTTTGTTGTATTTAGCACTTTATCATTTCCCCCAAGGTTCCAATCGTAAGAGATCCATTATCCTTTTGACATGCTCCATGGATCCTTTTGAATCCAAAGGCCCAAAGGGAACTAAGAAAACATGTATATGGTATCCGTATTGAGTGTGACTATAGAAACTTTGATGATAGGTCCACAGAATGCCAAAAATGCAACTTTTTTGTACCTATTTTTTTGCCCAAAAAAAATTAGTGAGGTAAAAGCAACCATATGTTTTGGTCACCAACTCATTGAAGTTGACGGGGAATTTTATCTCATGTCCTACAAAAATCTCCACTCTTATTTATATGCAATCAGCCGTAAGAAATTGCCGCTTTGGGCAAAATGCACCGGTCCATCAACTTTGGAGGCTTGTAGTGACCAAGGGATGAGAAAAATTACAAGTTTCTCATTTTTTCCATATGTAGTAGTTATTGAACTATAAGCTCATGAAAGGATTTTTCAAAATGAGTGGATCTACTATGGTTTTGGAATTTTTTCCCAAAACCCTGAAAGGACACTTTTATGTCTTGTTAGGTTACCATTCTAGTGTTAAGGTGGTGTGATTGTGGATTGTGAATTTTCTTTCTCACCTACAAGAACTTGTCTAGATTGGCCAAGTGGTGAATCAAAGATGCACCCATCCTTACAAAACTTATTTAATAGTATTGATTGAATGGATACTGCTACAAATATCTAGGATCTACTATGGTTATATCCCTAGTCCTTTTCAAGTACATAAGACATGGAGCAGTAATGTTTGAGAAAAAGTGATGATATTGTGGATGTCAATAATCATGTCAAAATATCTTGCTTGTTAATATGTCATCCTCTAGGAGGCTATTTTGTGATGTTTCATTGTTTTTTTCTTAGATTGAGGGATTGAGGGTGGGATAGATAAGGAATGCTTCAATCCAGAAGCAAATAATAGAGCCTTACACATGTATCCACAAAGGTCTCACTTGAAGAATTGAATCCAATTATTGATACTCAAATGCAAATACCTGATGCCTCTTTACTACATCTTTCATCGAAGGAATCCATGGGTGAAAAATTTCAATCTATAAAAGATGTGCAAGAGAGTGTTGTTGATGCAACTACTTTGGCTTCATTAAATCCCAACAAGTCCACGTTGACAGTAATATTGGACTTGAATGGTCTACTATTGAAACGAAGTCAACAACCATCATCTATTCATGAATCTATTCAATATGATTCACAAAGGCATATTGTGTTACGGCCAGGGTGCATCCACTTTTTAAAGACCATGTTGAAGAGATTCAATGTTGGGATTTAGTCAACAGCTAGAGAAGCTAATGTTTACTAGATGTTGAGAACACTTCAAAGCACTGCAAAGGAGATATTGCCATTTTTTGTAGTTTGGTCTCAAGAATCTTGCTATGTTCCCGAAGGCGTGCAATTATTTAAACCAGACAATCCTCAAGTTCCAGATATGTTTAAGCCATTGACAAAAATATATGTATACTTTGAATGTGATCCACGCAGAACAATTCTTGTTGATGACTCTCCATACAAATGTTGTGTTTCACCTACAAATAATTCCATATTCCTTCAAAGTTTGATGAAGAAAATATAGTTGATAGTGTTCTCATAGAATATTTGCTCCCATACTTGTTGCAACTTGACGAGAGCCAAGACATGCGTGAGTTCATTGACTCTAATCATTATGGACAAGCCCTAATTTCCAATTTCCAATGAATACAAAGGTCTCATGGACTATTGGAAAGATCGAAACTCAAGATGGTCGCAAAAGGAGATAACCACAAATAAGCTACCAATGTTTGAGAAGCTAGAAGACCTTTTTGGCAAGCAGGAGAAGTCAACTAATCCAAGCAGGGAAAAGGAGATTAGAAGGAACAAAATAGTAGAAATAATGGCAAAAAAAAAACCAATACTAATATGATGAAGGGAGCACTATTAATATCCTTAGCAAGGAAGCTAGAATACTTTTTGGCAAGCAGGAGAAGTCAACTAATCCGAGCAGGGAAAAGGAGATTAGAAGGAACGAAATAGTAGAAATAATGGAAAAAGTAAAAACCAATACTGATATGATGAAGGGAGCACAATTAATATCCTTAGCAAGGAAGCTGGGTTGTGCCACACCATCATTGAAGACTGTAACAGCTAAGGCTTTTGTGAAGAAGCTACTAAATGAGCACAATCTTCTCAAACACTAAGGTACTACTCACTAGAAATCATGTTGAATTTTCAATAAATACTTTTGTAAATGATATTTGTATTTTGATTCAAAACACTCACTTCATCATGGTTTCTTGCAGACTTCATCCAGATTATTCTTTGAAGGAGTATTTCATAGGGAATTTGGACCATTTCATTCAGATGAAAGAAGAAACCTCTAAGAACAGCCAAGTCTTACTTTGCAAAATTTTGTGACTTTGCGATCTCAAAACAATTCAGACAAAGATTATTGTCTATATTTGAGTTTTTCTTGATATTGAACCATTGGTTTTTAAACCAATTGTATCAATTGACTTGGAGAGATTTAAACTTTACTTATGTATTGACAATTTTCCCTATTTTTATAATCACATGGTTTTTTAGTATTGTGATACCAATTTAAGATTCTTTTGGATGTCTATAGTGATGAAATATTGAATGCTAAAACCATCAATTTTGTTTTAAGGTTTAAAAATGAATATCAACTAAATGTTTCGTGTTTATTTTCAGAGCCAAACGAAGGAAATATGTTGTTTTTAGAATGGAATAATTCATTTGAAAGAGAAAATTCTTCTATTCAACCTATTATGGGGCCTTATCAAAGCCATCAACCACCCCCTACTCAGTTATCACTTACCTTGAAGCAACAATGGAGGGTTCTTATCTTAGATATAGAGTGTTTACTACTTCATTAAGTTGAAATGCAACATGGTGATATTGTTCCATCATGGGCCAAGCACATGCGAATTGTAAATGACAAAGATGAAGTTTATCTTGTGGTGCATCGTGATGTAGAAGCGTTCTTGGACATCTGTTTTGATTATTTTGAACCTTGGATATGGAGTTTCTATAGCCTAACCAAAGCTCAACATATACTTGAGATGTGCTTTCCTAGGCATTGTTCAAAGTTCAAGATGTTTATGAGTAATAAGCATCGTCAAAATCCAAATATCATGATTGGATATAAAAGAGTTTATCATAAGAATTTGACTTCAATTTGGGGGATGTTTGAGGATCTACATGCTAGCAATACATAACTTTTTGATGATACTCCATATAGAGTGATGTGGAATATGCCAAGAACATATCTCATATGCCCAAAATTTTGGAGAAAAACACCTGAACAACTTCAATACTTCTTAGAAGGCACAATAGCTCCATGGTTAGTGGGATGGTTGTGCAAGAAACAAGAGGAGTTATACTTCCAATACAATTGTGAACAAGGTAGAGGATCATGAGACAAATTATGTCACGAATGTCTACTTGTCAAGAAAACAGTGTTGAGAGTCACATGTTGAAGTTGTTTGGCAAGAATGTAGTGATAGAGATATCAAGTATACACAAAACCACATATCAATTAGAACTCCGCTCATTTTCAATTGTTATTCAAGGTGAATATAAATTGTACATTTTTCTTTCATTCAACCATTTATCACATTATTTTTTTCTACTTGAAGTGTACCATATTGTAAGGGGACTTATGTTCGATCTAATGTGTTTCACATGGAGTGCACCTTAACATTTGGGGGACACTTTATTAATGGAGTGCATCCTTCTTATGGATGTTCTTTTTCTTGTTGCTTTGAGTAGAGAATTATCTATATTGTGCTCATATCTTGCGTAAATGGATCCACTATAAATATTTAGGCCTTGTTGTAACTTGGATGTTTCCACAAAGTTCACCCTAGTGAAAGGGGACTTCTTTATTAATGGAGTGAATTCTAATTTAAGGATACAAATTTTTCTTTGTATTTTTAGTTTGGAATGTGATCATTATTTTTGTTTACAATGTATAAAAGTATTTAGTCAAGAGAACCCTTTTTGCTTCAAGACACAAGTACAACATAAACAATGTCCTTTTTTCTTCAAAACATGAGTACGACTTCTTATGCTGGGTCAATGGTTGGTATATATTATTTTGTACTTAATATAAGTTGTATCAATAGAAGACCTATTTTTCTATACTCATTCAATTAAAAAAATATTCATTGAACAATGTTGTTGTCATATTAGCATGGAGACTCTTACAAGAATATGCCATGTTGTTGTGATATTGGCATGGGAATCAATATGCATGTATTCATGTACAAATAAAAATTTTCTTATCTAAATCATATAATCTTGAAAAATATGCAGCATAACCCATTCATTTAGAACATAATGTCAAAATTGCAACTCTTTATCATAAAATCCATTATCGACATTAGTTTAATTCTTCTTCCTTAAGACTTGTGTTTTCCAAATATGTTTAATGATAAGAACAATGTAATAAACACAAGAGCTTTACATTTATTATAGTTGCAAATAGATTGAAATTTTCTTTATAGAAACTAGTTTTTTCTTGTAAATACACATAGAATAGCATTGACACAAGTAACATGAAATTTATTGAATAGTTTAGAATGGCCAAGTGGTGGATTTAAAAACCCTTTTTTATAAAATGTATAAAATTAGGATGACTTGACATAAGTGTAGCTGAATACCTAAATATCTTATCCTCATGAACATGTTCGAAAGAATACATCTATGTGCATAAAGTGGCGTATCAAATGGTATTCTAGAATTTAATATATGTGATCTTGACACTTCTTGATGTAGCTCAAGAAATATCTAAAAAAGCAAAGTGAAAGCGATATCTTAAATAAAATTCATTTTTTTAGTTTGTTAATGGTCAAATTGGCTATATCATAAAAAATGAAAGCGATCATTAGTCTTGGGAATGGAATTTTCTCACTAGAAACCTTATTTATTTCAATAGAGAACAACTTAGAAGTATATATAGGTACTTATATTAACATATCACTTTGAGTGTAGCTTGGACAAGAAGTTGACTTTGTATTCCTCCATAGGTTAAGGGAACCTAGCTTGGACAAGTGGTGGGATTTATAATCCTCCAACGGAGCCTAGCTTAGATAAGTGCACCATGAAACCAACACTCTTATGATGTAACCAATCATATGATACATGTTTTGTGTATGATTCATGCCTCAAATGAACAAATCCTAGATTAGCAGTGGACATTGTTTGGATGAGTTTGAATGTCATAGAAAAGTAGGTTGTTTTGCTCAATTTGGGTCCTAGCTTGGACAAGTGGTGGACCTTGAATAAGTTTAGGTACTCATCTTGAACTTAGCTTGGATAATTGGTGGGCCTTGAAACTCCACCTTGAGATAAATCATAGGTAGGACAATAAGGCATACACAACGATAATAACTAGAATACACTAGTATCTTAATAGTCAGCACAGTTAAAGCAAACAACCATAGATGCTAAAAAAAAGGACAAGAGGCAGTGCTAATGGACAAGAAACATCTTCTCATGTTGATGATCACACTCGATTCGAAGAGTGAACGAGATAAAGATTCTATTAAGTTCAAAATCCCAAATACTGCAACGCATTCTTGTACACACTAGAAAACACAAGGAATACCTCTAGGAGGCACATCCGTGGGAAGAGACACCATCCTTTATTGAATACAATCAAACAACATAAGGAACCCTAATCTAATTATTTTCACTCCCCTAGAGAGTCAAGGGAGCAGGATATTGAATAGATGGGCGGATAGCCCTAGGTCTAAACCCCTATCCTCATCATCGTTAAACAAAGTCATCATCCATAAGACCATACGTGCCATCCGTGTAATCATGTAAATCTTCCTCATCTCATTAAAGGCACAAGTTGTAAGGTCCCTCCCTAAACACTAGAGCCATTCAAAACTTTTTCAACCTAGAAAATAATATAGAAAAAGCAAGATCGACAAACAATTCATGCGCACAACGAGACTTTACTCCAGAATGAAAAGGATATTTTAGATAAGAAAATACGTCATCCCTATATTTTTCCAAAAAGATTAAGATTATTTTTATACTTCTTTGTCAAAAGCCGCATGGGAACTGATCTAGATCGGGAACTGGGAGAAAAAGGGGACTAACTTGATTGAAAGATAAAGTTAAGAGATAAGAATTAAGAAGAAAATTGGGGTCCAATAGGAATTAAGAAGATAATTGTGGTTCAATAGCATTTGAGAAGAGAATTGGGGTCCAATAGGAATTAAGAAGAGACTTGGGGTCCAATAGCATTTGAGAAGATAAATGGGTTCCAATAAGAATTAAGAAGAGAATTGGGGTCCAATAGCATTTGAGAAGAGAAATGGGGTCCAATATCAATTGAGAAGAGAATTGGGGTCCATTAGGATTTGAGAAGAGAATTGGGGTCCAATAGGAATTGAGAAAAGAATACCCACAATTTCCTATATAAGCACCCCCTCTCCTTTGTAATTTTACACACACATTATTGCTAAGCTACTTGCATACTTGACATGCTGAAGATTATGCTTAACTAAATCAAGGTTTCAATTAAACCTTGCTCTTGCTCTCTCCCTCTCTTGAAGGCCAAACCCTTGAGGGTTTTGTGAAGAAGCTCCTCTCTCCTTCCTCTTCATCTTAAATCTCTTTCCTTCCTCCTTGAGCCTCACATTTCTTCAAGAAGGACTTCAACCCCATTTCCCTCTTGTTTAGAGGAGGTAATCTTCATTTCTAGTAGGATTAATTAATCCATGTGTTTTAATACTAGGAAGGTTTATGTGCATCATTTTAGGGTTTAGTATTTATGGTAGTTATGCATCATTAAGTTAAGCTTCAAAGGTAGATTTGCACTCGTAAGCTAAGCTTTAATGGTAACTTTGCACTTAGGTATAAGCTTTAGTGACTACCTTGTATTTTTTAGGTTAAAGATTTAACACTAGGTTGGTAACCTAACAGGACATAAAAGTGTCCTTTCAGGGTTTTGAAAAAAACCTCCAAAACCATAGTAGATCCACTCATTTTGTAAAATCCTTTCATGGGGTTATAGTTCAAGGCCTACTACACATGGAAAAAATAAGAAACTTGTAAAATTTCTCATCTTTTGGTCACACCAAGCCTCCAAAGTTGATGGACCAGTACATTTTCATCAAAACAGTCATTTCTTACGTTTTTTTGCATAAAAATAAGATTAGGGATTTTTGTAGGACTTGAGATAAATTCCCTAGTTAACTTCTATGGGTTGGTGATCAGAACATATGATTGCTTCTCACTCACTATTTTTTGTTTTGCCAAAAGAATTAGGTACAAAAAAGTTGAATTTTCACCATTCTGCAAACCTATCATCAAAGTTTCTATAGCCACACTCAATACAAATAATATATGCATGTTTTCTTAGTTCCCTATTTTCCTTTAGGTTCATAAGGAGCCATGGAGAATGTCAAAAGAATAATACATCTCTTACCAAGGGGAATCTTGGGGACAAAGATAAAGTGCTAAATACAGCAAACATGAAAAAACTAGGTTCAACATTATGAGTTGTAGAATCCCATAGAAACTATTCAATATCTAGCCAAATTTGATACTTATGACTAGATATGGTTACTACCTACAAAATGCATGTAGTTGTCACAAGAAACTAACAATATTAAAAAAGCTATACTTGATATACTAGAATGTTTCGTTTTCTTCTATAATTGAAAAAATCAACCATCGTTGTCTACTATGCAAAATAGGGTATTAGGTGCCCCAAAACTCAAGGAATATTAGCTTTAAGTTACAATATGCGACATAGAGAATCAAAACTGCATTTGGATATCATGAAAGCCACCAAAAAAAATCATAGAAGAGCTAAAATTGGCTAAAAAACAGGATTTGACAATTTTTGTGATTTGGTCATAACTTACAACTTTAATATTTATTTCTCCCTAGAAGCATCAGGACATATTGAGGACTACTAAAGATAGTTCTCTAGCATTATAGACCTCACAAACATGAATTCTAGAGTGGTATAGTTGCACAAAGTTGAAAAAGGCCAAAAACAGGACCCGTTTTTTCACACAGTTTAGGTTGTGAAATGTTGTGCAAGGACAAGGTTAAAGATGGAATTGATATTCCAAAAAAATGTCAAGTTTTTTTCAGCTCATGAGACAACTTTCTAGACAGATAGCACCTCCAAATCCATTTTGAAACTCTTGACATAATTCAAGGAAAATGGTCACTTCACAGGACATAAAAGTGTCCCATTATCAACCTAGTGTTAAAGAAAATCTCGCAATTAGGATTAAGTGATAAGAGTAACTATGCATCATTAAGCTAAGCTTAAAAGGTAGATTTGCACTCATAAGCTAATCTTTAATGGTAGCTTTGCACTTAAATGTAAGCTTTAGTGACTACCTTGCATTTTTAGGTTTAAGGTTTAATGAAAACCTCGCAATTCGGGTTAAGTGATAAGAGTATCTATGAATCATTAAGTTAATATTAACAGGTAGATTTGCACTCATAAGCTAATCTTTAATGGTAACCTTGCACTTAGATGTAAGCTTTAGTGACTACCTTGCATTTTTAAGTTTAAGCTTTAATGGAAACCTCGCAATCAGGGTTAAGTGATAAGAGTATCTATGCATCATTAAGTTAATCTTAAAAGGTAGATTTTCACTCATAATCTAAGCTTTAATGGTAACTTTGCACTTAGATGTAAGCTTTAGTGACTACCTTGCATTTTTAGGTTTAAGCTTTAATGAAAACCTCGCAATTAGGGTCAAGTGATAAGAGTATCTATGCATCATTAATTTAAGATTAAAAGGTACATTTGCACTCATAAACTAAGCTTTAATGGTAACTTTACACTTAGATGTAAGCTTTAGTGACTACCTTGCATTTATAGGTTTAAGCTTTAATGGAAACCTCGCAATTAGGGTCAAGTGATAAGAGTATCTATGCATCATTAAGTTAATCTTAAAAGGTAGATTTGCACTCATAATCTAAGATTTAATGGTAACTTTGCACTTAGATGTAAGCTTTACTGACTACCTTGCATTTATAGGTTTAAGCTTTAATGGAAACCTCGCAATTAGGGTCAAGTGATAAGAGTATCTATGCATCATTAAGTTAATCTTAAAAGGTAGATTTGCACTCATAATCTAAGCTTTAATGGTAACTTTGCACTTAGATGTAAGCTTTAGTGACTACCTTGCATTTTTAGGTTTAAGCTTTAATGGAAACCTCGCAATCAGGGTTAAGTGGTAGGAGTATCTATGCATCATTAAGTTAAGCTTAAAAGGTATATTTTCACTCATAAGCTAAGCTTTAATGATAACTTTGCTCTTAGATGTAAGCTTTAGTGACTACCTTGCATTTTTAGGTTTAAGCTTTAATGGAAACCTTGCAATTAAGGTAAGTGATAAGAGTATCTATGCATCATAAAGTTATATGCATCATAGAGTTAAGTTTCAAAGGTAGATTTGATCTCATAATCTAAGATTTAATGGTGGTAACTTTTCACTTAGATGTAAGCTTTAGTGACTAACTTGTATTTTAGGTTTAAGCTTTAATAGAAACCTCACAATTAGGGTTAAGTGCTAAGAGTATCTATGTATCATTTAGTTAAGTTTCAAAGGTAGATTTGCGCTCTTAAACTAAGCATTGATGGTAACTTTGCACTTAGGTGTAAGCTTTAGCAACTACCTTGTATTTTAGGTTTAAGCTTTAATGGAAAGCTCGAAAACTTATAAATTATAGAATGACCTTCTAGCTTCTTGAATGGAAAGATAGGCACCATAAGAAAAGAGTAGTTATCTAAGCTCGATAGAAGAAGTTCAGTTTTTGGTATTGAAGAGTATTTCTAAAAGTTGTCAATTTCAATTTTGTTTGCAAATACGGGATGGGGGAGATAGGGGATAACTTCGCGGAATTGACCTCCGTATTGTTTGAACCGAAAACTCTACAAGCTTCCATGGAGATGCTCCATGGATGACAAAGGATTGCAAAAACCTGAGAATCGTACTAAATGGGGATTGAACTTAAAAAGTTGGCATTTACAAAGAGACATGAACCATCAAATACCTATGGCAAAAACTCGCTTGTATTTTCTAAATAAACTTGGTTGGTAGATAATTAATGAAAGCAGGAATTAAGGTTGATAAATGAATGAACCTGGAAATTACCAACTAGGAGTTAAAAAAGGAATCTCGAGAGTTGATAGGGATACCCCATTGCAAAACATAGATTTAACTAGGAGTTTTGAAGATTGTCTGGAAATGATCGGAAACCAAGATGGATCTTCTTGGGGTCAATTTGATTGAAAGGCCGGCCCATTGAGAGGATTCTCTTGGGGAACTTGACGGAGATTGGCCCTTTTCGGCTAGGGCAGTGTAACCAGAAAGTTGTTATACCTAGGTCATTCATGCCCGAGGGATAAGGGATGAATGGGTTTGTTTTATTTTTGCCCGGTCGGGTGAAGTACCCGCAGTATCTTATTGGAAATCGGCCATAATTCGGGTATGGCCTGATGACAATAGTTAGATGAGAAGGTCATACTCAAGAAGGATGATGTGAATTTAATTAAGGAAATTTGTTCGACTTGATTTCTTAAAAAGGAACTGGAAAGGCTAGGAATATAGGGGCTATCATGTGCATCTGTCACCAGATGGTGCTATACCTCTCAAAATAAAATGCTTAGGAAGGAATGATTAAATTACTTGATGAGCCTTTCCCAAACACTTAATTTTGAGAAATATTGTGAAGGTGCTGCCATTTTGGTGGCTTGTAACCGATTATCTTGGCCTGAATGGGGAGACAAGATGAATTGGTTGAAACTAAATGTGTTGCATGATTAGTTAGGAAACTAGTTACAAGCTAATTATAGCAGATAAAGGAAAGGAAATGAATTAAAATTTTCTAAATAAAGATCTAGTGGAAACAACGAGATGAATTTCCTTGAACGAGGGTATGCAACAGATTGCATGCTGCTTGTTGTTTGATGATGTTCTGTGATAGACTGCTATCTTCTTGATTTTGTAGTAGTTAAGTACTACCTCGGGAAGGAATTTTCATGAAATGGTTCGGTGGGTGTGCGGATCCGGAGGGTCAGATGGCCGGATGTTGATTTAAAATTTTTACCTTAAACGCTAGGACTACATGGGATAAAAAAATGGGTAATTGGGGACGAGCGAGACCAGTTAGGATTGTAAGATCCGTCTTCTTAGGAGAAAGTGATAATTGTTGTGCCTGCTTGTCAGGAAAAAGGGGTTATCGCCATGAACCAAGGGAGAACAAGAAAGCAACGGCAGATCCTGAAGTTAAAGATCAAGAGAATCAAGACTAAGGACCACAGTTTTGGGTGAGGAAAACTGTCAAGGACAGATTGATTATGAGAAGCGGATAGAATCATTGAATGAAGGGATGTACCCCATTTGGTTGGCATTCGAGATAGACTGGAGTCCTATCTGAGTGTTGGTCCCAAGTGGGAGGGGTACCTGCAGATAGATCTACATCATTCCCTGGAACCGTCTGGAGGACTGAGAGAGGTGAGTAGGGTCGAGTCTGGGTATGGCCCTCACAAGTGGTATCAGAGCCTAATTTTGAATCTTGGACCTTGGAATTTAGAATTTTGGATTTAAAATTAATGCATGAGAGAAATTCAACTCAGTCTAGCACCCAAATTTTGATTATATTACAAAATTAAGTCTTGATGTTCCAATAAATTATCAAAAAAATTTAAGATGTCTTGGGATTTTCCTGATGAAATTCAATGGATTATCTATGAGAGGATGGAAACTGCTACGCTAGAGCGAAGGCTCGCTATGCTGGAACATTTTCAAGAGCTCTTATTTCCAGAAACCTATACTTGTCCCTGGGATTTAAGCAATTGGGAAGTGTGAGTAAAGTTGGAAATGAACGATATACAAATTTGTGATGCACTTGTGTGAAGACGCATGGAAGTGGCATAAATGAATGAAGACACATGCACTTGTGTGAAGACACATGAAAGTGGCATAAATGAATGAAGACACATGCACTTGTGTGAAGACACATGAAAGGGGCATGGATGGAACTTTTATTGAACTTTACTTGTCATTCTTCCTTAAGCTTAGTAATAAGGAGCAAGATTGGATAAAGTAGCTACCACATGAAGAAGTAATTTTTTGGGACATTGACTGGAAGATAATTTTGAGTAGTAATGAAGAAATCCAAGAAGTTCTTGTGATTAGCCACAGATAAAGCTATAAGTATACATAGCAAGACTCGTTTTGAAATTCCTGATGGCTTGGAATATTCAAGAAGAAGAAGTTTATAGGATAGTCCTGAAAGAATATGGATAGCCGAACCACAGAACACGTTAGCCATGTTGAGACACCTTATCGAACTTTTCTCTCCTGAGGAAAGTGCCATTTCTACTAAGAAATGGAGAACATGTGGGTCAAATGGAGTTACACGGTTAACCCTATGGGGACGTGTACAACTATTGAATAATTTACGTATTACAAGATGAGAGAAAGCTAGGATTGGGACCAAAGAGATATGGTATGGTCCTATCTTATTTCCAGATTTTTAAAGTAAACTTCTACTAATAGCATCTCAAGAAAAATATAAAAGACAGTAAATGGGACGTGCTTAAAAAAATGCACAAGGAATCAAGATGGGAAAGTGCAATAGATAAGCTCATAAATATTGCTAACATTTAAACTACGAAGAAGAATAAGAAAAACAAACTTATGAGTTAGCCAAGAACTCAAAGTTGGAATTTTTACTCAAGAATATCATAAACAGAAGACCCTTTGCTGAAAGCACTAAATAGAGATATCCTTAAGAATTCAATTAAAGAGGAGAGACTGACATTTGAAGACAAGGAATTACGGACAGTAGTCAAATTTTGCAAAAAAGGATTATTTATTCAATCAAAGCCAAAAAGGATTAAAAGGGAGGCAGGAAGTAATTACAAAGAGAGGCAAGAAAGTTTACAACTCATGAAGATCCTCTAATATATGGTCACATAACCAAGTATCGCAAGCGTCACACATGTTAGGATGCTCAACCTCTAGAATGGTTCTACGAGAAACAGCTTGAACAATTTCTCGGGTATGAGCTGAGAAAAGAAAAAGGACCTCTAAGAGGAAGACTCCAGGTGGTATCGAGGCAAATCTTGGAATGGGGAATAAACTGCACAAGCAAGAGCAACCTTGCGGAGAACCGAGGATCTCGTGTCCTCTTGACACAGTCTCTATCCTAGACAGTCACTCTTGTGAGATGTCGCCATGTATTCAATCACTTGATCAAGCAGTGTCCTAAGTTGAAGGCCAAAGAGGCAAAGAAGAAAGAGGGTGGTTCCACTGCAAATACTGGTTCCATTACAAATCCAGCTATTGTTGAGTCTTCTACGAAAGGAGACTATGATGCTGATGATGATGCAGAATGGGATTTTAGTGCAGGATCTACCTATAATCCTATTGTCCAAGATGCATGCATGTCAGTTTTGCTACAGATTCACATGTTGACAGTGGTGCTACAAAGCACAGTACCTCACATCATGATTTGTTCACCTCTCTTGAGTCTGTCCCTCATTGGAATTCAGTTACTTGTGCCAACACTGCCTCTTATCTGGTTTAGGGAGCTGGAAAGATTATCTTACCGTTGCAAATGGAAATTCTTTCACACTTGTTAATGCACTCTATGTACCTAGGATCAAGAAGAATCTTTTGTCTTCATCTACACTTACTAGACTTGGTCTTGTAGTCAAATTTGTGGATGACAGATGTACAGTCCATGATCTCAGTTTTGGTGATGAAATTGTTACATCTGGCATTTTATGTCATGGGTTGTATAAGCTCACTTTGTATAACAAGTGTGGGAAAAATTTTGCAAACGCAATTGTGGATTCTAAGGATTTTTTAGATGCAAAACTTTGGCATGCATGTTTTGGACATCTGAATTTTTCCAACTTGTTGCGTTTGTAGAAATATGATATGGTTTCTCCTTTGCCGCCTCTTGAAGAACCTGCAAAATATGTTTGTGAAGGGTGTATTTTGGGTAAGATGCAGCCTTCAAATTTTCCAAAGGATGGTTTAGTTAGGGCCACATGGAGGTTGCAACTTGTGCAAAGTGTTGTCTGTGGGCCCATGCAAACTCCGTCCTTGTGCAATTACCTTTACTTTGTGACTTTCATTGATGATTACTCTAGGCATGCATGGGTATATCCGCTTAAAGCAAAGTCCAAAGTTTTTATGTGCTTCAAACAATTTTTGGCTATGGCTTAAAATGTCTTCAAATGTGATATGGGCACCCTCCATTCCGAACCAGTTTCATGAATTTAATGCATTTCTGTCTAGTCGTGGGATAAAACACCAATGTAGAGTGCCTTGTATGCCTCAGCAAAATGGTGTTGCTGAGAGGAAAAACAGGTCACTTATGAAACTGGCATGATGTATGGTCAAAATTCAAGCTTTGCCGCATTCCTTTATACTTGAGGCCATTATGTGTGCCACTTAAGTACTAAACAAGTGTCCTACGAAAGCTTTGCAGTCTATTACTCCATATGAAGCATGGCATGATAGAAAGCCTTCTATTGAGCACATGCGTGTTTTTGGCTATTTGGCATATGCTTTGGTGCCAAACACAACGCAAAAAATTGGATGATAAGTCTGTCAAATGTATTTTTTGTTGGTTATAGTGCTGAAAGCAAAGGTACATGTTGTGTCATCCCCAAACAAAGTGTATTCTGGTTTCATGGGATATTGTGTTTGTGGAAGATTCTGTTCAGCCCTTCTTGTCATGTACTAGACACAGTAATGTCAGCTCCATGACATTTATGACACTTTGTTGCCTCTTTTCAGTGGTGGAAGTTCAAATGTAAGTTTGAATGAGGCAAATGTACAGCCTATGGGGTTTTTGAAAATGCTACAGATCAACCTATTACTGATGTAGATGTACATTGTAAGATCCCTAATTTTTGGGTCTCTTTTAAAAATTAAAAAAATAGCTTTCAATATCTATTTTGTCAAATTCTAGATTTAAGATGCTTGATTGACAGTATTGTAAGGTTCTAAAGTAAAAAGCAACGTCGTTTCCATGTTCCAGTAGGTCAGACAGACGCTTGGTTCAGTTTTGGAGAGAAATCCACTATTTTTATCTTTTTCATGCTTTTAGGTGCTTTTTTTGTAAACAGTAGGGTCAGATTCTTAATCTACGTGTTTCAAGGAAGCTATGGTTCAATTCTGTAAAAATCTGCTTTTCGAGTGTTGTTCATGCTATTTTTAGCTTTTCATGATTTTTAATACTTTTTAGTGAAAAGCGAACCCGCTTTCTTATTCTTGTGGACACGAAAAACCCTTCATTGAATATTAGAAAATTTTGCTTTTTTTTTAACGCTATGTTTAGCTTTTCGTGCTTTTTGGAGTTTTTGAAAAGCAATGTGCTTTATAGGATGACCTAAAGATAAAAATATTAATTTTAGTCTCCATCCAATTTAAAAATGATGCCCGTGGACCAAATGGGATTTTTACGGTAATTATTTTTATAAAAAGCAGTATTGTAAATACGCCGAGGTAGTACGGAAAAGTCATAATTACGTCGGAACATCACGGGGCGGCATAGTCTAGCCAAGGTTCCATTAGTTGGCTGGGTACTCTTCAATTGTTGGCAAATTTTACTGTAATAAAAAATGGATGTTAAGTGAGAGAGTTGACCACCAAAAGCAAATGAATGTTTTTAGCAAAGTTCCAAAAGTTGTGCATCTATTCTTGGGCCAAAAACTAGCGCTATATTTTGCCTTGGGGCTCACTCCGATCTTTCACAGTGCCTATAAAATCATGTGCAAGCCTCAAATTTCAGTGTCGTCTATTGTGTATACTACCGCACGGCAATACTTACCTGTTATACGGAGTGATGCAAGCTCTTCATCACCATATTCTTTGGCTAAAAACTAGCGCTAGATTTTTCCTTGGGGCTCACTCGAGTCCTGCACAGTGCCTATAAAATCATCTGCAAGCCTCAGTTTTTAGTGTCGTCTGTTGCGTATACTATTGCAAGGCAATACATACCTATTATACGGAGTGGTGCAAGTTCTTGATCACCATCCCCATAAGCTCTCCTCTCTTGTATACGAGAAGAAGAAGAAGAAGAAGGATATTCTCTCTCTACTTGCTTACCATCTCCTCTCTCGTTTCACGGTGTACGCACTCTTCGGAAGCTCTCGTGGTGAAAACCTCTACGTAGCTCTCATCACCAATCTCTCGTGGAAAATCAAGAAGCCTTTCGACAACCCTAATCAATTGTAAAGCACAGTGAGAAACTCTAAACTCCATAGCCATCATCATCTCTCTCTATGTTGTTTTTTTGAGTAGTCACCCTCTCGGATTGTTTTTTTATATACGAGTGCATGCATGGATTTACTGAGTACGTATGAAGTTGCCCCATGATTATTTCATCATGTTTAACATGTTGATTTATGCATACGATGTGTTTATAATCATGTGCGTGCATAAAAAGCGCTTTTCATTTCACGTCATAGAAGCGGTAGGCACAGTATTTTTTAGTCATAACTCACAAACCGTTATGAATCAGCCCGAGCCCTTTTTGTCAAAGATAAACACATCATTTAAGAAATTTTCCCCCTTAGGTGTCATGAAAAAATCACGCATGAGCTAAGAGATATGGTAAAAAAAAAACTTGTTGTCCACTGCACTTAGTCAATATTTTGGACCCCAGGCTCCTTGGAGAACCACTATATATAGATTCACTGGATGGGAAAACCCACTCAACCAATTGAAAATCTTGATGAGACTTGATAATAATTGTATTTAGGTATCCGTTATCACCTTGGGTATGTGAGTTATTAATCATTCCATAACCGGTTTTACCTACGCGTATAGGGGTGCTACCAAGGGGCAATACCATATGACATCATGAGTTAATCGAGACATCAAGGGGCAATACCATATGACATCATGAGTTAATCGAGACTCTTATGTATGATTTATGGTTTATTTTGGTGAGTTTATTTCAGTTATTAGATGCCCATAAACTTATGTGAGGGTATATGGTTAGTCAACCCGAACCGCATAGGCAAAATGATTAAAGTGGCTTTCTTTTTGGATTACCGTTTGTTGTGTGAGTATCATATGGGTAAAGTGATAAGATAGAGTGATAGTCTATATTATGGAGTTTATCTTGATGCATTGGTTTGAGGACAAATACCTTCATTTGCATGTTATGCATGCTCCCAAAAATATCAAAAAGTTGTTTTTTGCATATGTGTGAAGTTATGGTTTATGGTTGATCTAAAGGTCGGAGTTGTTTTTTATCTTTTTTATGGTGATGGAATGTTATCATATGATGTATGTAACCTTATGGAATGATGTGGATGCTTCATGTGCATGGTTATGAGTGCTTTCCACCTTTCTCGGTCAAAACTAGCTTTATGTGCTCGAGAGGTGAAGTGCAGATATGATGCATCGGCTTCGCATTGTTAGATGTTGTCAAAATTGGATTTTTATATCATATTTAGTGTTTGGTCGGACTTATTTTATGCATAAAAAGCTCATGTCTCAAGAGCTATGTGTGTGGACTTCGATTGACTAAAGCGGTTATGTCAAACTCCAAGCGTGGGAGTTGGTTCATTATAAATATGATTCGTGGTTAAGGGCTGAGATTCCCTCACGGATTATGGTTGTAATTTTGTGGTGGAAGCCGGTGTGGCTCTTGGTTTTGTTTTTTTGGATATGCTTATGCTACCAAAATGTTGTCAAAATGTTTGCAGCCATGCTATGTTCTAAAGTGGTTATGCAGGATTGGTTGCCTCACCCGAGTTGGGTGTAGTGCTAACCCGTGTGAAGTGATTGGACTATGGTTTATGATTTTGGGGTTAGATCATGAAGTGTTTTGGATGGTATATGGTAGACGTGGAAGGGTAGAGACCCTGTACAATCTAGCTGCTTGGAAAATATTGTTGTGCATATGTAAGGTGCTATTGTGATTAGACTCACATGTTATGTTTCTCATGGTACCTTCACTACAAGACTAGGATGATCTACATCACCTAGCCTTAGACAAAAAGATCATTGACCTAGGCTTTGCTGGATCGGGGGTGTTGCGTAGGTCTTCTTCTTTTTGTTAGGCTCATCTACAAGGTTAGTGCATCGGGGGTTGAGTGACCTACACGACTAACGCGTCGGGGATTTTTCCTTGGCTTTGCCTAAAAAGCCGATGCTGGGCATCTAACAGAAGTGGCACCTAAATTGGTATGGTTGGTGTTGATACACCACCTACTGGTACTTGGGATCCTTTGAGAGCTCGGGTTCATGGAGGGAGGCAAAGCAACCTCAGCTTATGTCATTCTCAGATAGGTTGGAGGTGTTCTGTCTTGCTCTCGACGAAGTGAAATTCTCTTTGTCCGTAGTAGAGAGGAAGTCGATGGGTGGACTGGTCAATCCCTACACAGGGTCCCGTGCTCTGCTAGTTATTTTTTCATAAACTATTTTTTGATGTTATGGTATATCTAGATTTTTGTCATTGCATTAATATATGGTTGCCTGTTTCATTTAGATGGGGAATGTAAACACTCTCTGTTGTCATTATCTCATGTCTCTGTGGACTCTATTTCATCCTCCACTATACTCTCTCTCTCTCTCCCCGCAATGCGGTGTATACATATCTTCACCCTCCACAATGTTATATTTTTCTTGAGTATGCTTTCATTCATAACACCCATTCAAGGGTAGCACTAGTCGCTAGGTGCCTCTGGATGCAGTCCGACTCATGGCATAAACTCCATGCATGGCACTGAGAGTTCCTCCCATATGCAAATGCTTCCGCAACTCTGATGTATATTGAAAATTGTATAAAGGTGTAAATTTATATTTTTTGCATAGACCCCGGGGAGGGTATTTCTCATACATGATGTACTTGATTAATCAAGGGATGAAAATGAGCAGGGTAGGTGCATACATTTTTTGGCAGTAAATTGGATGCACCTTTGTCTAGTCGCACTCGTTTAGGCTCTAGCCATGCATCTTATGCATCAAATTGTTATGCTTTGGTTGTGTCTAGGTTACATGATGTTGAGGAACCTCAATCTTTTGATGAAGCACAAAATTAGAAAATTGGATGGTTGCCATGCAATCAAAATATGATGCATTTATTAAAAATGACACATGGATTTTATTTGATTTGCCTTCTAAAGAAAAGGCCATTGGTATGAAGTGGGTTTACACGTTGAAACGCAAGCCGGATGGTGAGATTGATCTCTATAAGTTTCAACTTGTTGCAAAGGGTTATGCACATAAAAAAGGCATAGATTATGAAGAGATTTTTGCTCCCACTTGCCGTATGACTACTATGCATTTTCTATGTGCATTGGTAGCTCAATTTTCTTGGGATGCACATCAATCAAACATTGTTACTGATTTTTTGAATGGTGACATATTTGAGGAAGTTTATGTATTGCAACCTTGACGTTTTGTCAAGAAAGGACAAGAGAATAAGGTGTGAAAATGTAATAAAGCTTTGTATGGGTTGAAGGAATCTCCTGGTGCTTGGTATGAGAAGGCTAACACTCATTTGGTCAAACAAAACTTTTGTAATAGTCCAACAGAAAGCACATTGTATGTAAAGCGTGAGGGTGATGTACTTCTCTTTCTGGTTCTAAATGTTGATGATTTGCTTATCACTGGACCAAATGAGAGACATATTGCTGAATTTAAGTCTTATTTGAATGCTACTTTCAAATGAAATATTTGGGGTTGTTGCATCATTATGTGGGTATACAGTTTAAGCAGTGTGATGGTGGTAATTGCCTTGTGTCAGAAAAGTTACATAGAGACATTGCTAAGTAAGTTTGGACTTGAGGATTGCAAACTTATTGCCACTCCCATGGAAATAGGTTTGAAATTGAGTCTTCATGATGTTGGTGATCCTGTAGATGTCACTCTTTACCAAACTGCTATTGGATGCCTCATTTATGTATGCAACACGAGGCTAGATATTCAGTTTGCAGTCCCACAGGTCAACAGATTTATGCATCGCCCAGGGTCTAAGTGTCAAATTCGACGATGCGGAAGCGTAGCGACCAAGGGGAGTGAGCACGAGAGAGAGAGAGAGAGAGAGAGAGAGAGAGAGAGAGAGAGAGAGAGAGAGAGAGAGAGAGAGAGAGAGAGAGAGAGAGAGAGAGAGAGAGAGAGAGAGAGTCTCCTAAACCAATCAACCTTGGTAATGAATAATTGAATGTGTATACAATGGAGGCAAGGGGTTGCTTCTATAGCAATCCGAATAAATTGCCCTACCTAAAAGCCAAACTAAATAATGGGATCACATTGGGCAGTGCACTCGAGATGCCTAAATTTATAACACCCTCTCTGCAACTCATAGTGGACATTGATAGTGAAACTAATTCAATGAAGAAGCTACCATGGACACCCCAAATAGTGGCCACCAACTGGATACACCTTGGTGTTTCTCTCCTCAACTTTGTACCTGAAAGCTATGCCATCTTGATCATCGTTTGCCTTTGTAGAAACTTTGAACTATAGACCATACTAGTCCAATAATCCCCATTTGTGAAATGTGAACACATCACGTCTAGAATATAAAACTCCAACATAATAAACCGTTGGAACACATCCTATCCATGATCCAACCAATAACAATTAATTGGCATGCCTATCCATAGTGTTTTAGACGTTTGATTGGTTCCCTGCTAGATGCATGTGCCTTGAACTCCGACCTATGGGTCCAAACACCAATAACTTTAGCTCCAACAGAAGGGTCCAAATTAATTTTAGGGACCTCTCTGCCACTTACAAGCCTCTCTCTGACTGAAGCTATTGGTGACAATTGTCATTTGACTAGAAATCTCACATTGAGGCCATTGTGGCCACCACCATGAGTGCCAGGCTGATCTCCTCTGTCAAATCTTTATTATTGTAATATTTGTTCAGCTTGCCTTTTTCCTTATCTATCTATGAGTTCCTACTTTGCCTTTGGCTTCAAACTCTTGAGCCAAACATAGTGTCCACTCACAATCATGATTGTGGTCGTACTTCCCGGGTAACCGAGGTGGCGAACTGAGTACTGGTATTTCCATACTTGTCCAACTGACCTTTGCCATTGTCCATGTCAAATTTGACAATGTTGAAGCATAGAGACCAAGGTGAGTGAGCACGAGAAAGCATGAACCAATCAACCTTCGCAATGAATAACTAAATGTGTATATAATGGAGGCAAGGGGTTGCGTATATACAAATCCCAATAAATTGCCCTACCCAAGACTTTGACAAGTAAGTAAAATAAATTCCTAAAAGCCAAACTAAGTAATGGGATCACATTGGGCAATTCACTTGAGATGTGTAAATTTTAACATTAAGCATTGGTAGGATCTCAAGAGAATTGTTTTCTACTTGAGTGGCATTTTACATCTTGGCTTGTTTTATCCAAAAGGGGGATCATTGCCACCAGACTTACATGCTTTTTTGGACTCAGATTGAACTGGTTGTTTTGACACATGAGTTTCCACAAGTGTTTTTGTTTCATGCTTGGCAGCTCGTGCATTTCATGGCTGAGCAAGAAACAACCTACTGTGGCCACTTCCAATTGTGAGACTGAGTACAAGGTAGTCTTCAAACTACGGTTGAGTGTGTATGGCTCAGACGCCTTATGGCTGATTTGGGTGTTGGACAGGACAATGTCAACACTATCTACATTGACAATCAGAATGCATTGCTAGTTGGGAGGAACCCAGTTTTTCATGCTCGCACAAATCACATTGAGGTGCATTACCACTATGTCACGGAGAGGCTCTCAGTAGGAGAGATCAGCTTGGCTTATGCGCCAACACAGGACAACCTTGCAAATATTTTCACAAAGGCATTGTCTCACGAGAAGTTCAAAGCTTTATGAAAAGATTTGGGATTACTCCCCTTTGTGGACTGATCATGTCCTCAAGGCATGGCACTTCCCTTTACTCTATGTGCTAGCTCTTGTTTACCGCATCACTCCAGGGAGGATTTGTTACCATATACATGTGGTAGTGATGTGTGTGAACACACTTAGAACCTCCATGGCATTTTTTCCCTCTCTAGGATGTTTTCCCCCTGTGCATTGTATATATTCCCATCACTCTAGGACTAACTTATCTTCGCATTTCACACTAAGTAATACACTTTCTATTGTGTGCCTTGAGCTTCCTTCGTCTTCTCCAGGCAGTGTGTGTTTAAGTGCAACCCTAATTCCAACATTTTTATGCCAAATAACTATGTGTTCTCCCTTTGTAAATTTCTTCACCAATGCATCCATGCCAGATATCTAAAATATCTATTTTACACTACATTGGTTGCCATTTCTCTATGCTTGATGGATAGAGGTTTGTAATGAGCATAGTAGACAACCACAAACAAAAATTATAACACTATATTGTGTACATATGAACAACAAGAAGAGAATTGTGGGACACTTACAATTAGCTCTGTGTAGAGGAAGATTTGACCTTTTGGATTGTAGGTGAAGCTCCTTTTGGATGTAACATGCTGGACCCAAACCGCTTCCACTGTCTTCTTGACTTCAGCAAGTCAGAAGTCTTTTACTCTCCCTTTCTAGCATGACAAGAATGGGTTCTTGGACGAGTATTTTCTTCTCCTGATCTATTGAATTATAAACCAACTACCCTTGTTATAGATATTGGGATCCATTCGTGTGCTCATTTAATGTGGCATAAGTGGTGATAGACTCAATGGATGTGCTAGGTTGTTTGGATCGGGTGGACTCCATTGCTTAAGGAGAATAGGATGCAGAGAAACTGAGAGTGAAGTGGAGACATCAGGAAGAGGAGGTGGGAAAAATAAGGGTGGGAAAAGGAGAGAAAAAACGACCCTGAGAAGATTCAAAAAATCTTCGGTGAATGAGACCTTTTGAGGTAAAAGGCACATGTATTTGAGAGATACCTCAGATTGTGGATCAAAGAAAATTCATTTTATAAATTCAAATGTGATTTCCAAAAAGAAGATTCCGTAAAAAAATCCCTCCCCTCATTGGCTTAGATCACTCTCTCTCTCCAAGTGGTAAAAAGGAAAAAAGAGACCTCAAACATCCCTTAATTCTGTCTCTCTCTCCCTCCACAAGCAATCAAATCCTCAATTGTGATCTCCATTGCCTAACATGGAGAAATAGACATGCTCTCTCTCTCTCTCTCTCTCTCTCTCCACAAGCAATCAGATCCTCAATTGTGATCTCCATTGCCTAACATGGGGAAATGGACATGCATTCTCTCTCTCTCTCTCTCTCTCTCTCTCTCTCTCTCAACCTTCACTCAATTTCATGAGCTATTGGGCACAAGGGCCTACAATGAAAGACAATGATTGAACTTCATTATCGATCTTGGGTGATAAGCATGCAATTTTTCTCATTCATGAAGAACTTTGAGATGTGGTAAATGGCACCACTTCATGCCCTGCTCCTATAATTCATGTAGGTGCTACCCCACATACTCCTGATACTAATGAGGTTGGAATTGATGTGTGGAAAAAAATAGATAATAAAGCCATGTCCACAATCATGCTTTGTATAGATGATACACAAATTCAATTAGTGCAATGATTTCCCACTGCTGATGCAATCTAGGAGCATTTAAAAATGCTATACGCTCACAAGGACATTGCTTCGCAAGTTACCGCCCATCGCTAAAACTAGTAAAACTTTCTTAATGAAGGCGGTAGCATACCCACATTTTAGATGAGTGGCAACGTCTACTCGATGAGGCTACTACAACAAGCCTTTGTTTTATTGATTCACAAAATGCTATGATTTTACCAAGTGTTCTATCATCCACTTTGACCGCATTCTTCACTGCTCAAAGCGGCATTGTTGGTCTCACATTATTGGTTCTTATTGGCAAGATCCTCTGTTGTGTGCCTTGGGCTTCCGTCATCTTCTCCAAGCTGTTTGTGTTTTCTTGAAACCCTAATTCCAACAATTGGTATTAGAGCAGATTGCGTCCTCCTGAGCTTAGTCGCTAGCAGCTCCAGCACTACACGCCTGCTCACTTACTTCGATTTTTGTGAGCTTTGGCAAGCATTTGCAGGTCAACAAAAATTTCGGGAAGACTCAAAGAGCTTTGTCTGCTCAAATTTCTAATTCGGGCTCGTTTCGGCCTCGGTTTTCACTACATGCAGTAATGCACAGACTATTTCGTCATTTTCTGCAGAATTTTTCTCAGTGTCATTTTCTACATTATAGGTCCCATACAGTCTTCTATGGTTTGTGCTATTTAGCATGTGTTGTTGTCGCTTTGTTTCTCCTCTTTTCGGATAATTTTCACATCAGGTGCAACATTTACCAACCAAGGCTGACAACAACAAAGATGTGTTCAAGATGTTTGTTGCTGAGCACAGATTGGATGGGGACAATTACCCTATGTGGTCTTATAGGATGCAACATGTTCTTGTGTCAAAGGTCATTTGGAACGTTGTACAGAGCATTGATGTACGTCCTGGTTCTGAGGGTACAGGCGATGTTGAGGATGTTCTAGGTCTTGCTGCAAGGATTGCTGATATTAGAGTTGTTTTTCCTACAACTAAGCAAGCTCGTTAGGATGTAAAAGATAAGCATGCTCATGCATTGATTGCATTTTTTGTGAAGCGCACTATTACTCCCCACATTCGTTCAACAAAATTTACCAAATAGGCTTGGGATATTCTGGGTGTTCTTTATGCAAGTTGCAATGAGGCTAAAATTGCATCGCTGCGTAAAGAGCTGGAATCAAAGATTAGGCATGAGGAAGATGATATGGACACTTTTCTTGTTGGTGTCAAGGATATCAATGAGCAACTTATTTATGCAAGTGAAGTCATTTCAGACAATTCCCTTGTGTAGACTAGTCTTGATGCCTTGGCTGACTCTTACCAGACGTTTTGCTAATACTTGGACACTTATGACCCAAGGAAATCCTGAAGTTGTCAATTTTGATGGATTATGCATATTGCTATTGCAAGGGTCACATTCCAAAAAAAAGAGGACTGGCTAGCGTAAAATTGAACATGCCTTTAAAGCTGCTCAAAGAAAAGGTGGTATCAGTAATGCAGCCACTTCTCATGGTTCTTCTACCAGTGGAGAATCACCTGTTCCTAATTCTTTTGCTTGCAGAAATTTGTCTAGAGATTTTGGTGATAAGGGAAAACAGAATATGCGTCGCCATTATTGTAAAGCTAATGATCACTTGATCAAGCAGTGTCCTAAGTTGAAGGCCAAAGAGGAAAAGAAGAAAGAGGGTGGTTCCACTGCAAATACTGGTTCCATTACAAATCCAGCTATTGTTGAGTCTTCTACGAAAGGAGACTGTGATGCTGATGTTGATGCAGAATGGGATTTTAGTGCAGGATCTACCTATAATCATGTTGTCCAAGATGCATGCATGTCAGTTTTGTTGCAGATTCACATGTGTGGTATCTTGACAGTGGTGCTACAAAGCACAGTACCTCACATCGTGATTTGTTCACCTCTCTTGAGTCTGTCCCTCATGGGAATTCAGTAACTTGTGCCAACACTGCCTCTCATCTGGTTTAGGGAGCTGGAAAGATTGTCTTACTGTTGCAAATGGAAATTCTTTCACACTTGTTAATGCACTTTATGTACCTAGGATTAAGAAGAATCTTTTGTCTGCATCTACACTTGCTAGACTTGGTCTTGTATTCAAATTTGTGGATGACAGATGTACAGTACATGATCTCTCTCTCTCTCTCTCTCTCTCTCTCTCTCTCTCTCTCTCTCTCTCTCTCTCTCTCTCTCTCTCTCTCTCTCTCTCTCTCTCTCTCTCTCTCTCTCTCTCTCTCTCTCTGAGCCTTCACTCAATTTCATGAGCTATTGGGCACAAGGGTCTACAATGAAAGACAATGATTGAATTTAATTATCGCTCTTGGGTGATAAGCATGCAATGTTTTTCATTCATGAAGAACTTTGAGATGTGGTAAATGGCACCACTCCATGCCCTGCTCCTATAATTCGTGGAGGTGCTACCCCAAATACTCCTGATACTAATGAGGTTGGCACTGCTGTGTGGAAAAAAATAGATAATAAAGCCATTTCCAACATCATGCTTTGTATAGGTGATACACAAATTCAATTAGTGCATTGATTGCCCACTGCTAATGCAGTAGGAGCATTTAAAAATGCTATACGCTCACAAGGACATTGCTTCACAAGTTACCGCCCATTTCTAACTAGTAAATTGTTTGCTTATTGAAGACGGTAGCATACCCACCTTTTAGATGAGTGGTAATGTCTACTCGATGAGGCTACTACAACAAGCCTTAGTTTTATTGATTCACAAAATGCTACGATTTTACTAAGTGTTCTACCATCCACTTGGACCGCATTCGTCACACCTCAAAGCAGCATTCTTGGTCTCACATTATTGGTTCTTATTGGCCGGATCCTCCAAGAGGATACTATGCAAATAAAATGCAACTTCACCTGGCCCTAGTACCACTAGTTATGTTCTCCAAAAGCACGACATTTTCTTCACCATCTTTCCACAAGAGATGTTCTACTTGCAAAGAACCCTCATCGGGCTCTTTTCAACTTCTAGGTCCCTCTACCTTACGAAGTTCAACACCTACTCCCTGCTCACATGATATAACTTGCACATATTGTTATAAACAAGGTCACTATTGTGAAGATTGTTGGAAACATGCTTTTGATAGGCAAAAATCACATGAGCATCAATCCAACCTTGCAGAAGCAAGAAGGGAAGAGAATAATAGTGACACTGATGAACTAAATTTTGATTTGGTTTTCTAAAAACGAAGCTTTCATATTGCTTCTTAATAGGTACACAAGCTTGGGAAAAAGTTGTGATTAAAAGGAGTGGCAGTTGCACAAAAGAATTACAAATGATCCAAAACAAAGACGTACAAAAAGGAGAAGATAAAGCTACATGAGTTCTACTAAAGTGAATTTGTTTTGTTAAAAGTATTTCCCTTCACAGGAGAGGGGGAATGTTGTAATTTTAATGTTATAAAAGTGGCAAGCACCGAAACAGTGCTGCCCCAAACTATATAAATGAAAAGCTACTCACACAAAAATGAGTGCGCATCTGAAAACCAATCACCATCATGTTGTCTCTCTCTCTCTCTCTCTCTCTCTCTCTCTCTCTCTCTCTCTCTCTCTCTCTCTCTCTCTCTCTCTCTCTCTCTCTCTCTCACACACACACACACACACACACACATACAGTGTCTTGTGCAATCTTCTCTTTCCTTCTCTCTCACACAATGTTATTGTAAAAACTACTATGGATGATAAAAACTACTACATTGGTTGTTTTGTTGATCATGCATGGTCCATTGTTAACCTCTCCCACTTTTCTATTACATATCGGTCCTTTCACTGGAGGAACAGAACTCCTTTTGTAGAAGATCAAGGAATATATAATAAGCAGATGGACCATGGTAGGTAGAAAACATGCCACAATAAATTCTTGATGTTTGTCCCTATTGTTTTGTACTTCATTGCATGCCATACAACCGATTACACCAACCTTGGCTTGTTTTTAACACAATTGGTATGTTCATTTTGGTGATTTCCAAGCTCCCAAACATGCACAAAGTAAGCATTTCTGGCATAAATGCTAATTACCCCACTCAAGTCAACTAGCTAAATTAAAAAACTAGAGCTCAAGATGACTATTCCACATGATATCTTGTCGGATGTGTGGCTTTTAATGGCTAGCCTTCTATTCACATATAGAAACAAAATATAACAATCTATGGTTGAAACATGAGATAGTGCAATATATTGTGAATATTGGATGAGAAATTCATAGATTATGTGCTTATACAATGGTTTCTTTTATAGGAGTTTGGAGAGAGAGAGAGAGAGAGGTCACGGATCCCCACCTTTTTAATCTCGGAGGGAGATGCACTCGTCATTCTTCATCATCCTTATTCTTATGGCTCCCCATTCTTTCTTTCATCTCTTTGACAAAGACAGTGATGGAAATATCACCACCAGAGAGCTCGGTATTGTCATGCGCTCACTTGGACAAGAATCAGTGGAGCTCCAGGAGATGATCAATAAAGTGGATGCACATTGCAATGAAACGATCAATATTCTTGAGAGATTGAATTTGATGGCTCACAAGATGAAGTACAGTGACTCTAAGGAGGATTTGAAAGAAGCATTCAAGGTTTTTGATAAGGATCAAAATAGGTTTAATTCTATTGTAGATGTTTTCCATGTGATGACAAATCTAGGAGAGAAGTTGACAAATGAAGAGGTTGAAAAAATACTGTGAGAGTAGATGTTGATGGCAATGGACTTGTGAATTACAAGAAATTGGTGACCAGGATGTTCTCAAAGTAGTGCTTATGATAGGTGTAAAAGTTAAACGATGCTAAATTCAAACTTCAATGTTGCTTTGAAGTAGCACCATTCTTCTCATTGTTATAATCCACCCTTATATAGAGCAATGGTGGTTTAATTGTTTGTACGCTTCAAATATGACATTTATTCATTGTTTCTTGGTTTTATTGAGAGAGAGAGAGAGAGAGGCAATTGATTCAAGGTTAAGAAGATCTTGCTGGAGTGTCTCTAGCTTCATAAGAAGACCTAGAAGGCGTATATTAAAGCTCATGGTACAGGTTCCCTATTAGTAGAGTGTCTCTAGCTTCATAACAAGACCTAGGAGGCATATACTATTAAGTATGGAGCCTGATTTACCCTTGTAGTTTTCTGTGGTAAAAGCACACATTTGTAAGGCCCCCATTATGAGGAGAAGCCATCGTGCGTGAAGGAAAATCACTCACCGGAAACCAAAATTTTCACGGACAAGAATCAGGGGCAACTTTAAAGGCCTCGGGGGCGGAGGCCCCCGATACTTTTTTTTTCGCCGGAATATTATGGCCGGACGGCGGCCGGAAAGTGGTCGGAAAACAACCGGTCGGTTGGCCGGTGGCCAGTAGTCAATGGCCGGTGGTCGAAAGTCAATGGCCGGTGGTCGGAAGTCAATAGCCGGTGGCCGGTGGCCGGTGGCCGAATTCAAAAGCGGACTTGTCTTCTCAAGGGCGGCCACACATGGGCGGATTGGAGGGTCCAATTTGGACTTATTCGCACAAGGGCGGCTACACATGGCTGTCTCTCATTAGAGAGGGCAGCCCTTTTGGCCTATAAAAGGAGGCCATTTCTACACACATTTCATAGTGTGAAGTTGATGCAACAAGGTGAGTGTGAGGTGGTGAGAGTGAAGCAAGGCGGGAGCTCCATTAAGGGTATAATCCCTTTGTAAACTACTTCTTGTTTTGAAGTACTAAAGCCATTGAGTGGCTTCTTTCCCGTGGACGTAGCCCACATTGGGTGAACCACGTATATCGTGTGTACTCTCTCTCTCTACTCTATAATCTCGTGTAAATAAATCTGTCTCTCTCCATTAAGTAATCTACTCAATTATCTATTTAGCTACGTCTTATTTCCTAACATCTACTAAAGCTCATGCTACATCTTACCTATCCATGGAGTTTCTCTACCTTCATAAGAAGACCTAGGAGGTGTATATTGATGCTTGTGATACAGCTTGTTCCAGGGTAAAGGAAGAACACCCTAGCATTTGGACGTATTGGACAAGAGTCTAGGTAAGAACTTGGCATAGAGAGAAAGAGAGAGCGAGAGAGAGAGAGAGAGAGAGAGAGAGAGAGAGAGAGAGAGAGATAGAGAGAGAGAGAGAGAGAGAGAGAGAGAGAGTACATCTAGAGCCTAGCATATCATGAGTGGATTCAATTTAGCCACCCTTGTCCACTATCTGTTCACCAAGCTGCCACTGGTCCCACTTGGGAAGCTTTTAGACTAGGCTTGTCGATTTACCTCCACCAGTGGCTTCAAAGATCAAAATATCATGAGTGTTCAATTTAGCCACCCTTGTTCACTATCTGTTCTATTGATCCCACTCGGGCAGTAGCTAGACCTGTCAATTTACCTCCAACCTCGGCTCCATTGAAGCATGGAGAGAAGCAAGGTCCACCACTTACCAAAGCTATTATTTTCTCCGAGTGCTTTCAAAACCCATGATACGTTGTACATTGGGGGGGTTCTTGTTTCAAGGTCCACCACTTGGCTAAGATTGGATCCATTGAAACATGAAGAGAAGCAAGCTCTACCATTTGTCCAAGCTAGGTGCCATTGAAACATGAAAACCCCATAATATGTTGTATACGGGGGGTGTTTTTGGTCCACCACTTGTCTAAGCTATGGTCCATTGGAACATGGAGAGAAGCAAAGCTCCACCACATTTCTAAGCTAGGATCCATTGAAACATGGAGAGAAGCAAGCTCCATTGTTTGTCTAAGCTAGGCTCCATTGGAACATGGAGAAAACAAGCTCCACCACTTGCCTATTATTGCATAGAGATTTTGGTTTGAAGGTCCACCACTTGTCCAACCTTGCCTTCATGCATGAAGATAATCAAGGGTGCAATGCTTCTCTAAGCTAGGGACATAAAAGATTTTCAAGGTCCACTACATATACGATCTATGATGGGTTGTAGCATGGGAGGTTTCATTTTAAGGTTGACCACTTCTCCATCTCCGCTTGTCCAACCTCAGATCCATTGAATCATGGAGAAGAAAGGTCTACCAGCTCTCCAAAATAGGCAAGAAAAATTCTATAAAACCCATGAATTGTTAATATATGCTATGCTGTGGAGTTTTGTTTGAAGGTCCACTCCTTATCCAAGCTAGAATCCATTGAAGCATGGAAATAAGTAAGATATATCGCTAGTCCAAGGTAGGATCCATTGAAACATAGAGAGAATCAAGGTTCACCACTTGTCCAAGCTATGCATGGGTAATTGATATAAAGACCACTACGTTTTCACCTATACTATGCTCTATCATGGATGGTTTCATATCCCAACAATTTTCCAACCTATTTAATATGTTGTATTATGGGGGTTTGGTTTCAAGGTACTTCACTTGTCTAAGGTGGGTTCCATTGAAGCATGGAGAGAAACAATGTCTACCATTTGTCCAAAATATGCTCCTTTAAAACATAAAAGCAAGGTCCACCACTTGTCCAAGCTAATGTTTCTCTCCATTGAAGCATGGAGAGAAACAAGGTCTACCACCTGTCCAGAATATGCTCCATTGAAACATAAAAGCAAGGTCCACCACTTGTCCAAGCTAATGTAACAAATGGGTGTTGGGTACAAGGTGTACCACACTTGTCTAAACTAGTCTCCATGCAAGGTCCACCACATGTCCAAGCTATAGGAGCTTGGTTGGAAGGTCTACCACACCACTTGAAATTAGGATCCATGTAAGGTCCATCTTTTGTCAAGCTATGCCTTTAGTGAGTACTAAAACTAAGTAAATTGCAGTACTTAAATACCTTTCCAAGCTCATTAAGATTTTGGTCTCTAAGGCCACCACCACATGTCTAATCTATGCTCTAATTGATTACTTATGCTAGTTCTCAAAGTCCAAACATAAGCTCCCTTCTAGCAAGGTTAGTTTAAATTTAGGCTCCAACACCTGTCTAAGCTAGGTTCAATTTATGAAGCACCACCATTTAACCATGCTAGGATCTAATGTATCATATCAAGGGGGTATTGATAAAAGGTCCAAAACTTATTGAGTTCAAGCTCTTAAGTAATTAAGTCTTCGTGAGTATTAAATGTTATAGTTTTAGTCTAAAGATCCACCATTCAAAAACTCAAGTAATTTACTATTTACATTCAAACCTTGAATGCTTGAGATAAAAAATACAAACTCAATCAATACTATATAAAGAAAAATCTAACATTAAGAGTATCAAATCAGCAAACAAGAAACACTAACATTCACAAGAAACTCAAAACACACTTGTCTCCATTTCCAAAATTCCTCCATTGACAGAGGATGTTGTTGTTCTTCTTCTTCTTCTCTTCGTGGAGAACACTCCTCTGTAATAGTCATAGTGTCATCTGATTGCGAAGTGGATTGTTGAAGTCCAACCCATTTTTCTATATCTTCATGAGACTTCACAAAAGCTAGCAGCACGGTCTCCACGTTTTTTGCCTCCTCCACACTGTCAACTAAGCATATAACTTCTTTTTTCTGTTGTATTCCTTCTTGTGCAACCAAGGAGGCATCACCAAAAACATCAACAAGCTTGCGGTCTTCAAAACAATATGTACGAATGTAGTGCTTGACCAAAGATCTTTTTTTGGCCTCCAAATATTGCAAATCTGACATATCGTTATCTGCTACTTGAAGAAGAGAACAATCAATTGGCATGGGATGTTCCTGTGATCTTCTTCTCAGGTCTTCAAAGCATTGCCTTGTCCCAAGAAGGCAATAACTTTTAGGAATTGAATTGCTCCTTTGCAAGGAGCTGATGGAAAGTGATGCAATGCACCACAACAATGGTAGCTCAGATTATCTCCCATGGCGTGAAAGGCACATTGCAATTTTGTGTAGTGAAATCCACAAATGCAAGAAAGAAAAATCCAGGATCTGTTGACCCTCCAGCAATAGCCAAGATCCTATCCAAAGCATTGTTAAATGTCTCCTCACTCCACTTCAAATTGCCTCCAACGTTTTTTGTCATATCTAAAACACATAAGCCAATAGGCACTTTATTATTGAAGTGGCGCATCAAGTAGAGATTGCCTTCCATTTGTAGGCTCACCACATAGATTGACCATGGCAAATCTCTAGGCTCAATTTTCTCCTTTTGAAGGTGAATCTCCCATTGCATGTATTTTATTGCTCCATCTAGAAAAGCCATTTTCTTTGTTCCACGCTTCAAACTAGATCTGAGCCATTCCTCGCATAGCATTAAAAGTGTTTTATAAACAACATCATTGATGTTATACATTTTGACCACCTCCTCCCAGTCTTTACATGGTGAAGACTCATTCAAATTGTTGAAGCCTTCAAGAAGTGCATCTTGAATCAATTTGTCTTGCTTCAACTGCTTGATTCGATCATACATGTCAGTTGCATCACCATCCTTTGCACTCTTTGACAGTAAAATCTTCTCATCTCTAATCTCTTCTTGAATAGTCTTTACCTCTGATTTCTCAAGGCCACAAAGGTATCTAAATACAGTTGTTGGGGGTTTCTTATTCTCCTCTTCTAGCCTTTCAATGATTTCTATCCAGCAATCATAAATTGAATCAGAGTACGTGACCATGTGTGCCTGTTTAGCAATCCAACTTGCTGCTGCACTCATTCTTGCCAATCGAAGAAAAGCCTAAAAAGAAATAGAGAAATAATTAAACTATTGAGCAAGATTTGTTAATTAAACACTATCAAAAAGACAAATAACATAACTTACATCCCATCTGGCACGATATGCATATCCCTTTGCAATTCCACTTGCTGCCTTTGGTGATCGTCCTGAGAAGATCCATTGACTCCATAAATGTCTCAATATTTGGTTGTAAGGTTGCTTGACATACAATGCCTGAGCCTCCTCATTTGCAATGGTAGATATAGTAGTTGCAACAAATGGAGGAGCATTCACAACAATGCAAGCCTTTCTAAATTTATACACGCTAATCAGTCTTTCAAATATCTCTTTGTTGTTTTGTTCATTGTGAAGCAAAACTTTTGCACCATAGATTGAATGATGCCCATCAAGAATCCAATAATGATAATCTTTAATTTTTGCTCTTCTACCTCTTCTATTGCCAAAGGAGTCCCCTTCTTTGACTTTGCATTTCGAACAGGCATCAAATATGCACATGCTGCAAGCTTGGTTGTACTCCGTGAAAATCCAAATAACACACTTTCAGCGTGTTTTTTATCCATAATACGTGCATTATAGTGATCAGGATCAAGCCAACAATTTTGAATAGGGATATCAAATTCCCTATATTGGAAAGGAAAATAGTTTTTGTACTTATTCATTCCACCTGTATCTTTTTCTTGTCCTTTCATGGCCTCAGCTTAGTAAAACATCTGGATCCACAATTCTCATCTTTGACATTGAACCCTCTGTTGATGAGGATGCCAAAGATGCCTTGTCTTCATCCAAAATGGAACTACTTCGCTTAGCTGCTACTTTTTGCACTTTTGCTTGCTTCTTTGTGGATGGTGGTCGTGAATCTTTCACCTTTTTTCGTTGTAGTGTGGCAATGATGGAGATTTGAAGTTGATCTGCTGTGATATTTGGATTTTATTCTGCAAACTTCTATCGTCAACAAAAATTTGTCTCTTCTTTGTTTCTAGACATGCGTTCCAATGCATATGCTCCTAGAGATAGTTGAAATTCTAGATTCATTGGAACTAGAATTTTAATGCATTCCACCTCCAGATGACTATCAACTACAGAGACAGATGCTTCCACAACATGTCCAACATCTTTAAACAAGTTGTCATTCTCCTTTTTGGCAATATATAGATGCACCTTCTGAAATTGTGCACCCTCTATACCATGTATGTCCAAATACCATTTCCTAAGATCATTGCAAGTATAGTCAACTGAGACAGCAACCCTTGCAACCTGTTTTTTTGGAGCCATCTTTCCTAAAACAAAACAAAAAAATGTTATTTTAACATATAGTTCTTTGTAATTGATTAAGTTTGTGTGAATACAAGGTCCACCACTTGTTCAAGCTAGATCTAAGCAAGTATACATAGTGAGTTTTTAAGCTAGTAAACTTAGGGAAGAGAGAAGCAAGGTCCACCACTTGTCCAAGCTCAGATCTAGACAACATGGAGAGATTCGAGGTCTACTAATTGTCTAATATAGGCTAACTCTATTGAAACATAGAGATAAGCAAAGGTCCAACACTTGTCCAATCTAGGGTCCATTGAAACATGGAAAGAAGCATGCTCCACCATTTGTCCAAAATAGGCTCCATTGAAACATGATGAGAAGCAAGCTACACCATGTCTCCTAGATGCTAGGCTCCAATGAAATACCTTAAACCCACGATATTTTGTATATGTGGGATTTAAATTCAAGGTCCACCACTTGTCCAACCTATTATTTCTAGTAGCATGAGTGGTTTGGTCTCAACATTCACCACTTTTCCACTCTATGTCATTATATTAAGAAGATCTCGGTGTTAAGGTCCACCACTTGTCCAACCTATAAGGCTATATCTTAAAGGGTATTCTTTCTCGCCACTTGGAGTGACCATGATAGGTTATACATGGGGGTTTGGTTCCAAGGTACACCACTTGTCGAAGCTAACTCTATTGACACATGCATAGCAATAAGCAAAAGTCCACCACTTGTCTAAGCTAGGGTCCATTGAAACATGGAGAGAAGGATGCTCCACCATTTGTCCAAGATAGGCTCCATTGAAACGTGAAGAGAAGCAAGCTGCACCACGTCTCCAAAATGCTAGGCTCTGTTGAAATACCTTAAACCCATAATATTTCGTACATGGCGGGTTTACATTCAAGGTCCACCACTTGTCCAACCTATTATCTTTACTAGCATGAGTGGTTTGGTCTCAAGATTCACCACTTTTCCATTCTATGTCATTATATTAATAAGATCTGGGTTTTAAGGTCGACCACATGTCCAACCTATAAGGCTATATCTTAAAGGGTATTCTTTCTCACCACTTGGAATGACCATGATATGTTTTACATGGGGGTTTGGTTCCAAGGTCCACCACTTGTCCAAGCTAACTGTATGGAAACATAGAGATAAGCAAAGGTCCACCACTTGTCCAAGCTAGGCTCCATTGAAACATGGAGAGAAGGATGATCCACCATTTGTGAAAGATAGGCTTCATTGAAACATGAAGAGAAGCAAGCTGCACCATGTCTCCAAGATGCTAGGATCCATTGAAATACCTTAAACCCACGATATTTTGTTCATGTGGGGTTTAAATTCAAGTTCAACCACTTGTCCAAGTTACTATCCCTAGTAGCATGAGTGGTTTGGTCTCAAGATTCACCACTTTTCCACTCTATATCATTATATTAAGAAGATCTAGGTGTTAAGGTCGACCACTTGTCCAACCTATAAGGGTATAGCTTAAAAGGTATTCTTTCTTGCCACTTGGAGTGACCATGATAGGTTTTACATGGGGGTTTGGTTCCAAGGTCCACCACTTGTCCAAGCTAACTCTATTGAAACTTAGAGAGAAGCAAAGGTCCACCACTTGTCCAAAGCTAGGATCCATTGAAACATGGAGAGAAGGATGCTCCACCATTTTTCCAAGATAGGCTCCATTGAAACATGAAGAGAAGCAAGTTACACCATGTCTCCAAGAGGGTAGGCTCCATTGAAATACCTTAAACCCATGATATTTCGTACATCGGGAGTTTACATTCAAGGTCCACCACTTGTTCAACCTATTATCCTTAGTACCATGAGTGGTTTGGTCTCAAGATTCATCAGTTTTCCACTCAATTATTATATTAAGAAGATCTGGGTTTTAAGGTTGACCACTTGTCTAACCTATAAGGCTATATCTTAAAGGGTATTCTTTCTCACAACTTGGAATGGCCATGATATGTTTTACATGGGGGTTTGGTTCCAAGGTCCACCACTTAACCAAGCTAACACGATGAAAACATAGAGAGAAGCAAAGGTCCACCACTTGTCCAAGATAGGCTCCATTGAAACATGGAGAGAAGGATGATCCACCATTTGTTGAAGATAGGCTTTATTGAAACATGAAAAGAAGCAAGTTGCACTGTGTCTCCAGGATGCTAGGATCCACTGAAATACCTTAAACCCACGATACTTTTTACATGTGGGGTTTAAAGTCAAGGTCAACCACTTGTCCAAGCTATTATCCCTAGTAGCATGAGTGGTTTGGTCTTAAGATTCACCACTTTTCCACTCTATGTCATTATATTAAGAAGATCTGGGTGTTAAGGTCCACCACTTGTCCAACCTATGAGGGTATATTTTAAATGGTATTCTTTCTCACCACTTGAAATGTCCATGATATGTTTTATATGGGGGTTTGATTCCAAGGTCTACCACTTATCCAAGCTAACTTATTCTTCTCATAGAGAGAAGCAAAGCTCCACCACTTGTGCAAGCTAGGCTCCATTGAAACATGGAGAGAAGGATGCATTTGTCAAAGCTAACTCTATTGAAACATGGGCGGTTTATATTCTAGGTCCAACCTATTATCGCTAGTATCATGAGTGGTTTTCTCTCAAGATTCACCACTTTTTCACTCTATGTCATTATATTAAGAATATCTGGGTGTTAAGGTCCACCACTTGTCCAACCTATAAGGCTATATCTCAAAGGTTATTCTTTCTCACCACTTGGGGTGACCATGATAGGTTTTACATTGGGGTTTGGTTCCAAGTTTCACCTCTTGTACAAGCTAACTCTATTGAAACATAGAGAGAAGCAAAGTTCCACCACTTGTCCAAGCTAGGGTCCATTGAAACATGGAGAGAAGAATGCTCCACCATTTGTCCAAGATAGGCTCCATTGAAACATAAAGAGAAGCAAGCTGCACCATGTCTCCAAGATGCTAGGCTCCATTGAAATACCTAAAACCCACGATATTTCGTAGATGGGGGGTTTACATTCAAGTTCCACCACCTGTACAACCTATTATCGCTAGTAGCATGAGTGGTTTGTTCTCAAGATTCACCACTTTTCCACTCTATGTTATTATATTAAGAATATCTGGGTGTTAAGGTCCACCACTTGTCCAACCTATACGGCTATATCTTAAAGGTTATTCTTTCTCACCACTTGGGGTGACCATGATAGGTTTTACATGGGGGTTTGGTTCCAAGGTCCACCACTTGTCCAAGCTAACTGTATGGAAACATAGAGAGAAGCAAAGGTCCACCACTTGTCCAAGCTAGGGTCCATTGAAACATGGAGAGAAGGATGCTCCACCATTTATCCAAGATAGGCTCCATTGAAACATGAAGATAAGCAAGTTGCACCATGTCTTCAAGATGCTAGGCTTCATTGAAATACCTTAAACCCACGATATTTTGTACATGGGGGGTTTACATTCAAGGTCCACCACTTGTACAACCTATTATCGCTAGTAGCATGACTTGTTTGGTCTCAAGGTTCACCACTTTTCCACTGTATGTCATTATATTAAGAGGATCTGGATGCTAAGGTCCACCACTTGTCCAACCTATAAGGCTATATCTTAAAGGGTATTCTTTCTCGCCACTTGGAGTGACCATGATAGGTTATACATGGGGGTTTGGTTCCAAGGTACACCACTTGTCGAAGCTAACTCTATTGACACATGCATAGCAATAAGCAAAAGTCCACCACTTGTCTAAGCTAGGGTCCATTGAAACATGGAGAGAAGGATGCTCCACCATTTGTCGAAGATAGGCTCCATTGAAACATGAAGAGAAGCAAGCTGCACCATGTCTCCAAGATGCTAGGCTCCATCGAAATACCTTAAACCCATGATATTTTGTAGATGGGGGGTTTACATTCAAGGTCCACCACTTGTCCAACCTATTATCGCTAGTAGCATGGGTGGTCTGGTCTCAAGATCCAGCAGTTTTCCACTGTATGTCATTATATTAAGAAGATCTGGGTGTTAAGGTCCACCACATGTCCAACCTATAAGGCTATATCTTAAAGGGTATTCTTTCTCGCCACTTGGAGTGACCATGGTAGGTTTTACATGGGGGTTTGGTTCTAAGGTCCACCACTTGTCCAAGCTAGGGTCCATTGAAACATGGAAAGAAGGACACTCCACCATTTGTCCAAGATAGGCTCCATTGAAAGATGAAGAGAATCAAGCTGCACCATGTCTCCAAGATGTTACGCTCCATTGAAATACCTTAAACCCACGATATTTCATACATGGGGAGTTTACATTCAAGGTCCACCACTTGTCCAGCCTATTATTTCTAGTAGCATGAGTGGTTTAGCCTCAACATTCACCACTTTTCCACTCTATGCCATTATATTAAGAAGATCTCGGTGTTAAGGTCTACCACTTGTCCCACCTATAAGGCTATATCTTAAAAGTTATTCTTTCTCACCACTTAGAGTTACCATGATAGGTTTTACATGGGGGTTTGATCTCAAAGTCCACCACTTGTCCAAGCTAACTCTATTGAAACATAGAGAGAAGCAAAGGTACACCACGTGTCCAAGCTAGGATCCATTCAGTCATGGAGAGAAGGATGCTTCACCATTTGTCCAAGATAGGCTCGATTGAAACGTGAAGAGAAGCAAGCTGCACCACGTCTCCAAAATGCTAGGCTCTGTAGAAATACCTTAAACCCACGATATTTCGTACATGGGGGGTTTACATTCAAGGTAAACCACTTGTCCAACCTATTATCCTTAGTAGCATGAGTGGTTTGGTCTCAAGATTCACCACTTTTCCATTCTATGTTATTATATTAAGAAGATATGGGTTTTAAGTTCTACAAATTGTCCAACTTATAAGGCTATATCCTAAAGGGTATTCTTTCTCACCACTTGGAATGTCCATGATATGTTTTACATGGGGGTTTGGTTCCAAGGTCCACCACTCGTCCAAGCTAACTCTATTGAAACATAGAGAGAAGCAAAGGTCCACCACTTGTCCAAGCTAGGGTCCATTGAAACATGGAGAGAAGGATGCTCCGCCATTTGTCGAAGATAGGCTCCATTGAAACATGAAGAGAAGCAAGTTGCACCATGTCTCCAAGATGCTAGGCTCCATTGAAATACCTTAAGCCCACGATATTTCGTACATGGGGGGTTTACATTCAAGGTCCACCACTTTTCCAACCTATTATCCTTAGTAGCATGAGTGGTTTGGTCTCAAGATTCACCACTTTTACACTCTATGTCATTATAGTAAGAAGGTTTGGGTGTTAAGGTCCACCACTTGTCCAACCTAAAAGGCTATATCTTAAATGATATTTTTTCTCACCACTTGGAATGTGCATGATATGTTTTACATGGGGTTTTGTTCCAAGGTCCACCACTTGTCCAAGCTAGTCTATTACATATATATTATACATACAATATTCAACTAGATTCCCTACCTATCATGTCCAGTAGCATGGATGCTCTTGCTTTAAGGTCCACCACTTGTCCAACCTATACTCTCTTATGTAAGGGAGATCTTGCTATAAATTCAAAACCTTCCTGCCTAAATTTAAAATTCAAAATCTTATCGCCGCCTAAATTTAAAATATCCCTCCCAATTTTAAATATCCAGTCTAAATTTAAAAATATCCCGCCCAAAATTTTAAAATTCAAACTTTTTTATAAAATTTAAAGTTTACCGCTTAAATTTAAAATATTCCACGCGAAATTGATTTTAAATTCAAGTTTACCACAAAAAGATATCATTATCCCACCTAAATTCAAAGATGCAAACCTCAAATCATTATATTGTACATAAATTCAAACAAATTTAAATTAACGAGCCTAAATTGATATTAGTTTGCATAGATATGAATTTATTACACCTAAATTATGTCACCATGTTAGAGAGAGTGGTTAGAGAATTTGAACAACGTCCTTATAGTCCATTGGTCTCAAGGTCCACCACTTGTAGTAAGGGTCACCAAAAAGTGTATATATTCATCCAAGGAAATACACGTATTTTTGGTCTACATGTCCTAGTTTCAACCATTTATGTCCATTAGGTGTATTACTAAACAACACTACTTTTGTTGAGAAACAGAAGTTACAATCATATCTACAAATGGATTAGAGGAAAATCAACACTGCATACATCTAGAACTCACTACAAGAATCGACTTTAACAGATCACGCAAGTAAGTCTTCCATTCAAGTTTACTAGTATTACAATGTGTTAGTTATCTGTGATATTTATGTATGTATATATACTATGTGTGCATATCGTAATTAAGTGTAATTGTGTATCTACATTATGTATGAGTATTAGAATGAAATAACACAAATATACATACATACACATAGATAACACAGACGCACACATACATGAGCATGTATTTTCAAGAGAGAGATAGCAAGATACAAAGATAGATAGATAGATACACAGAGAGAGAGAGAGAGAGAAATACCTGTTTTCTAGAGAGAGGAGAGAGAGAAAGATAACAGATTTCACAGTGTTTATGTATGCGGAAGAGAGGAAGACGATGTATAGGAATATGTGCATGTATTTTCAAGAGAGAGACAACAAGATAACAGATTTCACTGTGGTTATGTATGTGGAAGAGAGGAAGACGATGTGTGGGAATATGCGCATGTATTTTCAATACAGAGACAGCAAGATAACAAATTTCACTGTGGTTATGTATGTGGAAGAGAGGAAGACGATGTGTGGGAATATGTGTATGTGTGCGGGAATACTTTTAAACTATGTATCTTGTCTTTTGACAAGAGAGTGTGTGTGCAAGAAAGAGTTACAGAGAACCATCTTCTCTATATGGAGAAAGATAGAGAGTGAGAAAGAGAGAAATACCTGTTTTTTCTCTATTCGTGAGGTGTGCAATGTCTCCTGAGAAGAAGCTATGTCTGATCCTGCCCTTCTGGAAAGCGTTGCATACGATGTTGTTTCTTTATCTTGTGCGTGAACTGTCAATCCTGTGCGCTCCACCTGTGCGTTGTGTACGATGTCGGGTTTGCTCCTCTACGCGCGCGTATACTCCAACTGTGTGCGATCCGCGTGCGCTTTTTGTGTGTTTGCTGCTCGCCTCCTTTCTCTGTGTGCGTTGCTCGTGCGCTCTCTCTGTGCCTGATCTTGATAGGGTTTATTAGAATGCCACGTAAGCTACAAGTCCACGTTTTATCATAGGATTAAAAAAAAACAAAAGCAGTATAAAACATTAACCAATTCACACGGCCAAAATTAAAGAAATCATGGTTGAAAATATGCAAAACATGCTGCCCCTTGACCCTGCCCGGGGCGCTATCCCGGACCCTGCCTGGGGCGCTACCCCAAGACCCCGCCCAGAACAATATCCCAAAATTAGCCTTCCAAGCCCCGCCATCGAGAGCGCTATATTCCACATCCCCATCAAGAGCGCTATCCCCAAACCTCACGTGGAAGCGCTGCCTCGTCGGATGCACCCCATTGTGGCATTGCCCTAAGACCCCACATCTGGAGTTCTAAATGGGAACATTCTTCATTAGTGAAATTTTGAACATAAATTATATTTAGCATATACTTAAATATAATAAAAATATTAACATATTAACTATACTACTAATTTACTATAGCACTTCTAGATTATGTCCCATACTATATTTAAGGTGCCAAAGGTTTGGCCTTATAGTCCTAGATTTAGCCAAGTGGTCAACACATATAGGACCAAGTGCACACTGTGCCAAAAAACTTGGCCACCACTTCACTTGCCAATATTTAGGCCACATGGTCAATCCTAAGTTTCCAATGTTCTTATTATGTCATAAGAGACAACAGTTCTTTTTTGTCACCTTTTGCCTCGTGGAAAACCTAAGCTTGTTTTCACATACTCAGACACTTCAAGCCATAATAAATTTTCATTACTCTCCGGCAACCCTTTTGTTCAAGTCTTTGAAAAAATGTTGTTTAAGGCCACCCTAAACCATTTTCATTTAGGGGTGTCTAAAACTATCTTTTTGGCAAATCGGGAAGAAAATGGTCAAAGTTTTATACTTAGTTTTAACCATTTGACCAATTCAAATATTGGAAAGCAAGGTCTTGTAATACTTTCCTTTGGACATCACATATTAAAACTAGGTCCCTCACTTGTCCAAGCTATGCTCTAATACAATAAAGGGCTTTTGGTTTCAAGATGCACCACTTTCCCAACCTTGATTCCATTAACACTAGAATGGTAACAAGACACTTTTATGTCCTTGGACACTTTTGTGTCGTGTTAAGTGACCATTTTTCTTGAATTATTTGAAGAGTATGAAAATGAATTTCTAGGTGATATATATCCACAAAGTTGCCTTATGAGCTGAAAAAAACTTAGTATTTTTTTTGGAGTATTGATCTCACCATTAACCTTACTCTTGCACAACATTTTTGAACCTAAACTGTGTGAAAAAACGGGTCCTGTTTTTGCCTTTTTTTCAATTTTTGGCAACTATACCACTCTAAACTTCATGTCTGTGAGGTTTAGATGGCTAGAGGTAAGGCCTTCATAGTTCTCAACGTGTTTTGATGCTTGTAGGGAGGGCTAAGTGTTAAAATTGAAAGTTATGACCAATTTACAAGAATTGCATAACCCTGTTTTTTGGCCAAAATTAGCACTTTTATGATTTTTTTGGTGGCTTCCTTGATATCCAAATTCAATTTTGATTGTTTAAGTGTAATGTATAACATAAATCTAATCTTCCTTGAGTTTTGGGGGACCTAATATGCTATATAGCATAGTATATGATGATGGTTGAGTTTTTTGATTACTGAAGAATATGATACATTTTAGAGTAGCAAGTATAACTTTCTCAATATTTCTAGTTTCTTAGGCCAATTGTGTGTATTTTGTAGGTAGTAACCATATCTAATCATAGACTACAAACTTGGCTAGATATTGAGTAGTTTCTATGGGTTTCTAGAGGTCATATTGCTAAACCCAGTTTTTTCATGTTTGCTACATTTAGCACTTTATCATTGGCCCCAAGGTTCCAATTTTAAGAGATCCATTATCCTTTTGACATGCTCCATGGATCCTTTTGAATCCAAAGGCTCAAAGGGAACTAAGAAAACATGTATATAGTATCTGTATTGAGCGTGACTATAGAAACTTTGATAATAGGTCCGCAGAATGGCAAAAATGAAACTTTTTTGTACCTATTTTTTTCGTCCAAAAAAAAATTAGTGAGGTAAAATAAACCATATTTTTTGGTCACCAACCCATTGAAGTTAACGTGGCATTTTATCTCATGTCCTACAAAAATCCCCACTCTTATTTATATGCAATCAACAATAAGAAATTGTTGTTTTGGGCAAAATGCACTGGTCCATCAACTTTGGAGGCTTGTAGTGACCAAGGGATGAAAAAAATTACAAGTTTCTCATTTTTTCCATATGTAGTAGTTATTGAACTATAAGCTCATGAAAGGATTTTTCAAAATGAGTGGATCTACTATGGTTTTGGAATTTTTTCCCAAAACCCTGAAAGGACACTTTTATGTCCTGTTAGGTTACCATTCTAGTGTTAAAGAAGCTAGCTCTACCTAGACATTGAATAGCAAGGTCCTGTAGCAGTTAACATTGAACATTTTCCATGACAGCTAGGTCCACCACTTATCTAAGCTATGCTCTAATAGAGCAAGGGGGTTTTGGTTTCAAGATCCACCACTTGTCCAAACATGATTTGGGAAATAAGGTCCTATAATAGTTTGCTTTGGACATTCACCATTACAACTAAGTCCACCACTTGTCCAAGCTATGTTCTAATACACTAAGGAGGTTTTAGTTTCAAGGAGAACCACTTGTACGACTATGTTTTTGGAAGTAAGGTCTTTACATAGTTCACCTTGGACCTTGGACATTGGATACTACAACTAAGCCCACCACTTGTCCAAGCTATCCTCTATATATAGCCAAAGGGTTTGGGTTTCAAGATTCACCACTTTTCCAACCTTTCTTCCATTAAAGAAAGGAGGGGCATTATAACTAGGTCCACCACTTTTCCAAGCTATGCTCTGATATAGAAAGGGGATTTTAGTTTCAAGATCCACCACGTGTTCAACCTTGCAAGACTCAAGGGATACTTGTACATTGGAAAGCATAGTACTATAGTAGTTGATAGGTGGCAGTGGGTATTACAACTAGGTCCAACCTATGCTCCAATATAGCAAAGAGGATTTGGTTTCAAGGTCCACCACTTGTCCAACCTTGCTTCCATTAAAGAAATGAGGGGCTACGTAAACATTGGCAAGCAAGGTAGCAAGGTCCTAAGGTATTTCACCTTGGATATTGGGCATTATAACTAGGTCCACCACTTTTCCAAACTATGCTCTGATATAGAAAGGGGATTTTAGTTTCAAGATCCACCACGTGTTCAACCTTGCAAGACTCAAGGGATACTTGGACATTGGAAAGCATAGTCCTATAGTAGTTGATAGGTGGCAATGGGTATTACAACTAGGTCCAACCTATGCTCTAATATAGCAAAGAGGCTTTGGTTTCAAGGTCCACCACTTGTCCAACCTTGCTTCCATTAAATAAATGAGGGGCTACGTAAACATTGGCAAGCAAGGTAGCAAGGTCCTAAGGTATTTCACCTTGGATATTGGGCATTATATCTAGGTCCACCACTTGTCCAAGCTATGCTCTAATATAGAAAGGGGATTTTAGTTTCAAGATCCACCACGTGTTCAACCTTGCAAAACTCAAGGGATACTTGGACATTGGAAAGCATAGTCCTATAGTAGTTGATAGGAGGCAGTGGGTATTACAACTAGGTCCACCACTTGTCCAACCTATGCTCTAATATAGCAAGGATGCTTTGGTTTCAAGATCCACCATAATTTCCAACCTTGATTCCATTAATATAGTAAGGAGGATTTGGTCTCAAGGTTCACCACTTGTCTAACCTATGCAAACCTTTTTCATGTTGTAGCATGATTTTTTGTTTGAAGAGTATTTTTCTATAACTATGGATTTAACAATGTAATCTTTTTCACTTACACGATGGACTTTGAATCTTGGGAGAAAGTACATATGATTCTTGACAATGAAATTGTTGGTATTGGTTGTGTGTGTAGAACAGATCCAGCTTCCACTTGTGGTGGTAAAAAGATAGGGCAAGGAAATGTCTCCATACTAGTGGAGGAATGCTTGAACGATGTGGTCCTACCTTTTCCTACAATGGATACTTCATCTCTCCAAGGTTCATTATGGAGTGATGTTCGATGGTCAAATCTTCTTTTGCGATCTTTTATATTAAATGGGAACTTAATTGATCCACAGGAAAGCTACAATGGTGATGAACAACATGATCATTATGATCCTCTAGTTACAGATGCAATACCTATGACAAGCCCAAAATTTGAAGCAATGATTTGAGAGTCTTGGAGAAATCAGAGGGTCCTTTTAAAAGATGACACAATGATGCAAACCATGAATGAAGGGACCATCTTATATGTATTTCCACATGATTATGTCAACTTTCACGAACTTGGTCATGATTGTGTAGGTGTGGGTATTGAAAGAGAAAATGCAAGCATTGATGATGTGGTTGAAGTGGGTAGCATCACTTTGCTAAAGTGGCCCATCAAGCAGACAACAATGTTGAATGGGAGACCATTACAATGCTTTGTTCCTGTTGATGGCATGCATGCTACATATGAGGATGTATCCAACGATGACAATGTTGGGAAAAAACTTGATGGGAGTAATGTTGTCCAGTTGTCAAGGAAGAGACGATACACTTTCATGAACAGGACTCAAAAATCAAAAGCAACACCAGCTTCCACTTTTTACCTTTCAAACAAATCAATTCAAAGGGTATCATGCATTGATTGTTGTGCACAAAAATGTTGCCAGTTTGCAGATCGTGATATGGTGACAAGGTTACGACAACAATTTTGGGGAGAGTCTCAAAAATCACGCACTAATTATGTTTATGATGTTCTTTCTATATGTTATCAAAAAGATGAGAAGTCACAATACCAATTCAGGCTAAATGGCTCTATTGTTTGTTGTAGAGCATGGTATGAGCTACATGGAATACCAAAGACATCATTTTATGAATACAAGGAGAACTTTGAAAATGGTGTGCGCCAATATGTACATGGGAACACATGTACATTGAGAAGGGGACTTCAACATACTAGTTTAGCAAGAGCACTACTAAATGAGTTTGTGGAAAACAACTCTGAGAAGATACCACATAGAAGTAGAAAACTGCTAGATGGCTAAAGAGAGACTCAATTGGTGATTCCATCAACATACAAACAAGTGGATATTTTATGTGAAATCAACACGACACTTGACCAAATGGGCTATGAGAAGAATCTATCCCAATCTTCTTTTGGTAGAATTTGGAACAAAGAGTACCCACATGTCACTTTAACAAAGACGAGTGATTTCTCTAAGTGCAATATTTGTACCTCAATCAAGGCAAGGTTAGAAGCTAAACCTTCTCTTGAAGATAGAGCTCTTCTCTTGAGGGAGAGAGAAGTTCACATGGCACAACAAAAGAGTTGTAGAAGCCTATATTATGCATGGCGCACGTATTCAGAAACTCAACCACAAAAATATGTATGCATAATCCATGATAAGATGGATCAAAAGAAGACTGCCATTCCTAGATTACGCATTGTCCCTAAGGGTGTGGATTCAGGATATAATCTGCATGATCACTCATGGACATGGAGAAGGTCATTACGGACACTTTGTCTTGAATGGTTTGTGGCGAACTGATCCAAATCTTACAATTGGCTCAATTGCTAATTGTTTACATAACCTAGAGAGGATAGATAAGCATCCTCTTGGTGATCTAGTAGCAAATGGACTTCCAAGGAGCAATATTTCACTACTACATGCTTTGAACTCAAGGGATGCTTTGGACTACCATAACTTGAGTGATGGAAAAGAGCCCATTGTGTAGTCATCAGAAATTGCAGAAGAGGAATTGGGGTCAACATTTCGTAGGTTTCCAGAGAACTTGTTGCTACAATTGGATAATTGTGCAGGGGAAAACAAAAATCGATACTTATTTGCCTATTTGTCAATGCTTGTTGCAAGGGGTGTTTTCAAAACCATCCAGCTAGGATTTTTAATGGTTGGGCATACACATGAGGACATAGACACCATGTTTAGTATGTTTTCAGAGAATTTGAGAGTTACACAAACCTATACTTTGCCACATTTGATGGATACATTACGAAACAGCTCATCTTCATCTCCAGCTCCATTTTTTCTCACAAAGATCCCCGATTTCAAGCAATATTGTGATGGCTATCTTTGTGATGGACAAGACATACTTGTTGGACATTCCAAACCGCTTCAGTTTAGGTTCTTTATGCAGGATGAGACACCAATGATGCAACATAAGGCACATGTAGGTGTATCAAGTTGGAGTGGAAGTATTCGCCTTTGGAAAACAGACATAGAAGGCAATCGAGTGTTACCACATGGAGATCCACTCTAGTACCAATGGCGGAGTATGTCAATGCCCACGAAGAAGTCATTTTGGGGCTAAAGAACTATATAAAATTTTGGAAAAATTTAGGGAATGGTTCAAGTATTCCGCGATATTATAGACCCGTGATAGATTATTGGAGTAAGATAATTGAAGAGATTGGAAAAGCAATCATATTAGAGGGAGTCTTGTATGAAATGTTTTGGCCAAAAACTCAAGAATAGTCTCACCTACAAAGCACTACAATGAATTTGCAACAAGGAGTAGAAAGATTCCTAGGCCTTGAAGAGTTGAACGATCATTTTTGTGGGCCTTAACGAGATAGTCCAAGGGAAGAGTTTGACCCTATGTCTAATGGGAACCAAGGTGACTTTCTTATGCTTGTTCCGAGTGACACAGAAATCTATCCAGCGTGGCTTGCAATGGCTTTATCTGACATTGATAATGAGCCTACATCACCAAACTACAGAAAACTCTTGATTCAATATGGGGCACCTTTCACGAGAAAAAGTGGGATGACAGATACTCAAGCTTACAGTAATTGTTGGAAGGGTTATTGGGCTGTCAACTATAAGGACCCACAAGTGTGGGAAACTGTAGATGCAATTGTTTGGTCCTGGAGACCCAACAAAAAAGGACCATTTTCTAGAATAAAGATTCCAGAAAGGCATGCTCTAAAATCCAAAGAAGGCCTCACTCGTGCACATCAACCACACTTGGATCAAAGTTTAGATATGGTATCAAATGTGGAGTAGAATTTTGTGGAGCTTCTATTGTGACTATACTAGTCAATTTTGTAAACAAAATCTTTTTTGTATCTTCCTTTGTTTTATGTAATTTGTAGTTATTATTCAAATCCATGTGTTGTACATCCTCTTGACTTTTGGTGTTTATCAACACCACAATCCTATGAGATCATTAGGCAAAATTTGGACTCACAAAGGGGCCCTTTAAGGAGTTTGACTTTACCTCTCTCTACCAAAACGGGCGCATGGATAAATTGTTGCAAATAAACTCCAAAGTTGGCGGAGGTTTGATAGTTAGAATGTCCTCTTCAAGCTCTATCTACTGATATATAGCACGCCATGAGATTCCTCATATTTTGAAGGATTCTTTTTTTGATTCACTTAGATTCCGACAGAGTTGTCACATCATAGGTGAATCAAAAAAAGAATCTTCTAAAATATGAAGAATCTCATGGCGTGCTATATATCAGTAGATAGAGCTTGAAGAGGACATTCTAACTGTCAAACCTCCGCCAACTTTGGAGTTTATTTGCTAAAATTTATCCATGTGCCCGTTTTGGTAGAGAGAGGTAAAGTCAAACTCCTTAAAGGGCCCCTTTGTGAGTCCAAATTTTGCATAATGTTTCACTTTATTTACTAACCACACACCTCAATTTTTTCCACTTTAAGTGGAAAATTCCCAAATTATATGAATTTAATCGATTTGGAGATTCCCATAATGTGAGATTTTTACCAAAATACCCAATATGGTCTTAAAAATCAGATATCAAAAGGCTCTAACAGCGCTTAAAGACCGCCTCGCTAGCCGCCAACTCGAAGACTACTTCAGCCCATAAAGTTGTGTCAAGGGACAACACAAGCGAGGAGGGGGGGAATGTTAGCAGCAAGCTAACACGGATACCATTTTTCGGAGTTCTCATTGTCAAAACACTTATTATTTGATAAGTTGAGAATATTATAACTCCTATTTTCTCGAATAAACCTTGTAATTGATGAGCCGGGGCTACAAGCTTCCAGATTGTATCAACCTGTCATTACCCATCTTTAGTAGAACTCCCAGATTATTAGTTTTGACCACCAAAAACCTTGGCTAAGGTATAAAAGCCAATTTTTGTAAGTTATTAAAAAGTTTTGGATAATGAAATACATAGCGTGAGCTAACGGTTCTCACTTCTCTCCTTCTTGTGCTTCCTACTCCCTCCTCGGTTGTCACATTGCAGTCGCGTTTGTTGCATTGCAACCGCAGCAGGTAAGAGCTCTACGCATTGATGTAAACGCATCACAGTATTTTGTAGCTTTTGGCGTCGCTGACTCACAGCCTAATTTTATCATAAGTAGAAATTTACACTTCAGAATCAAAAACTAAGTATAGGCGGGGTATTAGGGCATCAATGCCAAGCATTTAGATAAATTCTGGCTCGAAAACGGCTAGGTCAAAAATCCACTGTTGTTAATAATTGCAATTTTGACACTTGACCTAAAGTGGGATTTGAGACCATAAGCATGTGTGCTTAGATCTTATAAACATGTCCTAGAAGTTTGATTACGTTTGGATGTCATTTGATGCTGTAACGGATGTGATCTGTTTGCGAATGAGCGATTGGCTTTTGGTGATTTCAGTCACTGGAGGGTAGCCTGAGTTAGATGCGATTTGTTTGTTGTTTTCCAAGAGATTGACAACCTCTTGTAGCCTCTATGCACTAGTCAAGGCAGCTTCATCCCATGGATTGACAATTTAATTGTGGTTCTCGCTAATACTGCAATAAGATAAGATAGTGAGGTTAGACACACATCCCACAGTTGTGGTCTTCTTATTTGATTTCTTATTCTTCACTTGCTTGCCTTTTAAAGCAATAATAATTGCATCTTGTAGCCTATATGCAATGATATCAAATAAATCTTCATTAACATCCTAACCTCGTGAAAACATTGTCTCTTTCTTGTCTTTGATCATTTTTTCACCGACATAGGAATTTGCAAATAATTGGTACTCAGTATTTCCAGGTATCCCAATGTTACATGCACTTTATGAAATTGTGCACCTTGCACTCCATAAACATCTAAGTACCATTTTCTCTTGTCATCACTTGCAAAGTCAACATTAACAGGAACCATCACATATTTTTCTTTTTGAACCATTTTTTCTTTGAAATCAAAGAAAACACAAATGACTAGTTAAAATTTATAATGACACATTGAATGTAATAATTCTTTAAAACCGTATAAAACTAAATTTACACATAACATTTTAATTACACTCTTCCAGAATTTTAGATTCTAAAATCAAATATTTATCCAATTTAGACATTTGATAACCAAAGTAGGTGTATCCTAGATCCCATAAGTCATCTAGAATAATTTTTTCAAGGTAGGTTATCTTGAATCCTTTAAATAAACCATTTGAAATACATTTTCAAGATTGTATCTGTCTTAGATCTACCACTTGGCCATTCTAACCAAGCTTTGATAGGTGGGTGCATCAAAGATCCACCACTTGGCCATTCTAAGCAAGTCTTTGAAAGGTGGGTACAATTGTTAATGTATCTTAGATCCATCACATTGAATCTTCAAATAAACTATGTAGGATAGGTAAATACTAGATTCACTATTTGGCCATTCTAGTCAATTCTTGGAATGTGGGTGCATCCCAGATCCACCACTTGGCCATTCTAACTAGGTCTTCCAAGGTGGATGCAATGATTGGTTTCTCCTACATCCACCAACTTCCTATTTTAAACAAAATGTGTGCAATATGCACACCTTAGATCCACCGACTGACCATTCTAACCAAGCCTTGAAGGTGGCTACAATTCAGATCCACCACTTGGCCATTCTAAGCACGTCTATCAAGGTGGATGCAATGGTTGGTTTCTCCTACATCCACCAACATCCTATTCTAAACAAAGTGTGTGCAATATGTAGACCTTAGATCTACCACTTGGCCATTCTAACCAAGTTTTGAAGGTGGCTGCAATTCAGATCCACCACTTGGCCATTCTAAGCACGTCTTCCAAGGTGGATGCAATGGTTGGTTTCTCCTACATCCAACAACTTCCTATTCTGAACCAAGTGTATGCAATATGTAGACCTTAGATCCACCACATGACCATTCTACCTAATTTTTGAAGGTGGCTACAATTAAGATCCACCACTTGTTCATTCTAAACAAATCTTACAAGGTTGATGCAATTATTGGTTTCTCGTACATCCACCAACCTTTTATTTTAAACAACGTGTGTGCAATATGTCCTTAGATCCACCACGCACTTGGCCATTCTAACAAAGTATTGGTAGGTGGGTATATCCATGATCCAAGTATTGGTAGGTGGGTGCATTTAGCATCCACCACTTGGTCATTCTAACCATGTCTTAAAGTTAGATGCATTCAACACTTGGCCATCATAAGACTTGTAATTTTACACAAATTTGTAGGATGAGTAGACCCTAGATCCACCACTTGGCCACTCAGATTAAGATTTGGAAAGTATGTGCATCAAAGATCCACCAGTCGGTCATCCTAACAAAGGTTTGAAATGTGGATCCAATTGTTGGTGTGTCCTAAATCCACCACCTTGCAATTTCAAATAAAGTGCATGAAATAGGTAGACCAAAAATTCCCTAGTGGGCCATTCTAACCAAGTCTTGGAGAGTGAGTGCATCCAAGATCCAACACTTGCCATTCTAACCAGTTTTTGAAATGTGGGTGCAATATTTGGCGTCTCCTAAATCCTCCAATTTACAACTTTCAACAAAGTGTGTAAGAAAAATAGACCTTATATACACCACTTAGCCATTCTAGCCAATTGCTGAAGGTGGGTGCATCCAAGATCCACCTCTTGGCCATTCTAACCAGGTCTTGTAAGGTGGATGCAATGGTTGGTTTCTCCTATATCCACCAACTTCTCATTTTTAACAAAGTGTGTGTGTAGACCTTAGATCCACCACCTACCATTCTAACCTAGTCTTGAAGGTAGCTACAATTAAGATTCACCACTTGGCCATTTTAACCAAATTTTGCAAGGTGGATGCAATGGTTGGTTTCTTCTACGTCCACCATCTATCAATTTTAAATAGTGTTTATAGGAAAGATAGACCATAGATCCACCACTTTGCCATTCTAACCAAGTATTGGTAAGTGGGTGTAGACTGTAGATCCACCACTTGGCCATTCTAACCATGTCTGAAAGTTAGGTGCATTCAACACTTGGTTGTCATGACATAGTGTAGTTTTACACAAAGTTTGTGGGATGAGTTGATCCTAGATCGACCACTTGGCTATTTAGACTAAAAATTGGAAAGTAAGTCAAAGATCCACCACTCGGCCATTATAACCAAGGCTTGAAATGTGGATCCAATTGTTGGTGTCTCCTAGATCCACCACCTTGCAATTTCAAAAAAAGTGTGAGAAATAGGTAGACCTTAGATTCTCTAGTAGGCCATTTTAACACAGCCCTAGAGGGTGAATGCATCCAAGATCCAACAGTTAGCCATTCAAACCAAGCTTTGGAAGGTGGGTGTAATGGTTGGTGTCTTGTAAATCCTCCAATTTATAACTTTCAACAAAGTGTGTAAGAAAGGTAGACCTTAGATCCTTAGCCATTCTAGCCAATTCCTGAAGGTGGGTGCATCCAAGATCCACCACTTGGCTATTCTAACCAGATTTTTCAAGGTGGATGCAATGGTTGGTTTCTCCTACATCCACCAACTTTCTATTTTTGAAGGTGAGTGCATCCAAGATCCACCACTTGGCCATTCTAACTAGATTTTACAAGGTGGATGCAATGGTTGGTGTCTCCTACATCCACCAACTTCTTATTTTAAACAACGTGTATGCAATATACAAACCTTAGATCCACCACCTGGCCATTCTAACCAAGGCTTAAAGGTGGCTAACATTTAAATCCACCACTTGGCCATTCTAACCAACTTTTGCAAGGTGGATGCAATGGTTGGTTTCCCCTACATCCACCATCTACCAATTTTAAATAGTGTTTATAGGAAAGATAGACCATAGATCCACCACTTGGCCATTCTAACCAAGTAAAGGTAGGTGGATGTAAACCGTAGATCCACCACTTGGCCATTCCAACCATGTCTCAAAGTTAGGTGCATTCAACACTTGGCAATCATAACACTTGTAATTTTACACAATGCTTGTGGGATGAGTAGATCCTAGATTCACCACCTTGAAATCTCAAATAAAGTGTGTGAAATAGGTAGATCGACCTTGGATTTCCCAGTGGGCCATTTTAACCAACTCCTAGAGAGGAAGTGCATCCAAGATCCAATAGTTGGACACCATTCAAGCCAAGTTTTGGAAGGTGGGTGCAATGGTTGGTTTCTCCTCCAATTTACAACTTTCAAAAAAGTGTGTAATAAAGGTAGACCTTAGATCCTTATCCATTCTAGCCAATTCCTGAAGGTGGGTGCATCCAAGATCCACCACCTGGCCATTGTAACTAGTTACATTCTTGACACTTCAAATAAAGTGTTTTAAAAAAGTACATCCTAGATCCACCACTTTGTTAAGTATGGAGCTTGATTTACCCTTGTAATTTTCTGTGGCAAAAGTGCACATTTGTAAGGCCCCCATTATGAGGAGAAGCCATCGTGCGTGAAGGAAAATCACTCACCGGAAACCAACATTTTCACGGACAAGAATCAGGGGCAACATTTTCGCCGGAATATTCTTTTTCGCCGAAATATTATGGCCGGACGGCGGCCGGAAAGTGGTCGGAAAACAACCGGCCGGTTGGCCGGTGGCCGGTGGTCAGAAGTCAATGGCCGGTGGCCGGTGGTTGGAAGTCAATGGCTGGTGACTGGTGGCCGAATTCAATGGCCGGTGGCCAAATTCAAAAGCGGACTTGTCTTCTCAAGGGCAGCCACACATGGGCGGATTGGAGGGTCCGATTTGGACTTATTCGCACAAGGGCGGCTACACATGGCTGTCTCTCATAAGAGAGGGCAACCCTTTTGGCCTATAAAAGGAGGCCATTTCTACACAAATTTCATAGTGTGAAGTTGATGCAACAAGGTGAGTGTGAGGTGGTGAGAGTGACGCAAAGCGGGAGCTCCATTAAGGGTATAATCCCTTTGTAAACTACTTCTTGTTTTGAAGTACTAAAGCCATTGAGTGGCTGCTTTCCCGTGGACGTAGCCCACATTGGGTGAACCACGTATATCGTGTGTACTCTCTCTCTCTCTCTCTCTCTCTACTCTATAATCTCGTGTATATAAATCTGTCTCTCTCCATTAAGTAATCTACTCAATTATCTATTTAGCTACGTCTTATTTCCTAACACACTTGGCCATTCTAGCGAGGTCTTGAAAGGTGAATGCAGTCGTTGGTGTCTTCTATATCCACCACTTGTCCATTCTTAGCACTCTTCCCCTCACCTTAGATCCACCACCTGGCCATTCTAACCAAGTGTTGGAAGGTAGATGCAATGGTTGGTGTCTCCTAGATCCACCTCATTGGAATTTTGAACAAAATGAATTCAAATTTTTCAAGCAAATTCAAATTTTTCCTCTTGAAGTCAAATTTTCCCGCCTAAATTCAAATTACCGGGCTCTAGTTCATATTTTGCCACGAGAATTCAAACTTTCCCACCTAAATTTAAAGTTTCTTTCCCACCTTATTGACACGTGACACTTTTCTAGGTGGAAGAGATTGTTCACACAAGAGATGAAACAGAACCTCGCATCCCAACATGATCATCCCTTGATCAGGATGTTTCGCTTTTCAAACTTCAGTGTCATGGTCATTTTGCTTGGAAAATGCATAAGTGTTTTGACCATCCTCTTGTTTTTGAAACTTGTGATATTGGGTAATGTAGGTTAGATGAGAAACCTTTGTAGGATCTTTGGAGTTTAGTTACACTTTTTTAGATGCACCATAGTTAACATGTACCTTTACCCTTCTCGCATGGGACATTAAAAAGAAGTGTAAGAGGTTGGTGCAACTTGCCTTTCAACATATGATGGCTAATTCTAATTGAATATTGTGTGTTGATGGAGGTAGGTATCAATCATCCCCTACCTTTAGGGCTCGCCTTCTCCTATGTAGGGTTCATGTTTGACTTGAACACCTCAAGCACCTTAGTTAGCTCACACACCTTAAGCACCTTAGTAAGCTCAAGAACCTCAAGCACATTCCTAGCTTTCCTAAGGTCTTAAGTACCAAAGGTCCTACGTCTAAGGACTTTTAACACTAATCTTTGGAGTTCTTCAATGAATCTAACCCTAAGGTCTTTTAAGCTCCATTATTTGCACATTCCTCTTTGGTAGACCATCTCCTTTTTGGACCCTCCAATAAGATGTAGCCTTCCCTCCGTTTGGTACCGTGCTGAGATAGGTCTAAAAGTACATATCTCTTGTTCCCAAATTAAATGATCATTTCAATATGAGAAAATCATATGGGATAGGTAGATATTAGATTTTGTGACATATATAACTTAAACTTGTATTAAAACTTAAAAATGTTAAGTGAAAGTTCAAAAAATTGCAGGTTTTGTCTTATTCTGGCTTCTCAATGCTTTCTGATACAGTTTTTTGTTCTCACCTTATCTTCTCTACGTGTAGCCATACCGAGATAGCTCTCTGTTCGTGTCAATTTTTTACGTAGCAGCGTGTAGAATAAATTTTGGTCATCTTTACCTTTCTCGCCAATCATTTTGCAAGATTTCTTACAAGCTTTAAAGTGCCCCAATTGAGTTATGCTCTTCACGTTACTACTAGTTCTCTACAGAGTTATGGCTATGGCAGCCTAGTGGAAACTTTTGTGCAGACAGATTGGGAGAACTGTATCTATGAATTGTGGAATTGATGTTAAAATTTTGGGTTTGTCATCTTCAATTGTAAAAGGGGAGGCCCTTGTCTTCATATGCATTTCTCGACGTGTGCTGTAAATCCATGCTTTGATAGGGTTTTCCTCCTATGTGCTATAGTCCTTTGGGTGGACGTGTGCTTGCAAATTCCCAAGGGAGCATGGGTCTTTTAGTTGGAGTTTACTAAGAGTGATTTTTGTATCTTTTTTGGTACTAAGGTTGGAGTTCGAACGTTGGCTATAAAGCTATAGAGGTGTCCCACTTTTTCTTTTGCCCAACAGTGTTTTGGTGCCTGCACCGAGGAGTTTCTTCAAGTGACCTTCAATTTACAAGTTTGATTGGATTGTTGGCTTGAGTTACCTTTAGCCTTGGTGGTTAATACATAGAATTGCAGACATCGTTAAGCTTAGTGATTCATTGATTAGGATGAATGATGCGATGAAACAGTTGAAATTAAGCAAGTTACAAGAGTTGGACATGCATTACATGAGGTTCTGCTCTCTCAAACAAGAGTTAGAGGTTCTTCAAGACATGATTTTGGATTCAGAAAGAGAGAGATATTTGTTCATTGGAACTCTTACAACATGCTTGGGCATTGATGTTGCATGCACAAACTTGTTGGGTGTGAGGAACCTAGTGGATTTCTTGAAGCAAGATAGATGGCTTGGGTATGTAAATCAGTCTAGTGCTTCTTCGTGGGCTGCATATGAACCTTTGTCATTGACAATAATGGTAGCATTGATATTGAGCTTAAGTTATAGATTAAATCAGTGGCATATATATGATGAGGTTTTGTCTCTTGATGGTACAAACCTTAATGAGGAGTTACATGAAAGCAATATCATGAAAGAGAAAATCTTGGAGTGCATGTATGATAAAGAGGGCAATGATATGGCTGACTTAGTTCCATGTATGGATTATCTTAAAGTTGAGGCCTTATCTAGGTCTATGTGTTTACATTATGGTCTATGGATGCTCTTACTTGTGATACAAATGACACGCATGTTGACATTATGGGTGATGTTTTTTCTCCTCCATCTTATGAGTTAAGATGGTATCCATGTGACTTATGGGCATTTGGACCCATTTGGGATGCTAAGATTGGTGTTGGTGATATTGGTTGCAATTGGGATTCTTGTTTTCCTACTAGTTATGGTCTTGAGATGGCATGTAGTGAAAGTGATGTTTATGAGACCTATGGGTATGATGCTAGTACTATTGATCTTGTCTTGATTGGGGTTCTGATGATCCCCAAGTGGAGATGGATGAGAAGATGCAATTCCTTGTGTGCCATGCAATGTCACGGGTACAAAAGCTTAGAGAAATCTCAAATGCACTTGTGGCTTTTGAAGATGACTATGACTTAGAAAGTTGGGACCGCCATATTGAACATGATAATAGAGAAGATATATATTGTCTTGGCATGAATTATATGTACATGTATTATGGAGATGGGAATGGTGATGCATGGTCTTCTTGCTACATGAATGGTTGGAGCTTGACAATGCTAAGGAATTGGCCTTGTGACATAGGAGGATGCCATTATGTGTGCCTAATGTATGCAAGGGACTGTAGTTTCCCATTTAATCGTGGAAAGGGTCCATGGTTTTCATACCTTTGATCATGTACATGTGTACATAAAGCTTGTGTGTAGGCTACTGCGGAGCATCAATGCTCTAGCAAACTGGGGTAAAACTATGTTGCACACATTTTGAAAACCTCGTTTTTTGTAAAAATTTACAAATGGGCTTGAGATAAACTTTCATTAGTTATGATTTATTTTGCAAGCACATGTACATGCAATGCAAGTTGCTTGGCTAGAGTCGGCTGTCGGGTTGCCATTGATGCTCGTAAGTGAGTTTTTGGAAGTGTCACTTGTATGTAACTTAAACTCATATAACTGATTAAAACTTTCAGTAAAAATTCAAAAAATTGCAGGTTTTGTGTCATTTTGGCTTCTCTATGCTTTCTGATGTAGTTTTGTGCCCTCACCTTGCCTTCTCTACGTGTAGTCATACCGGGACTGCTCTTTTTTCGTGTCAATTTTACACATAGCAGCGTGTAGAATCAATTATGGTCATCTTCATCTTTCTTTCTAGTCATTTTTCAAGATTTCTTCGAAGCTTTAAAGTGCCCAAATTGGAGTTATTCTCTTCAGGTTACGACTAGTTCTCTGTAGTAGGGTTATGGCTATGGCAGCCTAGTGGCAAATTGTAGTGTGCAAATAGATTGGAAGGGAATGTATATATGAATTGTTGAATTAATGTTGAAATTGTGGGTTTGTGATGTTCAATTGTGAAAGGGAAGGCCCTTGTCTTCATATGCATTGGTCGGCGTGTGTCATAAATCCGTGCTTTGATAGGGTTTTCTTATGTGCGATGGTCCTTTGGGTGGGCGTGTGTTTGTAAATTCCCAAGGGAGCATGGGTCTTTTGGTTGGGGTTTACTAAGAGTTGTTTTGATATACTTTTTGATACTGAGGCTAGAGTTCAAACTCTCTTGGGCTATAAAGCTATAGAGGTGTCCCACTTTTTCTTTTGCCCAACAATGTATCTATGTGAGTGTATGTGTATATATGTACGTAGATATATGTGTGTGTATATATATGATAGACCTTGTGTATATACAGGCTAGGTATGTAAATTAGATATATGGAGAGTAAAAACCAATTAGGTCCTAATCCTTTCCAACAGATCTCTTGTAGATATCGAACGAGAGACCATCCGGTGAGGAGCAGCCATCACATTCTTCTTTTGATTTATTCACGTCCCACGTGGGTGCCCATCCAGGGTGTACATCGCCTCCAATGGAGCCGAGTCTTGAGACGGTACATTCAAACAATGGATTTAGATTTATCTATGGCTAGTTTTTTGTGAGCATGAGTATAAACTTCTTTCTATAATTTGCAGGCATGACCCTCCTACAACTTTGGAGATGTTGGTCCATCTACACAAGTTCGTCCATAGGTGGTAGATCCGGATTTGCAGTGCCCATTGTCTTTATTGGAGAAGTACCTGTGTTTGATGGAGGAATTGTTTGGCTGCTACACACAACAACACCTTGTGGCCTATGGTCTTTCATAGCAGACCACAATGTGGGAAAGCCAGGGAGGGACTCCATACATTTAGAGCCTCGCGAGGGTGGCATCAACTTCTCCTGTATCTTCCTATTGACCCAACCCCCTTCCATCGCGGGAACCTACCCCCCTTGCATCACACGACCCTACACCATTCCATGCGACTTTTGCTTCGCCCGAGCCTCATCGACAGTCCACGGGTGGTTGACGAGGGTCTTCTAGCAGCGCATGACGAAGTTTATCTCAGGGTAGCGAGCATAGGCAAAGCGATAGGGACTCCTATTAGGATGCTTGTTTTGGTGGTGGGAGGGAGGATAGACTCAGCTATTTTGGAGCATGCCACTGATGCACCCATGTCAGACACTCATGGGCATTATTACAGGGTAAAGTATGGTGGCGAGGTTGACTTTGGGATAGCTGCATAGCATTTTGGCGCCATCTGCAAATTCTTATAGACTTCACGTACAGGAATTATTTCATAAAATTCAAAGACCAAGTGCCAATCGTGCGTGCTGCATCAAGGAAGAGTTGCATGCTTGATCTTTAAATGCCCCCGATCAACATTTCTCGACACATTGATTTAAGGGATATATCAAAGCATTTTTTTTAAAATAAGCAATCAAGTGTACGATGGCACCCAGCGGCCAACCACGTCACAAATCCAGACATGAGCTACTATGGCGGCAACATAGCAGATGCAGAGTGGGAGTGGACAATTCAAGAAAAGAGTGACCAAGGTGCAATGGGCTCATCCCACAATTAATAGCGTGAAGCTCGAGCGAGGCAAACTCCCACGCACTATGGTTCGGGAGGCAAAGTGGCGATGAAAGATAAATATGTAAGTTAGTTTTAATTATTCAAGTTTGGATAAGAAGGTGTTTTAGCTTATTAAACCTTTTTGGTTACTATTAACTCAAGAAAATATGTCTTTGAGCAGTCCTACTAAAGAGATAGTCAAGTATCGAGAGAGACACTAGCACAGAGTTTGATACTTGGCGATGGTTGTTGGAAAACCATCATATCTCTCCCGAGAAATTTGACTCAGCAATCGAAATGCTACAAGTGGTAACTGTAGACAATGAACCTTATATTAAAAGTTAATTTAGGTTATTGATTTATCTAATTTGATTTTTATTGGTGTAGAGTCGAAGCGATCCAACGTATGCAACTCGAGACGAGGATGAGAATGAGGATGACAAAAAAGAGGATTAGGATAGATATATATATTTATGTACTCCTCCTGCAAGTGTGGTACAAAAAACCCCTCATATTTTGTATATAATACTCATTTGAAAATTTGGCTTTATTATTTTTTTAAATTATTGTTCCTTTTCACCTCAATTTATAAAGGTAAGGTATGAGTTGTAATTTAAAAGTTTATTATTATTTTTACAATTTTTAATATGAAATTCATATTTCATTATTTTATGTAGGTCAAAAATAAAGATGCTTATTTCATTTTTTTGAATGAAATTCATATTTCATATGTTTTATGTAGGTAAAAAATAAAGATGCTTCTTGGTGGGTAGCCCAAATGAGCATCTTTTTTTTAAAAAGGCCGTATAGCAGTAATAAACACGATAATATGTGCGATAATATTCACGGATATATTGTTACAAATATTACCGTGTATATTATCGATTAACCATTACCGCATACATTCTTGTCTCTATTATCGCACACGTAAAAAATTCTCTTTCTAATTACCTTTGTTAAACCACGACAATGTTGGCGGTTCTAAAGTTTTTCTCTAATTAATGCAGGATGTCAGATGCTTTATGATTAAGTGAAAAATGGCTCTCAATTGTTGAAAAGTGGGGCTATGAGGGTGGCAATGGAGAGTCCCCAAAGTAGCTAGGTGAGAAAGGTGGAGAGAGAGAGAGAGAGAGAGAGAGAGAGAGAGAGAGAGAGAGAGAGAGAGAGAGAGAGATCACTGTAAAATTTCTATGCAACTAAAGGGGGAAATTTGGGGCATAGTAATAGAAAGAAGGTATCGCAAGGCCTGATACATATAGCCATTGCTTGTGTTTTTCAATTATCATAGGCACACAAGGGTCAATGGCATAGAGGATTAATCAACTGGTGGCATATAGGGTTATCAAGTATTAATAGAGATAGTGCTCTCTCTCTCTCTCTCTCTCTCTCTCTCTCTCTCTCTCTCTCTCTCTCTTGGGTCTCAAAAATTATCTTACTCTCTTTTGCGCATCTTAGCTCTTTTCAAGGATGTTACTTGTGACTTTAGAAAGAGTGATAGCTCAACATGTACTCTATGTTGTTGTGGCCCCCATTACTAGCGCTATAATACACTAATGTTATACTCACAAGTTGACTTTGCACATGACATATCTAACTCTAATGTATTATGGTTGCTCAGGGTCAAGCTTAAAATATGTAGCTGTAGCACGTGAATTCAATAAGATGGTTTTTTAATTTCCAAAAAGTTGCAAGTTCTTGTCGACAAAAGGGGTTTTAAAAATTAATTTTGAAAAGAATCTACATGTTCTAAAGGAAAAGGGGTCATTTTATTCATAAAAATTTGTATGTGAAGAAGGGTAATTTGAATGTTGCTTGAGCACATATGATGTAGAGGGTTTTCTAGAAGTGGTGGCCTTGGGAATGGTTGACATGTGTTTTGTCCGATGAAGAAAAGGGTTTGTAGTCTCCCTATGATTGACCCCTTTGTCCCATTGTATTGTTTTTTTTTGGATGCTTCTCCATGAAAAATACCCTCACAGGCCTCTTGAGTCCATATGTTACCTTATTGACATTGAAATGTCTAGGTTTTACTTTGGTCCTCTAAGTGTTTGAATGTGTGTGTGTGTGTGTGTGTGTGTGTGTGTGTGTGTAGAGGAAGGGGGTGATGTGTATACTATCGCTGTATATTTTGAGTATCTCCTAGTTGAAATAGTAGTACTAATTAGAGCACTATATAATTATACTCCATATGTGCTTTTTAGTAATAAAGTAGTGCAGCATCTCACTATTTGTTGATCTTTTTGTAGAGTTCTCTATGTGTGTGTGTGTGTGTGCGCGCGCGTGCATTGGGGGGGCATTTCTCGATATGTCCACACAATCTTGTTGAGCTGATGATGGGGAGCAAACCAATGCAACCGGTAGGCCACTGTGGAACCACTAGTTTAATAAGATTGCACCCTTAATCACAAATCATATCCCATATCAAATGATTTTATATTTTTAAATAAACATATAGCTTTCCTATTGGCTTCAAAAATCACTTGAAATCTCAAAAGATTTGGAGCTAGTTAGTGAGGCACGAGATTGATACACCAAGCCAGTGGTCATCTACTAGTATTGTTTTGAGAGAGAGAGAGAGAGAGAGAGAGAGAGAGAGAGAGAGAGAGAGAGCACTTTTTATTGAAAAATGCCGATTAATTATCCTTCCAAATATTATGAATCAACCTTTGATTGTGAAGTTCCTGCTTATTTCTTTGCGAGTATTGACACCATTATTTTATTTATCCCAAATCTTGATAACCTTTCCAAATTATCTACTTAAACAGGTCTATAAAATCATCCACAATATGCCAGTTTCATTTGTCATCTCCATAATTTAGTACAAGGATCTTTGTATTTCTGAAGTTGGGGGAACATACTTACATTGTGAAAGGACACTCTAAAGAGAAGAATACCCTAGAGAGAAAATAAGCAAAGAAAAACACAAATGTAAAAAGGTGGACTTCCCCATCTCCATTTATCTGTCAATGAAGTGCACCCACTCAAATAAAGTTTTGCAGGTTTGCCAATGAAGTGCACCATCACCAATCAAGTGTACTTCTCAAGTTTGAAAGGGTAGCCAGATCAGCTGACACATCTGTCAATGAAGTGCACCCACTCAAATCAAATGCTTCCAAGTTTGTAAGGGTAGCCAGAGCCCACACGTCTGTCAATGAAGTGCACCCACTCAAATCAAGTGCTTCCAAGTTTGTAAGGGTAGCCAGAGCCGACACATCTGTCAATGAAGTGCAGCCACTCAAATAAAGTGTTTGCAAGTTTGTAAGGGTAGCTAGAGCCGACACATCTGTCAATGAAGTGCACCCACTCAAATCAAGTGTTTCCAAGTCTGTAAGGATAGCCACAGCCGACACATCTGTGAATGAAGTGCACCCACTCAAAACAAGGTTATAAGCCACAGTAGACACATCTGAGAGAGAAGTGCACTCGCTCAAATTCAGAGAATTCTTCCCATCTACATTCACAATTTTTACCTGCACAGTAGAATATTAATTAACAACACTAGTGTCGTTTATAAAGATGATCGGACAGATGATGACAATGCATGATCATGAGTCACCATGCACAATAAAATGTTAATTAGTTGAGCACTCATATTTATAAAAAGCCTTTACCAGCACCAGCAAGGGACACTCTTTTATCTCTATTCTGGGGACCTGCGAAAGAAGGCCACTGATTTCTTCCAAGGAAGAGAAATTTGTCAGACTCAGCCACCGCAAGTTGTGTAGGGTACTCGAGAGGGTCAGCTTTCGCACCCCCGCCAAACCTTTCAAGTCGAGGCCTTTGAGAAGCGGCAGACCGCTTACATCCAAGCACCGATTGACATTTCCAGACTTGCAGGCGGCCAATTCAAGTCTGAGGTCTTGCAGATGTACAAAAGGAGAATCCCTGCATGAATTAATCGCGACGTATTGGAATACTGCAGTGGTCGAGGGATATATATTCATGCTTATTAAGCTTGCTGACAACAATATTAGCAATTCAATACTTACTCAAGATTGTGTCTATTACGTCGTCCCAAGAAGGGCAGGACGAAGCCAGACTCCTGATCCTCCATCACTTCAAGTTGCTGCTCTGCTCTGGTCAAATATGTCAAGGAAGAACATCCACAAGTATCAATCCCTACCACGTTCCGCAAGTTGTCTAGGTCTGGAATGCTCTCTAGATTGCCACAGCCGCATAATATCAGCTGTCTTAAAGCTGTGAGAGAGGAAAAGCTTCCCTCTACAGTCCTCAGCCCTTTGCAGTCCCAAAGATCAAGAGTGAGTAACCTGCTTAGTGTGTTGAGGTTTGGCACGTGCTTTAGCTCCGGGCATTTCCTCAGTTGTAACTTTGTCAGGGCAGGGCAAGCGTCAGGCAATGGTCCCACCTCGGCCAAATGCAGATTGTCATAGACTGAGAGTTCCTGAAGCTGTGGCAAGGGATGGCCGGCTTCGACAATGCACGTCGACCGGCCCGTATAACCCACTACACTCTGCACTTCCAGATTAGGACACGCCTGCAGACTCAACTTCTCCAGCCTCGTCAGCTGGCACCTGCCCAATACATAAGGCCCCAGACTTCTCAAACCTTCCAAGGATTCCAAGATCAGCCACACAAGGTTCGGAGTCCCTTCCCAACCCGTTATCTCCTTAATCTCTTTCAGGTGCTTCAGTTCCAAAACACGGAGAGCCTTCATGTTTATCCCCAGTTGTAGGCCCCTCTGCTCCCATGGCCAGCTCACAGAGGATAATCGATAACGTATTACAAGACTCAAATATCGTACCTGAGCTAATCCTGAGAATGTTTCAAACAGAGCTTCTTCTTCCAGGACTAGCGTGACATGCTTCTTCGTCAATAGCTCATCTGTCGTGCGATGTGGGAAGTCCTTATAATGTATAATTGCAGAGTTCACAAGAGCATCCACATGATTTGGAAGGGCAACTCTAGATTTAGCAACACGCTTGAGCAAGTCATGAATCACTAGCCGTGGCTGCATACCATATTCATCATCATCATAATGAACCAGCTCCAAAAGACCATGATATTCCAGCCGAAGCACCTGCACGGTACGTACTGCATTAAAGCTGGACACCATAACTACAGACACTGAAGGTACCAGCTAATTATTAAAGAGGCGAGAGCGCAATACTTATACCTCGTCATGCATCCTATCCTCTGTGTAGTCATCATAGTGAAGCCGCACGAAGGTCCACGGTGGATAACGAATCCAAGTCGTAAAGTCATCGCTTTTAAATGTGGCCAAGTCAATAAAGAGGTTTAGAAGGGAAGAGGGCACTGCATCTAAGCTTTTCTCCACAACTTTCAAAACGGCCCCCTCACTATATATGTTGCTCTTAGGGTCAGTGACCCATTCCTGAGAATTGAATTTAGCTGGATCCTGACGTAAAACTTGCCGAAGCGCCGCTCCCTGGAGCTTGAGACACAGAGGATGGCATTGCTCTTCAAAAAAGCAGGAATTAAGGGCGATCTTCCGTAAGTCCTCGTCGGGGATGATGAAAGACGAGTCGCAACAGTAATATCTGAGCGCCTGCATAGCTTCCTCCTCGGTCAGACTGGGAATATGAACTACATTATTACTGGAAGTTGTTCTAGACGTTCCTTCAATACTTCCTCCCACCTCCATTGACTGTGCTCTACTCTGAAGCAGAAAACTCACAACCTGCTTACTCCTGCTGGTCACCATTATTTTGGTTCCTGGCATGCATTTCATGTCTATTATCTGCTGAGCGTACTCAAAGCTTGGATACTGATCGGATTCAGACAAGCTATTGTCCCACACATTGTCAATGGCAAGGAACGCTTTGTGTCTCTGCAGCCCTTCCTTCAAAGCATTCATTGCCTGCACAATCAATCAATAGCTCTCTCTCTCTCTCTCTCACACACACACACACACACAGAGCAAGCAATTATCATTCATTTAAACCAAATGAAATTATCAGGAGTCCAACCTTTAATGCGCCTCTCTCCGTGGATGTTCTCGGACTGGAAATTTCGTCAAAACTAATAAGGCCCCTGGGCCCTCCCCCTACGACCTTTTGCAATTTGTTTATGAAAATTTTCCAAAAGTGATTTTAGGAAGTGTAAAGCGTGCCTCGTGAAATCACTAATAGAGTGTATTAAAGTTGGGACTTGAAATTACAAAGCAGATAGGAAATTGAGTCTTTTTTTTTTGGGGCAATACTCACACCTGTGAGTGAAAAATAGAAAAAGGAAAGTGAGTCTTTTAAGAGCTGGGTCGCACCATGGACTAGTAGGAATAGTGTTTCCTATATAAATGCACATCCCTGTTTTCCTCCACAAATATAGAAGACGTTTATAAACCCACTAGCACCTTGAAGAAGGAAGGGAATAAGCTATTACTTAGGTAGTGAAAGGCTCTCCTTAAACATAGGCTAGCCATCTCCAATCTAATATATCTCATGATCTCCTTGAAATAAGTACCCCCAACCTTTTTCATCTCATACTATGGGTGTAGAAGAAGAAGAAGAAGAGTATTTTAACTTCATAGGAAACTATCCCAAGAGACCTTAAAGATCTATCCAACGAGGAGAGTTGAACTTAAGACCTGTTATTCAAGAGGGACATGGCATAACCAATCTATAGCTTCGTTAAAGTGAAACCTGCAGCTTTGTTAGATGATGATTGGGATAGGCTTAACAAGAAAGCAATTGCTTACATCAAGATGGCGGTGTCTGATGATGTGCTCACGGACATTAAGCGTCTTAACACTGCTTATGCTGTCTCGAAGAAATCGACAGTTACGTATGAGAACACGACTCCTATAAATCAAGTACATCTATGTGAAAGCTTGTAAACATGGAGTTTGATGAGTTCAAGCCTGCATCTGAAACTTGAGTGCTTTCACACACGTGTCTTGAGTCAATTGCAAGACTCTGGTTTGCAGCCTTTTGGTGATAAGCTCAAGGCTATCTTCTTATTGATGACTTTGCCTAACATTTGGGAAGCTTTGGTTGTCTCTTTGAGCAAGAATGCTGCTTTGACATTTGACGGTGTATGAGGTTCTATTCTCAATGAAGAGATTAGAAGAAAGACTAGCGGTGAAAACACTGGGTCAGCATATAATGCCTCGGAAATAGTATAGCAAGAAGAAGAAGAATTCTAGCTGTGATGATCATGACTCTTCTTCCAAAGAAGTTGCGAAGGCAAATGTTGCTTCGAGTGTTGTCATTGAAGAAATTCTTCATACGGATGTTGCACTTGTTGTTGACTTACGCCTTCATGATGATAGTGCGGCAGATGGTTTGTCACAATCATGGATAGTAGACAGTGGTGCCTCGTTTCATGTTACTCCATCTTTGGAGTCCTTTGCTTCATACATTGTAGGTAGTCTGGGTAAAGTTTACTTGGGCAATAACCATGCATGTGAGATTGAGGGCGTTGGCACTATACACTTGGCCCTTGAAAATAGTCAAGAGCTGATTTTTCATGATGTTACGGTATGTACCTGGCATCAGGAAAAGTCTACTTTCAGTTCGGCAGCTAGATGTGAAGGGTTATCACACTATGGTTGGTGGTGGCTCTTGGAAAGTGCTTAAAGGCTTTATGCTGATTACAAAGGGCAGCAAGAAGGGAACTCTTTATTATTTGCATTGCAAGCCATTACCTAGCAAGTTTTTGATTGTGGCTGAAGTTCATTCTTACAAGGAGATTTGGCACAAAAGACTTGGCCATATGAGTGAAAAAGGGCCTGATGTTCTCTCCTCTTTGGGGAAGTTTGATGTTATAAAGGGCAGCAAGAAGGGAACTCTTTATTATTTGCATTGCAAGCCATTACCTAGCAAGTTTTTGATTGTGGCTGAAGTTCATTCTTACAAGGAGATTTGGCACAAAAGACTTGGCCATATGAGTGAAAAAGGGCCTGATGTTCTCTCCTCTTTGGGGAAGTTTGATGTAAAATTCCATGGCCTTGATTTTTGTAAATTGCATCTATGGAAAGCAAGTGAACTTCTCCTATTCCTTTGGTGTCGCTCGCAAATTGCATGTTCTTGATTTAGTACATTTTGATGTTTGCACTATGCCTATGAATTCACATGGAGATGCACGTAACTTTGTGTCTTTCATTGATGATCACAGTTGAAAGACATCGGTGTATGTACTAAAAAGAAAAAGTGATGTACATGACTCATTCAAGAAGTTTCATGCATTTGTGACCACACAAAAGGGCTTTAAGTTAAAATATATCAGGACAGATAATAGAGGAGATTATGTATCACGTGAGTTTAACAGTTTTTGTGAGATGTATGGTATTAAGCGGGAATTGACAACCCCTTATAATCCATCATATAATGGTGTGGCTGAAAGATATAATCGCACAATTTGTGAGAGAGTGAGATGCATGTTGTCCAATCTCCCTCAAGAGTTTTGGGGAGAGGCTCTTAAAATTGAAGTTCATGTGCACAATCGCTCTCCGAATTGTGCGTTAGATAATGGGCATCCCTGAAGAGGTTTGGTCGGCAAACCGGCTTCATATGACCATTTACGAGTCTTTGGCTGTGATGCATTTGTGCATGTACTTGTTGATTAGAGGACCAAACTTCACATGAAATCTATCACGGGTATCTCATGGGATATGGATATGAGGAAAAGATGGGTTACCGAGTTTGGATACCTTAGTACAGGAAGATAATATGCAACTGAGATGTAGTTTTCAATGAGGTTAAATTGCTGAAAAATGCTACACATGTAGACATTGACAAAAAGAAGGTCAAATTTTAGCAAAATTACCACTCATAAAGCCACCTTTGGTTAAAAATTTGACTTCCTTTGATGCTGAAAATGAACAGCAACCTAGTGTGCAATTTCCAGAAGAGAATGGACAACAAATAGATGCACAAAATGAGATTATACCACATGACCAACATGCTGAAAATTAATTACAACAGCGAGGTAATGCTGAAAATAAGTCGCCAATTGATGGTGTGCACATTCCAAACGATGTAGACCCATTACCAGTTAATGCGGATCATTGGGTGAGAAGGTCTACACGTGTTAGAAGGCAACCACAGAAGTTTCAACCATCTATGGATTGCATTTTGTTTACAGATGAAGGGGAACCCCTTATATACAAAGAGGCCCAGTCTTGTGAAGACAAAAGTAAGTGGGAGCTTGCTATGAGATCCGAGATGCAGTTAGTGTATGCAAACAATACATGGGAGCTTGTGCCTTTGCCCAAAGGTAGGAAGGCTATTCCTAACAAGTGGGTTTATAAGGTCAAATGTTTTGATTACAAACCCAAGTACAAAGCACGTTTGATTGCTAAGGGTTATGCACAGAAGGAAGGCATAGACTTCCAAGAGATCTTTTCACCTCATGTGGTAAAGATGACTACGCTCCGGATTTTGTTTGCTTTATGTGCTCTCTTGGATTTGGAGTTGGATCAAATGGATGTAATTACTGCTTTCTTACATGATGACTTGGATGACTTGGATGAGGAGTTGTACAGGTTGCAACCTAAGGGCTTTGTCATTCCAAGGAGAGAGCATTTGGTATGCAAATTGAAACGCAACTTGTATGGGTTGAAACAAGCCCCTAGGAAATGGTACCAAAAGTTTGATACTTTTATGCTCAACCATGGGTTGAAACACAGTCATCCAAATCATTGCCTTTGAAAAAGGAGTTAAATCCACCTTTCTCTATGAAATATTTGGGTGTAGTTGAATATATTTTGTGTATGCGCATTACAAGAGATAGAAAGAAGCATCTTTTATTGCTTTCTCAAGACAAGTACATCAAGAAAGTGATTGAGAGATTTAATATGGTTGATACTAAGCCTCATGGTGTTCCGTTACCTCCACACACAAAGCTTAGCAAGCATGCTTTCCCAAAAGATGATGTTGTTGCCCGTGCTATGCAAATCATTCCTTATGCATCAGCTTGTGGTTCTTTGATGTATGCCATGGTTGCTACAAGACGCGATATTGCTTATGCAATGGGAGTTATTAGCAGGTTTATGTCTAAACCTGGGAAACCACATTCTAAGATAGTAAAAAGCATTTTTAGGTACTTGAAAGGTACATAGGACACATGCATATGTTATGAAAAGAGTACATTGTCGGTGCGAGGATTTTGTGATTCGGACAGCAGGTGACACTTGGAAATCTACCAGTGGTTATGTCTTTACATTAGCTAGTGGAGCTATTTCCTAGTGTTCAAGATTTCAAAAGATTGCTAGATTGAGCACTATAGAGGCTGAATATGTTTCAGTCACAGAGGCTTCACTGAAGGAAGCCATTTGGCTTGTCCGTCTTGTGAGGATTTTTTATCTTCCAGTGCTCGAGTGCTTGGTTGTGATAGTCAGAGTGATGTATGCCTAGCTACGAATGCCATGTTCCATGCTCGTGCCAAACACATTGATGTACGGTACCATTTTATACGACAAGTACTGGATGATGGCCTTGTCACACTCACAAACGTAAAAAAACAGGATAACCCCAAAGATGTTCTCACTAAGTGTCTTGCTAAGACACAACATCAGCATTGCTTACCCTTAATGGGAGTTACTTAAAGGTACCGACATCAGGCCTTTAAGTAGGAGGTTGTTGGGTCTAAAGGCCCTCTGGAAACCCTTGTACACTTATTATTTATTCTTTGGGTGTGAAGTGACCCTATAGTGTGTATCCTCTTAAAATCAATAAAACATAACATTGTAAAGTGTGCTGAATAGCACACGCCCAGATCTGCGTATGCTCTCTCTCTCTCTCTCTCTCTCTCTCTCTCTCTCTCTCTCTCTCTCTCTCTCTCTCTCTCTCTCTCTCTCTCTCTCTCTCTCTTTCGTCTTCTGCAAACATCAACGGTACCCCTGTCTTTCAATTGATTCCCCTGTCTTCAATCGTTTTTTCCCTCCTAGTAGGATAATATGACCTTGGAATGTACACTTACAGAAAGTTTCAGTGGGTGGGTGGATCCAGAGGGTTAGATGGCTGGAAGTTGATCTCAAGATATTTATGTTTAGTCTATTAAGTAAAGGATTTCAAACTAGAGAGTGGGGTTTAAACGGGACAAGGGATTATGAGTAGTAAGTAACCACCCTCCTCCTAGGGGAACGTGATAATTGTCGTGCCCAACTTGATCAGGAAAAAAGGGTTATCAACCTTGAACTACGGAGGATCTATAGAATGATTCAGTCAGTAGAACCTGATTGATAGCACGACTTAGTTTGAAGATTTTGTTTTATTGGGAAGATAAGAGAAACTTATTTACCACGTGGAAGGGTATCTGAAACAGAAGAATCACAATATGATGTTGACAAGGTTTTTTTTGGAACAACCTTGGATTAGCATTCGAGTCCGGAGGCAGAGTCCTGTCTGAATGTCGGTCCCAAGTGGGAGGGATGTCATGTAGGGGTCTAGGGGAAGCTAGACCCAGACATGGCCCTCTCACAATATACTCAAGAACATGTGGATGAGTCGGCTTGAGAGTGTTCCCAATGTTGTACTTCTCAAGATATTGAGGTCATGGCTATTACAAAGTCTAAAGCCAAGGGACCAATTGATTGAAAAGAGCAAAAAGGAATAAGGGAGCAAGCTCAAAAATAGGTCTAGAAAGGACAGAAGAAGCACATATTGGATGACATAACTTAAGATATGCAGTTTGATAATCAGAACCAGCACTTTAAAAATCAAGAGGAGATGACAAGGATTGGTTTGAGGTACTGATTTATTCTCTATTAAATTGCCATTAGATCAATTATTGTGTATTATACCAGCTTTCAAGGAAAATTTTTTAAATAGTCTGCTAGGTAAGATTATGAAACTCAAACCAACCAAACAATTGAACCAATAGAGCATAATATTGATCCAGTAGATGTTGATTTTGTAGTTCCTGTCATATGAAGAAGTGTTGCTTGAATATGGAGGATTTGAAGTGAACACACATCCTGAGTCTGTTTATTAAAAGATAAGTTAGGGAAGCTAGATCCAGTACCTTTTAGGTTAAGATGGAAGATCAAAGAAGGGTCCAACCAGTAGGAATTCTGAGATAGCACTCAATTTAGATCTCTAGAATGCATTTTCATGTGAATTTTTTTGTTCTTAAAATAAAAGGTGGCGACACTTCTTAGGAAATGTTGTCGAGAAGACCTTGATTGAGAACGGCTAAGGCAAAATAGGATTGGGGAAAAAATCAAATTGTTCTTACCAAAGGAAAACCAATAGTCACGATACCTATGCTTGGTAGGAAGAATATTTTTTGCAAAGATAGTCCATTGTATGCACAAACCATGAACCTAAGAGAGAAGGTTGAAGATGATGAGGAGGAAGCATTCTTAAAGGCTAACCCAACCATTGTGTCTATAGTTGAAGTTGATATAGCATGGATCTTGCATAAGGAGGATGAACCAATTGATCTCAGTTTTGGTCTAGTACTTGGACAGGAAATACAGGGATCAAAGTTACTACAGCTAGTGGATCAAAATAAAGCTTCCACCTCAAAGGAAGCTTTATAGCATGAAGAAAATGAAGCAAGAGATATGGCTAAGAAGATCTATAGCAAAAGATTTGGAGCATCTAACAGGGTTAGGCAAGATGAGTTGAGGATCTCAATTTGGGAATTGAGGAGGATCCAAAGATGGTGAAAATAAATTTTCATGTGGTAGAACAATTCCTGAATGAGTTTTTCCATCTATTGATGGAGTACAAAGATGTTTTTGCATGGGACTATTCTCAAGTGAAAGGTATTGATCATAATCTACATCAACATCATATCAATCTTAAGGATGATCCACATCAGATTGTGCAACAAAGGTATCGAATGAATCCAAATTTTGCACAACAGGTCAAAGAGAAAATTAACAAGTTTTTGGTTGTTGGCTTTATCAAACCAATCCATGAAGTAACATGGTTATCACGTATCATTGTGGTACCCAAGAAGAATGGCAAGATCATAACTTATGTATTGATTATAAGAAGTTAAATGCAGCTTCGATCACTAATCCATTTCCAATGCATATTTTTTTCCGACAAAAAGATCCTTCTATTAGTTAATGAAACTACCCATAGGGCTACAACCACGTGTACAAGAGAGGGCTACAATAATCATGAAGGGAAGACTCTCCCAATGAAAAAAAACAGCATATGTACAATGAGGCTAAATCAAGAAATGGGAGGATGGAAAAGCCACACAGGTGGACGGTGGTGCCATCTGAGCACACCCTGGACCATGGTGAAGAAAGGCCCAGGGCGCCAGAGTCGAAGAAAAGCCTCTCTATGCTCCCTCATGCGGTCGAAGCTGCCTTGGAGTCTCTCGAGCCGTCCTCTAAGACTCGAGAGTATGGATCAACTCTAGCCAAAGATCCCAAACTATCTCTGTTGGTGGTATAGGGCGAGCCTCAAAGATGTGAAAGCAATGGGCCCGCCAGATGAACCAGAGTGTAAGGCCACAAATGATCTCCCAACACTCCTCTCTCTCACTGCACCACTCCTGTAGAGTAAGCTCTTTAGCACGTTGGAGTGTAGGTCGACCACCCTGCATCACTATCATCCTGCCGATGGAGGATAGCTCAAACTGAAGTGCCGGGCCCGTAAGAGTAGACCAAGCCACCGCCCCTCAAGTGTACTATCGAGCTGTGGAAAGATTTTTCATCAGTCAAAGAACATGAATCCAAACCTGTTGTGCCAAAGGAAAGTCCCAAAGACAGTGGCGCTGACTCTCCACAAGATGGTCGCAAGCTACACATGCTACTGAGAGACCACTATGTACAAGCCAGCTCCCAACTGTTGTGGCTCGATGTGCAACCATCCACTGGAACAAAGTGACTCGCCTCATCTGTCTGGAGTCCCACAACCTCTCCCAAAAAGCTGACAAGAACTTAGTTGTGAGACCTTCCTCCTACCAATGAGGTGTTGCAATAGGACAAGCCTCTCTCCGTGCTGCCAGGATGTGACGTCCCAGTCTAACAGTGTACTGAAAGAAAGGGACACCTAGATGGTTGGTTGAAGAGAAAGGGTCCCTCCAGAACCACTCTCCAGGATCCCACTACACTCGTGCCAATGGACAACACTCCCAAGCCCACAGTCTGAAAACAGCACTATGCCACCTGTGGGGCCTCTACTCAAACTCGGCGTAAGCGTCCCTCACCTTATAGCTCAATAAACAGGGAGGGTACAGTCTCTGAGCAAGCCCTAACTGAGATGAGAACCTCCGGTCGCGTGAAGACCCCCATCCATCTGGGTGCTACTAACTCGAGAGGTGTGAGCCACTCAGCTGGTACTGCCTCTGAAATGTCTTGACACATGCTCTACACCCCTCTCATGCTCTGTAGCTGGATGCTATGAAGCTCCTCTGACAAATCTGAGAAATGTAGCCATTCACCTGAAGTGCGTGTTGGACCCTCTGCCATGGGACCCCAGGAAACATGAGTCCTACTACCAACCAAGTGGCCTCTCTGAGTGCTAATGATGAGGTTCCAAACAAGGGGCTGTCTCAGGCGCTCCTCCATGCAAGTAGGCTGGTGCTGCTCCAAGCCTCTCCATAGCTACTCCCAGGATCAAAGAAGGCTCACAGCAAAATGGTCCTCTAGTCTTCGACTCAGGCCAACTCTGTGCATCTCTGTGAAAATCCATCTGGTGGAAGGTCTCCAAGGGCCTCCAGTCTTAGGCACTCTAACTCTAATCCGTTGAAGCAAAAACTCCTTCCAGGGCTCCTCCCCCGGAAGCAATCCTCTAACAACAAACTTCCCAATATGGGATCTGCTCTATTGTGGTGGATCTATGATCCCCAATCCCCCGTGAGAAGAAGGTAGAGTGATGACCTGCCAGGCCACTTTGGCCCAAGCTATCTGAGTATCCCACCCTGACCAAAGGAAGTTCCTGATCAGCCTCTCTACCAGGATGATGCAGGAACTCAAAAAGATCCAACAAGAGGTAATGTACCACATAGTAGCCAACAACACCTGGTTGGCCACTACAACTCTGCCTGCCAAAGAAAGTCGTGTGGAGCTCCAATGTAAAAACTTCCTCTTGATGGACAGGAGGAGGGGAGCAATCTGCTTCTTGCAAGGATTCTAATTACGCGATGACGCATTTTGTTAAATGTTAGTTATTGTTGTTATTATCACTATTTTTTCATGTTAATAACATATCTAATGTCATGACCTACGAAAACCGGTAGAAAACATAGAACCGGCGGGACAACCAACAATCCCGGCAGGCTCGGCGGGACAAGCAAGAATCCCACCAGGCCCGTCGTGTACCCCCTCCATATTTGGCGGCTCTATAGAACCCTTTTATAGACATCACATCACATCACCTCTTCCTCTAAATTTGGTCATCATTTAAAATTTAGAAGAAAAACTAAAGGTAAAAAAATGAATAGTCTTTAAAAAAATAAAAACTTAATGTAACTCTGATCATGGATCATTAGTTCTTTTTTGGACTAAACTGGTTCTTGAAAGGAAGTAGAAAGGTGAATCTTTGGGTCGGTATCTCTACATTTGGGATGGACTGATCTCATGTTTGGTTCATCATTATATTTGCTAAATTGATTGCTATATTGATTAGAACTTCTATCATGGGTCATTAGTTCTTTTTTGGACTGAACTGGTTCTTGAAAAGAGATAGAAAGGTGAATCTTTGGGTCGATATCTCTACTTTTGGGATGGACTGATCACATGTTTGATTCACCATTGTATTTGCTTGCTATTCCAATTAGAGCTCCAATCATGGGTCATTAGTTCTTTTTTGGACTGGACTAATTCATGAAAGGAGGTAGAAAGGTGAATCTTTGGGTCGATATCTCTACTTTTGGGATGGACTCATCACATGTTTGATTCACCGTTGTATTTGCTTGCTATTCCGATTAGAGCTCCAATCATGGGTCATTAGTTCTTTTTTGGACTAGACTAATTCATGAAAGGAGGTAGGAAGGTGAATCTTTGGGTCGATATCTCTACTTTTGGGATGGACTGATCACATGTTTGATTCACCGCTATATTTGCTTGCTATTTCGATTAGAGCTCCAATCATGGGTCATTAGTTCTTTTTTGGACTGGACTGATTCATGAAAGGAGGTAGGAAGGTAAATCTTTGGGTCGATATCTCTACTTTGGGGATGGACTGATCACATATTTGATTCACCGTTGTATTTTCTTGCTCATGTTTGAGTAGATTGAGGTTTATTCACTTCAGGCTTCACTACTACGCTTGTGTGTGATATTGATTATAACACTAATGTTTGGTTTGAATAATACTTGAAAGAATAGATAGCATACTGAGCTATGTTTATTGGTATTGCAATGACACACCTAGCTGCAATTGCAACCATGTGCCAGTGCATTCACGCACGGTTACTTCTTTCAAACAAATGCTCCTGTCATTCTAGCAACAACACACCTAGTCGCAATTGCAACCATGTAACGAAGCATGAATGACTGGGAGCAATATAAAACATAATCATCGTACGCTTTTGCAATGACACACCTAGCCGCAATTGCAACCATGTGTCAGTGCATCCACGTACGATGATTTGATAAAATAAATTTTAAACCTTTAAGTTTTAACGCAAAAAACTCAAAAAAACATCAATAAAATAAGGAAGGGTTTAAAAAATTACTGCTACACTGCTTTGAGAATGTGGAAAGCTGCCAGATAGTTTCGTGAAGACTTTTCAATGTACCTCTTTTGTGAAAAGACAAGCACCGGCGTCACCTTTATATAGCCACGGCGGGCCCGGCGGGCAAATAGCTTTACCTTGCGTGACCGCTGGGAAGATTCACTAGCCTAACGGGCCCGGCGGGCCAACTAATTAGCCCGGCGGGCTACGAGCCGGTCTCCAGGTCTCCCTGGAGGTCAAAAAAGATGAATGTCAATTAACAAAATATTTGATATTTTGCATTTCTATTGTTATTAACCTGAAATTATAGTGTGATCACGTCATTTTGAAATCCCTAGCTGCTTGGGAGAGAAGTCCAAGCCAACCTGACAACCCAAGTATTGAATTGTAGTCCATGGGGGAATCCATCTGAAGCCCTCACCCCTGGCATCCAATCGGGCGTAGGAGCACTACCAACTGAGAAAGCCACTGTCTTTCTCCAGTTGACTAGTGCATCTGATGCACAACAAAAGGTCTCAAGAGCCTTCTCACACCTGTGAAGGTTGGCCTCCTAGACATCTAAGTTCAAGGCTGAGTCGATTTCAAACTCAGCATCAGGTAGCTTATCTCCTCGAATAGGGATCGCTAATCCACGTAAAACAACCTGCTGCTGTGAAACCAGAAACTTGCTCATCGCCTCAGCATAGAACAAAAAGAGGAAAGGGTCAAGAGGGCAACCCTGTCTAACCAAATGTGAGAGCATGAAACAATCACCTCTACCTCCTCACAAAAGTACCTCACTCTGTGCCTGTCTGTATAGAGTTGACACACTTCTGATCCAAGCATCTGAAAAACCCATCTTGCGTCAAGTGCCCTCCAAAAAGTCCCAGTCAACTCTATCATAGGCCTTCTCAAAATCGAGAAGCAGTATCACCAGATCCTCACCACAGAGCCTATGCAAGGGTAGAAGCCTCCCAAAAAGTAAAGATGTTGTCAACGATACTATGCTCCTTGACAAAACCTATCTGTGTCCCATGTATAAGCTCTCTAGAAGTGGTTGAATCCTCAAACTCAAAGCCTTGGCAAGAATTTCACTGTGAGGATCATTGGTGCATGGTTCGGAAAGGAAGTCCCAGCCAGAATAAAAATTGTCCCACCCAAGTCCCAAAAGTGGTCACTGGTGTAGAAGCAATCTAGCCGAGATAGATTCACTCCTCCCACTCTGTGGTCCGAACGAGATAAGGTCAGGCTGTCTGGGGGCCTCACAAAAAGCTTGAATGTAGCCACACATCTGAAACCCACAGAGTCATACAAACCCCTCCCAAGCTGCCAACTCAACTCCATGCACATTAGTATGGCTACCTCCAATCCTATCAGAGGGGTCCTCCAACATGTTGAAGTCACCCACAATGCACCATTGCTCTGCTTGCGGCAGAGACTCAACAATCTAAGACCAAAACTTTGCACATGCATTCACCACATTGGGCGCATAGATGTTCAGAAAGCCCACGAGGCAACCCTGAACCTGGATAATGATCCATTGAGCCCTGCCTGGCACAAGAATCCCTTTGCCCACAATAGCCTCCTACAAATAATCCTCAATAGTCATACATACCCCTCCCTAGATGCCTCCAGGTCCAAATGCAACTAACCAAAAAGTCCCATATCATCCACACAAAAGCTATCCACAACATCTAATGCGGCTCTCACACAGATGATGCTTCTGTAGCATAAGAAGGTCAACCTCTCCTCGCACAAGGCATCAATGAAGCTCCTGACACAATCGGACCCTCTGACGTTGAAACTGGGGTCCACCTAATCCCTGCACGTTCCATCAGATGATCCCCATGGGGAGCGAGAGAGAACTGATGCTGCAGCAACAGCTAACCGTGTTATCTTTGAGGCAGGCTTGGATGGGGAGTAATCCACATCCGAGCGTCCCCGAGATAGGTGTGACTGCAAAGGTTTCTAGTCCAAGCCCAAGTAGAATGAGCCGTGCGCAAAACAACCTCCTCTGTCCAAGAGTCATCATGTATGTGTACATAACATGGCGGGCTCTGTGTGTCAGCAAAGAAGTGTACCACAATGTGTCTACATCTTGCTGAGTCGAGAGGTATCACACAGAGTCTAAACCAATTCTGTAATCCCTAGGTCTCCCATGTGGTGAGAAAACTCTAGAGCTTGTGTCTGCAGCCACTCCAATAGTGAGTCTAGAGTCCACTCAACCTGGTCCCTGCCGCATAAGGGAAAAGAGAATCCATGCATCATCTGGTAAGGGCTCTCCAAGAAACCGTGTAAATTTGTAGGCAAATAAATCGCAACGATGACGAATGTCAAAGCTCGTCAGACCATGAGGAACTGCTGCAAAGGGGGACGTCTGCACCAGAAGAGGGGGTCGCAAGAAAGGCTGCCCCTTTCTCACCAAGCGATTCATGGAAAAAGTGCTGCGAAGAGATCTCCTAGCAATCGAGGAAGGCCCAAAACTTGCTCTTGTTCGTGAAATCGAAAGGCCTCTTGGGTCGAGGAGGAACAAAGGTCTAGAAATCCACATCAAAGAATAGAGAGCCTATTACGTATGAAGGCCAGACAAGATCACTTGTGTTACACTTGTCTTGATCCTAACCATCAGTCCAAAGATTTTCCATTTAACAATTCAAAAACTTGGATAGCCTCAGTCCAAAGATAGAATGTTTGATCATCCTATTTTGCCATTAGAGCCTTTTCAGAAGTGGGGATTCGATTTTGTAGGACTTGTGAAGCCACTACAAGCAGGGGATGCAAGTATATTTTGGTTGATATAGACTATTGTACCACTGTGTGCAGAAGATGTAGCCCTTAAGGACAATAAAGCTCAGAGTGTGGCTAGGTTTCTCTATCATAAAGTTATGACTAGGTTTGGTTATCCTGTTGAATTGGTGAGTGGTAGGGGAGCTAATTTTTTGAATGAAGTAATTTTTGAGTTGAAAAAGACTCATATAATTATGCATAAGAATCCCACAGTAGCTTATCATCCCCAAGCTAATGGATAAGCTGAGAGTACCCTTTGGTTAGGATTTTGAAGAAGATTGTTCAAGAGAATCAAAAGGATTGGGATGAGAAGTTGGACTCAACATTATAGTCTTTCAGAACAGGATTCAAGGTAACAATAGGTATGACACCATTCAAACTAGTGTAGGGACTTGAAGCTTTACTTCCTATGGAATTTCTTCTACCACATCTTAGAGTGAGTGCTGAGAAGATGACTCCTAAATCATCACTTAAGCACATGAGCAAATATTTGATGCAGTTGGAGGAGGACAAGTTGATCAATTCTTATATCACGCAGGTAATCCAGAGGAGGGGGCAAAGAATGAATGTTAAGTTTGAATCTTTTCAGGTTGGAGATTGGGTAATGTTATACAATTCTAGATTGGGTACGCATCTATTTAAGCTCACATTAAGGTATAAAGGTCCTTATCAGATTTTTCAAGATTTGGGTCAAGGTACCTTTGTTGTAGCTGATGTGTTTGGAATTTGATTGGAGAAACCTGTAAATGGATTGAGATTAAAGAAGTTTTAGGGGAGGCCAGGGTTGACGGGGGTACTTGTTCAACGGGGATTGGGCAATTGGAGGATTTCTTGAAGCAAAAGAGTCTAAGGATAAGTATTATCGTGAGTTTTCTTGTCAATGTGGAGGTTCAAATTCCATAATAGCATCTCAGCACATTGTTCCAGATGGTCCAAAACAGGGTGTTAGACAAATCCATGAGGTTTTGCACGATGATTTTTTTGAATCCGAGACCAACTTTTAGACTGTTTTGGAAACTCAATCGTCAAAGCTAGCAATTTTTTAAAAAAATTAGCTTTGATGTGAGGGTTGGAAACCCACAAACATAATCATTGAAGTGCGGGTTGTTTAAGAGATTTCCAAATATTTTGCAGGGCGCCTATGCAAGTCGAAGGTGTGAGGCATCTAATCAATGACACTGTCATGTTCTCACGAAAGCACTTAAAGTACTTAGCCGCATTGCAAAAAGAAGATGATAGGTCCGAAGCTAAGCAACCCATCTCACCATGCATCCTAGTGTAGAGAGGAGAACATACTACAAAAAATCAAACCTCAATGAAAATGGGTTGTCCTCAGTGTAGATGTGAGCAACCCAGAGTATGAGGAGAAAGATTCGGGTGATGAAGATGTAGTGACTCAAATACGCGGCAGACCAAGTCAAAGCTTCAAAAGTCCTTGATGGATCCATATATGGATTTCAACTTATTGAAATTGATTGTTGGAAAGAAGAAGTTAATGCAGTATGGTTGTAGAAGGTTGGTCTGTATGCTTTTGCCTCTTTACATAGGCTGAATGGAAAAGTAATTATTATGTTAAGTCTCAGATGGAGATATTAAGGAAGACCAAATGAATGCTTTCTGAACATATTTCTCTCAGCCCTGAAGTGGTTGCAGAAGCCTTTAAACTACCTCTGACTCTTATGACTGTTATTCCTAATTGTTTTGAGTTCTTGCTTAAGAAAGAGTTTGGTTCTAGAGAAGGTGGCAAGCAATATTACATGTTGAAGAGTGTGGGGTATTCCAGGTGGGAACAACTTAAAGGGTACCTAGAAAGGCTATGTTTTCTAGTGAAGTTTGACTACATATCCAAGGATAATTTTTCTCCTCTCTGTTTTGCTAAACAAGATGGTTCTATGAGTTGTGTTAATTGGATGTATGATACAATATATGCTACAGTTTACATGTCAAACAAGAGGAAAGCCCAAATTAATATTAGGTTATGTGCTTATATGGCTTCTTTGTTTTCTTATGCTCAAAAGGTGGCAGCTTGGAAAAGTGATGTAGAGGAAAAAGGCAGGCCTAGTTTTACCAAGTTGCTAAGTGACAAAAAAGTCAAACTGTCAAGTTTACACAAGAAGAATCCCTTAAGTATGTAGGGACTCCAGTGTTGGTGGATTCTTTGTTGAAAGATCTAGATATTACAGTTCCTAAGCCTGAACATGTAACTCAGACTCCAACTAAATTGGGTGAGGTATTCACTCTATTTAAGAAAAAAAGATAGATAGCAGTGTGTTGCATGTGGCCAAGAAATTGGATTTTGAAAGGACATAAGGACAAGATGTTATTGCAAAATATAGTAGAATGGTTATGAAGATGCTAGCGGCTGTGCAAGAATATATCAACAAGCAACAAAACTTTTTAGAGACTCAACTGCAATAGATTGTAGAATCTAGTGTATCAATGCAAGAACAGACTCAATTAATGACCAGTCTCAAGTTGAAGATGGCATCTATGGAGGAGAAGCATAAACAGGAGTTGCACGGAACTGTGGCACATCATGACAAAGAAGTGGCCAAAGTCAAAATGTAACTTGGTTTGTTTAAGGAATAGACATAGGCTTTGGATATCAAGGTTAATTTTGAACTGGAGTAGTTGATCAACAAAAAGCCTATGTAGATGATAGCATGTTTAGGTGGTACCAAAAAGGAGTGTCTTGGACACTCCTCTGGGAGGAGATGAAATGGGTGGTGGGTTATTCATTTTCATTTTATATAAAGGAAAGCTAAAATATTTCTGTATGAGAGGTTGGAATTTAGGCGGGATGGAATTTCCATTTCACTTAATACTATATCTTAAAGTAGCAAACTGCCTGCGCATTCAAATTCCCTCTCATCGCCACTCCTCTTGTCTCTCTCCAGCACAGCCTCAATGGGTCCCTCCACCTCTTGTGCCCATTCTCTCTCTCTCTCCCCCTCTCTATATCTCTCCATAAGCCTTCGTTGTCAAGCTCGTGCAGCATTTGCAGGCTTGCGGGCTTAGTGCTCTCTCTCTCTCTCTCTCTCTCTCTCTCTCTCTCTCTCTCTCTCTCTCTCTCTCTCTCTCTCTCTCTCTCTCTCTCTCTCTCTCTCTCTCTCTCTCTCTCTCTCTCTCTCTCTCTCTCTCTCTCTCTCTCTCTCTCTCTCTCTCTCTCTCAATCCTCCATAGCCGCTAAAGGTGCTCGTGGGTGCAACACAAAGCGATATCAACCAGCTCCTCATTGCCAGCCATATTCAGCTTCAACAAAAACTCTCTCTCTCTCTCTCTCTCTCTCTCTCTCTCTCTCTCTCTCTCTCTCTCTCTCTCTCTCTCTCTCTCTCTCTCTCTCTCTCTCTCTCTCTCTCTCTCTCTCTCTCTCTCTCTCTCTCAATCCTCCATAGCCTGCAGGTGCTTATGGGCGTAGCACAAATCCATATCAACCAGCTCCTCATTGCCATCCATATTCAGCTTCAACAAACTCTCTCTCTCTCTCTCTCTCTCTCTCTCTCTCTCTCTCTCTCTCTCTCTCTCTCTCTCTCTCAATCCTCCATAGCCGCTGCAGGTGCTTGTGGACGCAACACAAAGCCATATCAACCAGCTCCTCATTGCCAACCATATTCAGCTTCAAAAAACTCTCTCTCTCTCTCTCTCTCTCTCTCTCTCTCTCTCTATCTATCTATGAGTACTATGGCACTGTTTTGATTGTCTCCATTGTCGTGTCAATAGCATCCTTGCATGTTCCACATGGAATCACATAATACTCATAATGGCAGTAAAAATCCCCGTTACCTTCCTCCATTATTTGCTACATAGCATATCCCCAAGAGATCTTCTGCCGAGTCTACGAAACTACTCGGTTGCAAAGAAGAGGTAACAAAGAAACATGCAAAAAAGGTTGGCACGAGCGCAAGAGGATAGTGACATTGATGAGTAGGAGGCAAACAAAATCTTTAGGGTAGTTGTTAAGTATTGGCGTAATCAAACAAACGGGCTTTTTGAGGGTCTTCAATGGAGCATTCTATAGCAACTTCTTAGTCATCCAACGTTCTTAGTGTTGCAACCCACATCAGAGACAGTTGGGAGGCTGATTTTCTCTAACATTTGTCATACATTGTCTGAGGTGAAGACTCCTCGTTCAAACAATGAGCTATTTTTGAAACGGGCTACTGTCATGGCATGCCTCAATGGAGTCAATGGGGCTGACAATGTAATGAGCAATAATGATGCTGCAAAGGCATTAGGACTTCATCGAAGAAATTTTGTGGGAGCTAGTTTCCAGGTGCAAACTGATATGGAGGAGGGGTCACTTCCCTTAGACACGTGTCAACGTCAACAGCATAGGACCGATACCTTAACAATTGAAATCGTGTTTCAATGGAAACCTGCATCTCCCCAAACAAGAAAGATTTCATTCGAAAGAGAATCAACAGGACGGCACATGTGGTGCATCCGGTGCATCTCCTTGATTTACCTCAGGTATATCATCCAGAACATCTTGAAAGTGTGTCACAATGCGCTACTTAGTAATTTTGGGTGCTTGCAAAAGATTTGAAAAGCATCACTTAGAGCCTGCAAATGCTTGAAAGCGCCAGAAAAGTGCATCTCTGTGTGCATGAAAGCACCAAAAGGTGCTTCATAGTACTTCAAAGCGCTTCCAAAGTGCACTAAAGTGCTTCATGGTGCTTGAAAGTTCCACAAAGTACTTTAGAGTGCTTTCTAAACTCTAAAGCTCTTTGGAGTGTTGTAGAGTGCCATAAAGTGCCTCAAAATGCTCTTAAATAGCACTGAAGTGCTTTCAAAGATCCCTTAAAGTGCACTTCAGCCTTGCTTTCAAGTGCCCAAAAGTGCTTTAAAGTGTTGCATAGTGCTTCAAAGCGCTTCAAAGTACTTTAGAGTGCTTCAGAGTGCTTGAAAGCGTCAAAAAGTGCTCTAGAGTGCTTCAACGTACTTCAAAGTGCCACACAGTTCTATTTAGTGCACTAAAGTGCCCCAAAGTGCTTCATAGGGTTTTAAAAGTGCTTCATAGTGCTTGAAAGTGCCACAGAGTTCCTCAAAGTGCTTTGAAGTGCCTCAAAGTGCTTGAAAGTGCTTTTAAAGTGCCAGTAAGTAGTTTAGAGTGCTTCCAAAGTGCGCCAATGTAGTTCAAAGTGCACCAAAGTGCTGGTAAAGTGCTTTAGACTTCTATCAAGTGCCTTAGAGTGCTCTTAAAGTGCACTGAAGTGCTTCAGAGTGCCCCAAAGTGCTTTATAGTTCTGTAGAGTGCTTCAAAGGGCACCAAAGTGCATGACAGGTTTCTTGAAAGTGCCACGTGCTCAACCAACCCCACCTCACTTTGGTTGAAAAGGTGGAGAAATGACATACCTACTTTTTTGGTGGACAAAAGGTGAAGTCATACTTACTTTTGTGAAAATACACCTCGAGATAGTAGTATGTAAGTGTTGCAACTAGATTTTAGTACTTTATAGTATTTTTAAATGTATTTTGTGTGGCAGAGGGATTTGTACATGTAGTTCCAGGAGGCTAATCCTAACATTAGGATGTCCCTAGATGCTTTGAGGGTCCGAAGCCATACTTCGTACGCAAGTTGAAGGACCGCAACACCTGGTGTTTTGAATACCATGTCCAACTTGTTTACTTGAAGGAAGACTTGCATTCCTCAATGCAACTCTCAGAAATCAATGCCCACAGACATGCAATAAAGTTGATCGTGCTTTCTGGGAGGTCAAGCTCGGTGATGTCGATAGAATTATAGAGTGGGATTTCAAGCGCATGACAGGGTCTCTATCTTGGCACTGTGTCAATGGATATAGTCAGACGGATATGCACGGACTAAGGCACAGTCTCTTGCTTTTGTGGTGCGTGCATCAAAGGTCAATGGAGGAGATGTGCCAACAAAGATCATGTGCAAGGGTGCGGGTATACTTGCAAATACAACCCACAGTTACGGATGAAAGCGATGGAGAAGCGTCGAGCGAGGATGAGAATGAATATGCCCCCATGTATGCTGGCCACCACGATGACCTGAGCGATGCCTTGATGGTTGGACAGAACTTTGCAGTGACTCAGAGGAGGCAGGTGCAGACTTCTACGTCCTGAAATGCACCAGCACAAAGCGCCTAGCCAAAACAGAGGAAAAGAATCAATGGCACAACATCATTAAGAAAAATTCATATGTGGTTGAGGCCCTATTCTATGACAAGGTAAATGGCCGAGATGATATGTATGTCCTTTTGGACAACAAGCCCACTACTCTAATCTACTCCCATCTAGTGTGATGCATCAGGTTTTCTGTCCCCAACGGAAGGTGAGCATAATTTATATCATATGTCAAATGACATATTCGATCAATCAAATTTATAACACGATGCCCCCAGAGGAGAACTTGTAAAATTCATCTCTGTAAATTTGACTTTCGCCAGCACTTTTAACAGTAGCTAGCACTTTGTTTTTAAAAAAATAAAATAAAAAGGAGGCAGTGAACTATATTGAAGAGAGTCGGGAAGGATAACAACAAAGTTGAGGGGGGGGGGGGGGGGGGGAATCACCTGACTACTGCCCTCTAAAATTATAGCTAATCATCCCTGCTAAAAAGCTAGCACTTTTCACAACAGAGTGATAAAAGAAGTCTTTTAAAACACTTGAAAGCACTTCTGAGCACTTGGCCAGTTGACCAGCACTTTACCAGCCCCCCCTAAACCACTTACCAACCCCTAAAAACACTTAAAAGAACTTTTGAGCACTTTACCAGTCCCCTGTACCACTTGATTAGCTCTTTGGACCACTTAGGACCACCTGACCAACACTTTTAAGAAATTTATACTACTTGACAAGCACTATGAACCACTTGAACACACCCTAAACCACTTGGCCAACACTTTATACCACTTGACAAGCACTCTGAACCACCTAACCAGCACTTTGAACCACTTGACCAGCCCCCTGAACCACTTGGAAAACACTTTCTTCCACTTAACCACCATTTACCAGTCCCTTGAAAAAGTTGACAAGCTCTGTGGACCACTTAGGACCTCCTGACCAGCACTTTATACCACTTGATAAGCCCCTTGAACCACTTAACCACCCCCCTGAACCACTTGGCCAACACTTTATACCACTTGACAAGCACTTTGAACCACCTGACCAGCACTTTGGACCACTTGACCAAACCCGTGAACCACTTGGACATCACTTTGTACTAACTGACCACCACTTAACAACCACTTGACCAGCTCTTTAGACCACTTTGGACCAGCTGACTGGCACTTTATACTACTTGACAAGCACTATGAACCACTTGATTAGCTCTTTGGACCACTTAAGACCACCTGACCAGCACTTTGAATCACTTTATACTACTTGACAAGCACTATTGACCACTTGACCACCACCCACTTTGAACCACTTGACCACTTGACCAACACTTAACACCCAATCCAATTGACAACAGCAGTAACAATTGACTTACAAGATTCTTCATAGTATATTCAGGTCTAGATACAAGAACAATTTTCATTACAGGGAGTTTTCTCAAGCAGTAATGTTAGTTAGTTAGTAGACTACTCTAGCCATTCTTGTCGATGTGGCTGCTTAAATTGGTTGCTCAACCTGGCATTTTTGGTGCAAGAATTGTCTGTTGTGTCCATACTTTTCCATGTGCCAGATTCCAATTCAATTGTGCAAGTTCATCCATTTTGGCATCAAATGGACATTCCCTAACAGTCTTGGCTCTGTTAGGAGTCTCAGTCCCACTGTATTATAAATGAGGCAACATCTTCTTTGAGGAAATTTTTCCACTACCTCTCATTTTGCTTTTCTAACCCAGGCAGAATGACAAAGTTACTAGGATCATTGAAGTACATCTTATAAAGGGAATCATCCAGCAGTAAAGTGTTAGACTTATTGAACTTAGGAAAGAGGTGCCAAAAGGTTTCTATTTTTTTGGAAAACATTTTCTTTGAGAGGTTTCCATATTCCCAACTGCTAGTATGGCAGCACTTTTGTGCCAGCCACCCACTCAGACAACGCTTGACGTGAGATAGGCACTTGTCCATACCCTTCTCAAGATTGTGGCAGGGACACGACGACCACAAAAATTATTTGCTATCTGACTGAGTCCAAGCAAGAATAATTCTGCATCATTTCGTACATAGTAGGTGACGGTATCATCCCCCTTTACTTTGTCAAAGTACAGTGTGTTTAAATCTAGGGGTTCCAATCCTTTGCGCTTATCATGCATACAAGCAAGCAAATTGTTGAAGTCTACAATTACTACCAAATCTCTATGGACTAGGAAGTGAGACATTGGTTCGTAGCAAGGAAGCGGGCGATCAATTTGCTCAACCTTATCAGTGGGCGGTGGGCGTTTTGAGCCAACCATACAAATTTTAACTACAGAGCACTAATTGAGAGAAACTAAGAGAGAATACTTAAATTTATATTGCTGGGAAAAAAGATACAAAGCTACAATCTAAAAAAGATACAAAGCTTCAAGAATCTAAAGCTTCTTGCATGCTCTGGTTTTTGGGGGGAGTATGCCACTACTCTTTTTGGGGTCCTGGGAAAGCTCGTGTCCATCTGCTTTTTTCTCTTCTTCCGCATCTCCACCGCTACAAATTGTAGGGTTGATTCCATTTCAGGATCCTCTGCCTCAGCTACACTGTCCTCTTTACAGGCATCAATACCTGGGCAGCATATTGTGACCACAATGAACACGGTGACCATGATTTAGACATGGGAGGAGAGAGATATACAAAACGGACATTACCTTGGTTGCTTACGGACGGAGTTGTCTCCTTCAAAATGTCTCGGTCACCACCCTCAACAGTTTTCCCACCTTCAAAGTTCTTGTACTTCAGCAGCATGGTGTCCAGGTCAAAGACCTCGTCCAAATCGTGCATGGACGATGTGGAAGCTTCTTTCTCAGCCACTGGTGTCGGGGGATATGTGTTCGAAACTTGAGCCAGGTCAGTGCCGGGCTGCTCGCTGTGGAAAAATTGAGAGCAAAAATTTTCCACACCGCACAATACAGTAGCTATTAATCACTTGGTAATGCTATCGGCACACAAAACTTGCTTGGAAACCGGTAACACTTACGAAATTGATGCACAATTATGACGATTTAAGAGCTTAAACTCCCCTTACAGAATACTCCGGGCCGTTAACAACTCCGCGATTCATTAAAAAAAGAAACAATTAAATTAAGTTGCCTGCCGACAAAAAAATCCTAATGTGCCGGTTCCATTTGATTGCTTTGTCTTCTAACACTATCTTGCCTTTTCTTCAGCGCTAGACTTTCCAATTTCCCTTCACGGTTGCCTTGCTCCGAGCTCTCAAAACTTGTTCTGTTTGCTATGCCGAAGCTTGGCGTTCTTTCTCGAAGACTACTTACGAGCCTTGTTTTCCCTCTCCTTCCTTGAGCCGGCGATCGAGAGAGAGCTTGCCCTGCTTTCTCCTTACCTCCTCGCCTTCTTCATTGAAGATTGAGAGAGAGCTTTCCTTCTCGCCAAGCTCTCGCCCTTCAGTACGGGAGAGAGAACTAGCCCTTGCTTGGTTGCCGATGACGAGCCGAAAGCACCTTCTTTTGCAAGATCAAGAGAGAGGGCTCGCCCTTCTTGGCCCTTACCTCCTTGCCTAGCTTGATTGGAGATCGAGAGAGAGAGCTCGCCCTTGCTTTGGTTGGATTGGAGATGGGGAGAGAGAGTTCGCCTCTTGCTTACCCTCTTGCTCGTTTTCTTCCTAACACACATGCAAAAAGAGGCCGCTCTCCCCCTAATAATAGTGTGCCCTTCCTCTAAGCAGTGGCGCCGGGCGTCACTGACGTGGCACAAGAACTAACTCTGGTGACGTGGCAACCTGACTGTCAAGGTGCCCTGTTCCGCACGTGAGGACTACCGAAAAGGGGCACCAGAGCACGGAGAGAAAACTCCGCTTCATGCTCATCTCCATCCGAGGCCCGTGCAGGCCACTGCGTGCCATTTTTTTCCTACGCAGCTCCCGTCCTCGCTGTTGAACGCCATCGCCTTTGTTTTTTCCTTGGCTTCACACACCCCCTAAGTTTAGGGGCCACTTTAATTCTCAAGTGGGCGGGCACTTTAATTTGGCCATTGGACGGCCATAAAATGTGGGTGGCCCTAGTTTGTGGCCCTTGGCCAATATTTGATGGGCTTTGGGCACCACACGTGGCATACATTTAGTTTAAAGCGTTGCAAGAGCCGATATTGCAGACACGAAGCTTTGCTAAATTTACGGCACCACATTTGGCATACATATCTAGCAAAGCACTGCCGAACACGGCATTCTTTGTGAGCAGTCCTTGACTAACCTTATCATCTTGAACTTCGATGCCCGCATCAACCTCTCATATAATCCTACATACCTTTGAGATACAAGTTTAGGTGATTGCATTGAAGTAAGGCCTTCCCATCACATCCGCTAAAAAGTGTCAGAGTTTTTTTCTTGTCAGCCGAGTATTTCCAATTACGACCACTGCCGGCCAAGCACTGCATGAAATGACATCCCGAGCATGAGACTCATCAAGCTACTACTACTCCAGCATCCCAAACTCTGGACAATAGGCAAAACTCCCAGCTGAGACACTGACTGAGCCGACTGGACTGGTACGGAGCCGACCCCCGGTGTATCTTAATCGGCCAATATCTTGGCGACCGGGACTCCAATCACTGAACTGAAGAGACTGATGTGCTCCACAAAGTGAACACTTCAAGCCCGTGCATTCTTTTCATTTCTATCACCTCAGCTACAGTTTCCCAATCCGGTACGGATCTGCAATCGACTCAAACTTCGAACTACCATAACTTCTTCACCGTAGCTCCAATCGACGAGCTGTAAAGACAGGCCGGTAGAGCACTTCAAGCACTATAGTTCTAGATCATAATCTTCCTTTTGTGTTCACTTCAAGCATAATTATTTTTGGCATCATTAAGCCATCTCTTGGCCTTTTTAACCGCATTTGACATACATTCAGCATTGAACTTGTCCTCTATTAATGATTGAACACCCAATGATGCGTACAAGGAGGACTCCTCCCTTTTATAGGAAAATAAGAACACCCTTTGAATCCCCGATGCCTCTTTAGTTACACATTTTGAGATCCCCTCTACTAAGAGTGCATTCCCACATGAAGGCACACGAGGCATGCTCGACACTCCCAATGCGGTCATGTGCGGTACATTTCGGGCACATACAAAGGGTTAGGCTTTAGGGTAGGCAACTGAGGCGGGGGAAGGGAATCTCATTAATAAAAGGATTTTCTAAAAGTGTTGCCAATAGTAGTAGTAGTAGAGTTATGATTAGCTTATACAAATGCATCCACTAAGGGTATCCCCACATGGGAGGGGGTAAGAAGTAAGATTCAATTGACTAAACATTTTGATGTGAATACAACTCACACACTCGCGTAATTTAAGAGGGGGGGGGGGGGGGGGTAACACAAATGCGTAATTGGGGGGAGGATCAGCTAGCTATTGCAAATCCAATTGCACTTCTTCGAGGTGAAATTAGTGAAGTGAAGAGAGGTAACTAGGAAAAAGTTACCCCTCTGTTACCCCCTGTGTGTGTGTGTGTGTGTGTGTGTGTGTGTGTGTGTGTGTGTGTGTGTGTGTGTGTGTGTGTGTGTGTGTGTGTGTGTGTGTGAGAGAGAGAGAGAGAGAGAGAGAGAGTTCAGTATTGATGTGAACTCCAAGGCATTAAAAATTTAACCTCTTCCATAGGATTTAAAGTGAATGCTTAAAGATAATAATTTTCATTCTCTTGAGTCAATTTCTGTTAAGAAGTACCTAGTGTGGCTAGGAAAGCACTGAGCATCTGACTGTGAGATCTCGTAGCAAAATCTTGTAAGTCGCAAAATATTTGAAGCAAAAGACACACCAAAAATGAACAAAACTCCAGCCATGAAAGTTTCACTTTGAAAAAGAACAAAGAGCAATTGAAAACTCTTGTGTGTGTGAAGATTTGGTGTAGCTTCGCTCCCAATTGCACAGATGTAGTGCTCTTTCGCCTTTATAAAACCGCTAAATTAACGCTTCAATTCTTCATCGTAGCCATTTCATGGAAGCTTTATAACTTCATTAGATAAGCCTAAGTGATTATTTAAATAGGGAAAACCCTAATTGGTGGCCTGATCACAGCCTCAAACACATAGTGGAAACAACACAAGATTGCACTAGTATACCATAGAAGCAGGCTATGTATCCCTTCACAAAGAGGCTAATGAGCTGTTATTGTTCTTCTAAAATGTTCCTCAACTTCTTATAGTCATGGAACCATGAGTGTGTGTGTCATTTTGAGCCATTTTTTACCTTTGTTGGATCATTTTTAGCCATTTTAGCCCAAAAATACCTTTTTGGCCTGTAGAAAGCCCCAACGAGCTAGGAAAAGTCTCTAAATTTGTGAAAAAATCTGATAGGCTCAAATTTTATGTTGAACCTTATTTTTCCTCTTAGCAAAGACTTAAGATACATCTTTTACGCATGTGTATGTAACCTGCTATTTTTGGTTGAGGTCGCCCGCATTGAACTTTCTAGGCAAAACAAGTGTGCCACTTCAAAACACTTGACATTTGTACATTTTTAAAGCTAGCGCCACGTCTTGGGCCTCGTTGCGCTAGTAAGATATGTACACAACTACAGCCGTGGCAACCGTTTTCACATATATGACATTATGTACATTGTCACATTTGTTCTCTCATATCAAGAAACATAAAGAGAGAGGTGAACATTTAAATTCACATTGTAAACGTGCCGAGACACGACATCGTGTGTGTGTGTGTGTGTGTGTGTGTGTGTGTTTTCGTAAGTTGTTAATATATAAGAGTGAATGGATCTATCCAACTTATCTTAAATCACTATACCAAACCACATAATTTAGTGAATCTACCTACATTTCCTAAATAAAGTGTATAAATGCCCTATATGAAGAAGAACTCCTATTTAGTTTTTTCTCAACTCATGTAAGTATATAGTTCTTCTCATTTGTATCACACATTTTATTAGTTACTATATGTTGTAGTGTGATTGTATTACAATTCAAGTGGTCAATTATGCTTAGTCTATATTATTTCACTTAAGTGTGGTCATCTCTCATGATATCAAAGACTAGAGCTTAATTAGCATACTTATTAACCACACTCAATATCTTGCACTCTTAGCTGTATTTACACTCCCTTCACTCTCCTAAGGAATCTAGAGTCTTGTGTTGGGATTCAATAACACATAATAAAACTACGAGATAAAAGATCAAATACAGTAAGGACTTGCATCATGAACTTTTGATTGAGCAAGAAATAACACAAAGCATATTAGAGACAAAGGAGACATAGAGAATTGCATGAAAAAAAAGAGTTAAGAGCTTACAAGATTTCCTCCTCATGGCTACATCCCGAAAAACACATTCTTCAGCTGATCCAAGAGGCCACTTTTAAACTACTCGACATGAAGGTGGTTACAACTACCTCAAACATATCCAACTCAGTATGATTCGAGTAAGTAACATTTGACTTAGCATAACTTATCAAGAAAAATCTGACTAAGTACAATCTGATCGAGCATAAGCTAAGATTTACAAAATACTATAGTATCAACACATGGCACGGCGGGGTGGTGGATTTCCAAAAAATCCGACTCGGACTCACATATATGATATCCCTTCATCCCAAAACATAGGTTAACAAAAATATCTGCTCACCAACTAATTGCAAAGTATGTGATCAGTCCACAATGACTGGATCATGCATAGAATTTGTCTGCTTGTCCTACAAAACTTTTAAATCAACAACTGTTGTTGTAGTCACATTCTCTGCTACACTTGCACCTTGCTCCTTTGTAGCTTCATATTGTTTTGCTTCAATCACTAGTTGCTTTGTATGCTCCACCTTTTTTGGAATGTGTTGCGCTTGGTTCAATTTCTTAATCCTTTACTCTAAATTCCTGTCCACCATCTGCTGCTTGAATACTGTAAGATCTCCTTTAGATATTAGCACTCCACTTATATTAGCATCGTCTTGTCCTCATGCCTACTTCTATAATTCCAACAAAGGTTGTAGTCTCGGATAGAGAATTTCATTTTGTACCTGCAAACACTACTTTTGGGTGATAGCATGTTTAGGTGGTACCACTTTTTGTACCTTTTGGTGGTACCACCAATAGCACCTAAATGGAGGGAAATTCAACGTTTTTCAAATTTGGGAAATGAGGGAGAGGGAAATTCTAAATTTGTAGGCAATATAATTTATGTACCTATAGTCTAGATGCATGCGAGCCATTAGGGGGTGGAGTGGGTCCCCTTTTTTCGAACTTACAGTCATCATGGACTTTGTCCTCTTTCTCCTTTCCTCTCATGCAACTAGCTTGTCACTTGGAATCCCGCTTGTACCTGTGTGCTCACTCTGCTCCCATAGCTCGTGCTCCGCCCATTGCATGTTGTAGCCATCGCGCTCTGCCCCCCATTGCACCCGTCGCGCTTTGCCATAGCCTTGGTGGAGCTCTGCCCCCGTCACGGAAGCATAAAGGCTGCAATAGCATCCTCTGCAGAGATGACTCCCAAGAAGAACACTCCCTCCAGGAAGTGCAAAAACCCGACTTAGAGCACGGAGTTGGTACAACAGGTGTCCCTTGCAACAAACACCACAGCACAGCAGACCTCTGCAATAGCCACCACGCAGCAGACCCTCCCAACACATGCGACACAACAGATGCCTTCAACAACCACGACACATCAGTCCCCTACAACCAACATGACACTGGAGACCCCAGCAACAAACACGACTGCAGAAACTTCCCTCTCCAAATCCATGTTGTCGGTTGAAAAATATGCTCAGAAAGGTGAGTTCTACATCGCGTTTTCGTCGTATCTATGTGCCTCATGGCAATGCATGGCCAAAAATCCTATTTTTCAGCGTTGGTTGCAAATCATTTTTCTCCATGGCTTTGCTTACAAGATCGGTGGAGTATCTGGTACTTTCCAAGTTTTTCTATTCTGCATTGCAGCATTGCAGTATTGTAGTTGCATGAGGAATATGGATTGAGCATGGAAGGCAAGCTGCCCAGGGATTTAACAGACAATGTCCTGCCAGCTGAACAGTGGTCAATAGTGTTCAAGGTGCCAGAGAATAAGAAGACTAAGATCTTTCTCCACCAAGTGCATGACCACCTTTATGATGCATGCAAGCTTCTGTATCAGAAGGTCTACTAGGCTGCCCCCTCCAACGACAACCTCATGACGAGGTTTGTGAGGGGGTTTGCATATGAATACTGCGATGTTGCCAAAGCAGACCCCGACAGCCATAAGATTGCATGGTCTTTGGTTGGAGATCAAGTATTAGAGAATGTCAAGAGCTAGAAAGGTAGACTCAATCGGGAAAAACAAAAGTTCATGTCCGATTACAGCGTGAAGGAAGCCCCCACATTTGAAGGACTGATAGAGAATGCTGTGGACGGTCCTACGGCATCCAGCCACCATTTACAACACTTGTGGACAGCCTCTCAGCTCCTCTACACAACATGGGTGGATAATCTTGCCAATGACCTTGAGTAGTAGGCAGTGAAGGCAGAAGAGAAGTGGAAGTTTGCAAAGACAGTCCTGGCTGCAAAGTGGGACTTATGGTTGTGCAACGAAGGTACCTCCTTAGCTTGTGCACCCATCACTACAGAGGTGGAGAGCCTCAAAGAGGAGGTGGAGAATCTGAAAGCCTCTCCAACAGAAAATGCAGCTCTAATTGCCAAAAAGGAGGCTGAAATCGGAGCCCTTACAAGGGTGCTCTCCAAGTCATTTGGATTCAATGATGCTACAAGGATGAAGGGGGAGGTGTCAGCCATGTAGGTACTCCAATCTTCTCTGTCTTTAAAGTGTATAAAGTGCTAAAAATGGTTGAGAGTGCTGACCTTTTAAGCACTTTCAGCCACCTACAGGCTCTTTTAAGCACATGCAAACTTTTGGAAATACCTACAAGTTCTTGCAGGTGCATAAAAGTGGTTGAATTTGCTTGCAAGTGCCCTAAAAAATGCTTGACTATTTAGCACTTGCAAACAGCTTAACCACTTGCAAGCCCTTCCAAGCACTTTTAAACACCTCAAAATGCCTGCAAGTGCTAAAAAGTACCTAGCTTTTATGCACTTGCAAGCACTTTGAACCACCATTTGGCACAATAAAGCACTTTGAAGCACTTTCAACCACTTGCAAACTCTTGCAAGTGCTTGTCGAAGAAGATTCAAAGTGGTTAAAATTGCTTCAAAATTCTTTCAAAGTGAATAAAAGTGCTTTTTGCAATCACTCCAAATCACTTTTAACGACTTTAAAGCACTTTGAAGCAATTTTAAGATCCTGCAAGCACTTGCAGGAGTTTGCAGGTAGTTGAAAGTGCTTCAAAGTGCTAAAAAGAGCTTCCAAGTGCCTTTCAAAGTACTGCAAGTGGACAAATTGAGCACTTGCAAGCACTTCCAAGCAATTTTAAACCGTCTACAAATGCCAACAACTGCTAAAAAGTGCGTAACTTGTATGCACTTTGCAAGCACTTTGAACCAGCTGCAAGGATATTAAAGCGCTTTGAAGCACTTTTAACCACTTGCAAAGTCCTGCAAGTGCTTGAAGGTGCTTCAACGTGCTTAAATTTGTATCAAAATGCTTTTCAAAGTGCTTAAAAGTTTATTCTGCAATCACTTCAGAGCACTTTGAGGCACTTTTAAGCACTTTAAGCACTTTTAACCACTTTCAAGACCCTGCAAGCATTTGCAGGAGGGTGAAAGTGCTTCAAAGTGCTAAAAAGAGCTTCCAAGTGCTACATGTCTTGGGATGTCTGGTTATCACTTCTCTCTCTATCTCTCTCTCTTGCTGTCTTTATCTCTCTGTAATTCTTCTTTATCAACAACATTAAGAGTGTGTGGATGATGCTCTTAACACTTGGCGACCACACAGTTGATAGAACCTCCACCCTTTGGTGATGATGGCCATTGCCAAGAACACGAGATTGAGGGGACACCATGCTGAGGGTGGCCGGGGTATGCAGTGTCGAGGGAATACGCTATGAGAGAGGGAGATCCTCTTTGTGTGGGTATCCAAAGAGCAAGAGAGTTCTCATGACGAGCCAGGTTGGGTGCATCTATATATGCAGACTGCCAAAAGCAAGGAATTCCAGAAGGAATTGCGAAGGTTATTGACACCATGACCGGCCGGCGCTGGCTGAGTTCGTAAGATATGCAGTAGATGAGCAATTGCGAAGGGAGAGCAAATACACAGTGAGATTGTGAGCGGGAGGTTATTGACAAAGGCACAGAAAGTGCTCAATGAGTTTCCTACACAGGATGTTGATCTCTGACCGCATTGGGAGTGTTGAGCATGCCTCGTGTACCTTCATGTGGGAATGCACTCTTAGTAGAGGGGATCTCAAAAGGTGTAACTAAAGGGGCATCGGGGATTCAAAGGGTGTTCTTATTTTCCTATAAAAGGGAGGAGTCCTCCTTGTACGCATCATTGGGTGTTCAATCATTAACAGAGAACATGTCTTGGGATGTCTAGTTATCACTTCTCTCTCTATCTCTCTCTCTTGCTGTCTTTATCTCTCTGTAATTCTTCTTTATCAACAACATTAAGGGTGTGTGGATGATGCTCTTAACACTTGGCGACCACGCAGTTGATCGAACCTCCACCCTTTGGTGATGATGGCCATTGCCAAGAGCACGAGATTGAGGGGACACCATGCTGAGGGTGGCCGAGGTATGCAGTGTCAGGGGAATACGGTATGAGAGAGGGAGATCCTCTCTGTGTGGGTACCCAAAGAGCAAGAGAGTTCTCATGAGGAGCCTGGTTGGGTGCATCTATATATGCAGACTGCCAAAAGCAAGGAATTCCAGGAGGAATTGCTGGGGTTATTGACACCATGACCGGCCGCCGCTTGCTGAATTCGCAAGATATGCAGTGGATGAGCAATTGCGAAGGGAGAGCAAATACACAGTGAGATTGTGAGCCGGAGGTTATTGACAAAGGCACAGAAAGTGCTCAATGAGTTTCCTACACAGGATGTTGATCTCTGACCGCATTGGGAGTGTGGAGCATGCCTCGTGTACCTTCATGTGGGAATGCACTCTTAGTAGAGGGGATCTCAAAAGGTGTAACTAAAGGGGCATCGGGGATTCAAAGGGTGTTCTTATTTTCCTATAAAAGGGAGGAGTCCTCCTTGTACGCATCATTGGGTGTTCAATCATTAACAGAGAACATGTCTTGGGATGTCTGGTTATCACTTCTCTCTCTATCTCTCTCTCTTGCTGTCTTTATCTCTCTGTAATTCTTATCAACAACATTAAGGGTGTGTGGATGATGCTCTTAACACCCTTCCATCCATTGCCATTGCCATCGCCCATCATGCTCATCCGCATGTACGCTTTGCCTCGCTTTTCCACCTACTTGCGAGTAACTGTCAACATTCCTTCAAATGCAGGTCTCAATAACTGGCCTTCAACCAGTGTTGAAGCAGAGCGAGCTGGAGACATTCAATCAGTGTTGTTGATCTGCAATAGGCAAGCAGAAGGCATTCAAGCAATGCTACGGACCTGCACCACAGACCTGCACACCAGGCAATAATTAGTCGCAATGCAAGCCGTCGTAGAGAGAGAGAGAGAGAGAGAGAGAGAGAGAGTAGTGATGCAGGCCTTTGTAGAGAGCGATGGAGACAGAGAAAGTGAGAGCGTGCGCAAAGGAAGGAGCTGAATATGGCATTCCCTCCACGTCTCCCCTTCTTCTCTCTTCCCTTAGAACAAGTTTTTAAACGGCTCATGCGAACCAAGGCATGCTCTTTATGAACCCTTTCTCCATTTTCTTTTGGCAATTCTACTCGCTCCGCTGATATTATATTCATCGGATACTTCTCAGATTCCGGATCTGAGTTGAGATCTCTCTCACTGTAAAAGGCGGATGAGGAGTTCAAACGCGCGACATAATTATGGTACGACCTCACAATGTTCTCGTAGCCAACACAGCATGGAGTAGGTGTTGCGATGTTGAGCACAATTCCCTGCATATAAAAAATAGCCTGAACCTCCTACGCCCGCATAGCTGCTAGTTCCCTACACGACAGGATGCAGAGCACTGCAGCATGTGGCAGGAGCATGAGCAGCCGAATTCGCCTCGCATCTCCCCCCTCGCTCAGACGTTTGTCTGCAAACTTCAACACCTCCCATTCAGCTTCGAAACGAATCTGGCGTGATTCTATCATTTTTCCAATTTTCCCCAGCTGGGTACCCCCTACCTCATAGCGAGCGGGTTGTATTACGTTGTCGTGCAGCTCCGCTACCATGATGAGAAAAAGAGCAGAGAAATGCAAGCTAAGCTTCTTTGAAGCCTACACATTTACTGAGCAGTGATCAGGGCTTGATAACAAGCCAAGTTTAATAATTAACGTATGTCAGATGCGGCTTAAAAGGGCCAACAGATGCCTTAATGATGCCAAAAATGATTATGCTTGAAGTGAGCACAAATGGAATATTATGATCTAAAACTACAGTGCTTGAAGTGCTCTACCGTCCTGTCTTTACGGCTCGTAGATAGAAGCTACGGTGATGAAGTTATGGCAATTTAAAGTTCAAGTCGATTGCAGATCTGTACCGGATTGGGCAACTGCAACTGAGGTGACATAAATGAAATGAATGCACAGGGCTGAAGTGCTTAGAGATTAGCGATCGGAGTTCCGGTTGCCAAGATATTAGCCGTTAAAGATTAGCATCGGTCTTTAGAGATTAGCGATCGGAGTTCCGGTTGCCAAGATATTAGCCGTTAAAGATTCGCCGGGGGCCGGCTCCGTACCAGTTTGGTCCGCTCGGTCGGTGTTCCATCTAGGAAATTTTGAAGCCTCAGCAAGGTTTGTATCCATTTTATGCAATTTGAGAAGGCTAAAGGAATTTACGGCTTGATGAGAGAATACGACTTGAGGCCGGTGTCAGTTGCTGGCGCACTACTGAGCCGGATAATTTTTGCATCATCTAAGAAATTGATACAAGAAACAAACAATTGAGTGCGAAGGGAATGCCTTCCAGCAAATAGAATCACCTCTACCTGCATCTTGAAAGCTATGGTGGCATTCAATACACTAGAGTGGGCAACAGAATTCAAGGTGATATTGCTAGTCAGGGGATCTTGGAAACTGAAGTCGTGTGAGGCATTGCCTTGGCCAAGATGTATGCCATGTGTGATGCCCAAAGCCCATAACCTAAAGGCAAGGCCACCCACTTAAGGCAAGGCCACCCAAGGCAAGTGGGTCAATGACCGCCCAAGGTTTAATAAGGGAGGAGTTTTAGTGTGTAAGGGGGAAAAAAAGAAAAGCAAGAGCAAGCGGGCAATAGCAGTTGACGAGCGCAGACTCAGGGAAAGGGGCTCGTAGAGCCCATGGAAGGCCGTAAACGACGACGCCGAAGAAGCAAGAAAAACTCAGAGGCTCACGGCGCAGCAGTTTGGTGCTAATCCCGCCGCGTTTCGTGCACCTCGATTTTTTCCCTGTCACGTCATGGTGCCCGTTCCCGTGCCACGTCAGTAGCGGCGGCACTATTGAAGGGAAGGGGCACGCTAATAATAGGACGCCTTTTTTTTGCACGAGGGGTATGGCAAGCAAAAAGTTGCAAGAGGAGAACGAGGAGGCAACGAGGAAGGAGAAGCATAATGCAGGAAAAACGAGGGCAAGAACCAAGGAGCAAGCAAGGAGGAGGTTCTCTCTCTTTCTCACTCTCTTCCTTCGCTAACCAAGGCACAAGTCTCGCTCCCGGCCTTTGCTAAGGAAGGAACCACTCTCTCTCTCTTCTGGCTTAGCAAGGAGAAAGCTTGGTCAAGGAAAAGGAGGGATTTCTCTCTCTCTCTCGACGAGCATAAGTCAAGCATAAAGAAAAAGGTAACCAAAGACAAGGTTTTTCTCTCTCGCTTTCAACCTTGGTAAAGTAACAAAGGCGGAGCGGGAGAAAGTGGTGAAGCAAGGAAGGCGGAGCAGGAGAAAAGTAAAGAAGCAAATAAGCTGATTCCATCGAACCCGTTCATCAAGGGCATATAGAGCCTGAAGATAATTAAAGCAAATTTGCAGCTTATTGTTGGTAATTGAGGTAGTAGGCCAGAGAAAGCTCTTGAGTGCTATCGAAGCAGGGAAAGATCGACATAGAAAGATAAAATTTGCAGAACCTAAGGTCAGTTGAAGCAGATAAAGCGGTAGGAGGAATTTCCATCACCGTCATCAGCTAATGTTTGATTAATCATTCTGTTAAGCCCGATGTCGTCCGATTGATTCTGTAAAGCGAGAGCTTAAACTCCTAGTTAGCAGATGATCCAAGTGACGGTGTTGTTAACAGCCCGCCTTGGCTAAAGATTAAGTTGTACTCGAATATATTGATCAATTAATTGATATTACGGCGATTGCCAGAGTCAGTTGCATCAGTTGTTCGTTTTCTCTCTCTTTCACAACTCCCACAGCCAGAGACCCGACGCCTGCCCGGCTCACGTAGCGAACACATATCCCCCGACAACGTATCCTAAGCTATACTTAGCTATGCATAACAAAAATATAGTGCAGATTCAAAATTTTCCTTACTTCATCGATGCTCGACACTTTCGGACCACGTCTGGTAGATGTAGCAGACGTGAATGCCGGAAGAATGTCGTTGATATTTCGCAAAAGCATCTTTTTGTCACTATCGATTGCCTTGTCTCCTGGAGTAGGAAGCTCCAGATAAAGAGATCTCCCCGGAAATTCATTGCCATAGAAGTTGGCCATCATTTTGCACAGAGAAGTTTTTCCGGAGCCTCCAATCCCATGCACTCCAATGGCGATCACCTCATCCTCTCCCTTGCTGCCTTTTCGCGTAAAAACTTGATGGATCATCTGCAGTAAACAAATTGAAATTCGAATGAAAATTGAAACCAGTGATCAAGTGGGCAACGGCAGCGTAAAATATGAGATCCTCTAGAGAGCTGTGACTCGTGAGAATACCTCGCACATGCGTTCCTTCCCCTTTATGCCTTTCTTCAATGAATACTTGGAAGGTGGAGGCAGCTGAGCACAGATGTTCTCGACAATTGCATCGATGTACTCACGGCTACTGCGGTAGGCGCTTTTCTCCGAACAGCTCAACATTTGGGCATCCACGTCTCCACTTCTATAATTAAGCTTTCCTAGATTAGCTGGCCAAGATTCTAGATCTAGGTTGATCTGGAGGCCACGCGAGCCACTGCAGGACGAAATTATGTCCTCCTGCAATCTCTTTACGCTTTTCTGCCAATGATGGGCGTTTTTGGCCCAGCATTTTTTCCACCGCTCCAGATTTGCAGGAGTGGTTAGATCTGAGGGTTTCAGCTTATAGAAAAGAGGGTAGATGGGGCGTTCGGGGCGACCGCGGAGGAGGTACTGCAGCTCTAGCATGGGCCAGAGGCTCTGCACGTAGTCCTCGCTCAGCACCACCACTCCCATTTTGCAGGCTAGGCAAGCTTGGAAGATGCGGGTCGGGTAGCTATGGCCACTGGGCAGAGAATCGATGCAATCAAGGTCGAAGAAGGGCCTGTGTCCTGTATGGTGGAGGGCATAGTAGAGGGGCTCCACAAGCTCGGCCTTCTGGTGGCCAGAGTGGTTGAGGAAGATCCAGGGAAGATCCTTATCATCACCGTGAGCTGCCGAGGAGGATGTGGTAGGTACGTCGACTGTAATAACCACGTCGTCAGGATGTCGGCCTTCAGCCCTCTTCTGCACGTCCATCTTTATGCTGCAGCATATCCCCTATATGGGGTGTAGCTTCAGCACATAAGGCAGGTCATGGGTCATCTTGGGCTCAACCTCTGCTCCACCAGCAATCTTGAGCATATAACGACAGTTGCTCATATTTCGCTCACCTGTTGGTTTGAGCACATCAAGCTGCTGCTACTTTTCCTGTTATAAAGCTGCAAGCAGACTTGAACACGACGAGTCGGCTTGACCAAGTTCACATTTATCCATATTACGCTTCTTCTTGACCAAGTTCACATTGAAAGTTTCGACGAGCCGGCTTGACCAAGTTCACACATATCCATATTACGCTTCTTCTTGACCAAGTTCACACCTATCACTGAAAGTTTCCATGAGTCGAAGTTTATATTACGCTTCTTCTAGACCAAGTTCACACCTACCACTAAAAGCTTCAAGTTCACACCGGCCACAAGTTGTGAGGAAGTTGTATTGACCACAAGTTGCAAGTTCACACCTATCTATATTAAATCACAACACTTTCAAGGTCACACCTATTTATGAGACATTTCACATGGGGAACTGGTTCCCAACTTGTGCGCAACAAGTTGCAAACCCTGCAAGTTCTCATGGGGAAAATCACTAGCAGAGTTGCCCACAAGTTGCGAACAAATTGCATGCAAGCTCCTCCGCATAGGGGTGGAGCAAGGATGCAGCCACAAAAAACGACGAAGGCTATCGAAGAAAAAGTGTGTTCAGTTTGTTCATCCTGGAAAAACTGAGGAAAATAACAAGGCGTCTGTAGGACGAGTGGCACTGCCGGTGGAATATGTTTCAAGTATTCGCTCTTATAGGACTCTTATCACATCTTGAGAAGTTGATAAACAACATAACTAGCCAACCTTGTGCAGGGGTTGTGCCCCCTTTGGTTCTACCTTTCTTTTGACAACCTTTTTTGCTCTTTTTTATTTTTATAATCGGGCTAATCATACAGACACACAAACGTGGTTTGCTTATTTAAATTGTTAGCTTAAAACTGAAGGCAATTGTCCTCCAAGAGAAATTGCAAAGTCCATGACCAAAGAAGCTAATATAATGACGGTGAGAATGCTTATTGATTGTGATTAAAGCTTACACTCTGAATATGACTTAACATATAGTTATTTACAGAAGTGAACTATCATCATTTGGGATGTGATGTCTTAGAGGGGGGGGGGGGGGGGAGAGAGAGAGAGAGAGAGAGAGAGAGAGAGAGAGAGAGGACACATGTACGTTAAGAAAATTGTCTTGGAAAGTAAAATATGTACATCACTTCAGGTACTGATCAGGATGTGTTGAGAGAGAGAGAGAGAGAGAGAGGGAGAGAGGGAGATAGAGTTCATGCCAACCCTTGAGGCATCTTCCATGGATGGTTCTAAATATTGTACAGAGACAATCTTAAAGCACTGTATATCTATACAAAAGAGACTCAAGAGTTATACAAAGTAGCCTTCAGCTCATTTTGAGGCTTGAGGTGTCCTTCTATTAGGAGCAATACAAAGCAGTAGTGAACATCTATACAGAGTAAACTGAAGAGTTATACAAAGTAGCGTTTAGCTCATTTTGAGGCTTGAGGTGTCCTTCTATTAGGAGCAATGCAAAGTAGTCACAAGCTTGTACTAAGCCTTGAGGTGTCTCTTAATTCCTTCGAAGTAAGCTCTAGAATATTTCCAGGCGATGCAAAGCGAGCAGCACTCTCTACATGAAATAAGCGCATCTCCCTAGATGCAGTCACCTAGTCTTAGGGAGATGCAGTCACCTAGTCTTGCAGCTTAAAGGCATGTTGCTGTTTGGAAGCTGCAGAGATTTACAAAAAAAGGTTATGGGCTTGTTCTGAACAGATGCAAAGCAAGCCATCTCTTCACTTGGTAAGCACTGTCTGTGTACGCCAAATATGACATACTTCAGAAAGCACAAACAGTACTTGAAGAGGTTCCTGTCCAAAATGTCGTCTCTTCAAATGCACTGATTGCGAGATATGTGCAGCAACAGCAAGTGTGTCTCTCCGAATCAGCCACTTACCGTTCCGTCTTGGAGGGTATACTTACATCATCATGTGGGTCCACGCAAGTGCTTGAGGAGCTTCCTGTTCGGAGTGTGGGCTCTTCGAATGTAGTGATTTCAGCCACAATAGAAAGCTCTAGTTTGTTCTCATTAGATCGAAGTGAGATTCTTTTTCCAGATACAATCGCCTATGCACGCATCTTGAAGGCATGTGGCCCTGTGCAAGATGCTGATATGGATACAAAAAACCAGAGTTATATTGTGAGTCGCAGGCTGATCAAAAAAGATATCATGCTTGGCACTGTCTTGGTCAGCATATATGCCAGATGCAGTACGCTTGAGGAAGCGCAAGAAGTGCTTGAGGAGATTCCTATCCAGAACGTCGTCTGTTGAGATCCGCTAGTGGCAGGATGTGCACAATGCTATTTTAAGCAAATGTAAAGCAAGCTCGCTCTATATCCTCATGTGGATTACTTGAAATGATCTCTCTCTCTCTCTCTCTCTCTCTCTCTCTCTCTCTCTCACAGACACACACACACACACCAACTAGAAGGAGCAATGTTTCAAGAGAGCAGGCACTTGTTTATGGATACGATGAAACGGTGGATGCTGCTAGAGCTGCTCTAGCAAAGGCTGCAAAGGCAGTTGTCAAAGCGAAATCCATAGCTCTGGAAAAAGCTGCGGCAGCAAAGCTAAGGCTGTTGCAATTGCAAGGGCTGCCCTCGAAGCTGTAGCCCTTGCTGCTGAAAATGAGTTACTGGAGTACCAGCCAAATATGAATGGTTGGGCCTCATGTAAACAAAACAGAATTGGGAAAGAGCTAGCAGGAGAATGTGGATCTGGACCTAAGTTTTTACCGCTTCCTCATCTTCCTTTCAGTAAAAGTGTTCATGGCCCTGCAAGAAAGAAGTTCGAAAAGAAGAGGACATTGTCGAACAGTAGTACCAGTTTCATTCAGAACAAGAATGCTAAGAAAACACATGCTGATCAAAGTCCCACTGTTACTTTTCATAACGTGGATACTGATGATATTTCGGACAGGATTCAGGAAGGCAAACACATACAATCTGGTCAAAATTCTATAGTTGCTCCTTTTACTGCAAGTGTCGATGATAACCCTGTTGATGAATACAACAACACTCAGCAAACATACAAAGTTTGCACTTTTGCTTGTCCAATGCCACCTCCTTCCAACAATGAGAAACTGGCTATCCCATGCCAACCCTTGAGTCATCTTCCATGGATGATTCCAAATATTGTACAGAAATAATCCTAAACCAGTGAACATCTATACAAAGTAGACTCAAGAGTTATACAAAGTAGCCTTCAACTCATTTTTAAGCTTGAGGTGTCCTTCTATTAGGAGCAATACAAAGCAGTAGTGAACATCTATACAGAGTAGACAGAAGAGTTATACAAAGTAGCGTTTAGCTCATTTTGAGGCTTGAGGTGTCCTATTACTGAGGAGCAATGCAAAGTAGTCACAAGCTTGTACTGAGCCTTGAGGTGTCTCTTAATTCCTTCGAAGTAAGTGATGGCGTAATCTTATTCGAAGCATCTTTTGCCTTGCCTGGTAAGTCTTCAACTTGCTCTTTGCTTGGATTTTCTTCAGGTGCTCTTGAACCGCTTCTGCAGTGATATTCCTTGTCTCTATTTTTGTACTTCATGTCCTTTCTCAATGGAGCCATGTGTTTTTGCATCTTTTACTAGAGCAATGAAATTATGGTCCGTTGTAGATGCTTGCACTTTATTTGGCATTGTCTCTTGTTCTTGAGCAAGCATCTAAGTATTCCTTAGAATACTTTTTGCTCTCAATGCTGGCACCTCAAATTCGAAGTCCTCAAACCATCCTTGAAGCAACAAGTACTCAACATTTGCCTCTAAGAGCTAATATGTACCAGCCATCAAGTTCTAAATCATATTTAGGCATATCTCTCAATTTTCCTTCTACCTCCTTGCAAGCTTGCATTCTATTGAGTAGAATATTGTTCTTTGATTGAATATTATAATAATCGAATTTCTACTCTTTGATTTGCTCAACCAAATAGGAGGACATTGATGTCACGATACTTTTGGAACATATGAATGGAAGTGTTTACAGATTTGACTGGCACTCTTTGTCTACATGGCCTTGCAAAATGCTTCATCGGATTTTTTGCATGCAAAATGCATTGTGTTCTGTATCGGCAGCAAAAGAAAGTTTGACATATTAGTCATAACAGCTGGCTGGAAGTTGCATGCTTTGGCTACAGTTCGATGAAGCTATGTACTTTTGTTTGTGGTACTTCTTCCTGCAACAACAACCACGTCTTAAATTGGATTCGCAAGACACATGCCTCAAGAGGCCTTAATGCTGATTTTAGAGAGATGATTGGAATTGACATTTTGTACTTTAATGATTGTACTTGGTTGTCAAGTGTTTTGGCATGTATATTTTCATGGTTAGATCTACAAAGCTGCTTTGTGCTTTGGAAGGTGTTTTCTATATTACTGTCTACTTACATGTGGGATTTTCTCTCTCTCTCTCTCTCTCTCTCTCTCTCTCTCTATTTGGCTTATGGCCTTCCTTTGACATTGTGCTGTCATAATGTTGGAACTATAGTTTCAACGCCTATGTGTAAGTTAGAGTGTAGCTTCTATGCCTACATTGACTATATATAGCTAATTTTTGGAATCCTATGTTCAAGGTGGAGAATGATGTTGCAAAAAAATTCTACAAGAGTATTAGATAAGGGAGATAAGAAAAGGTTTTCTTTTTTGTTATTTGAGAACACAAGCATGGGGAAGAATTTTTCCATTCTTATAGAACTATTTCAAAGTGTATTGTAGAGGTAAATTAAAAAGAATTGTATTAGAAATTCTTATCGATAGAATAGACCTGCATGTATGATGTCAACAAATTGACAAAATCATAAAACTTAATTTACCTCAAGTTGAGTCGACTCAAGAAATAGAGCAGCTTGTCAAGTCGCCTAAGCAGTTCTGAAGTTTGTAAAGATATATGTGGAAGACCTTTGAATGGTTCTTCAGGGACAATAGTACTTCATGAGTTTGATGAAGACTTTTGAAGGAAGGGAAGAGCACCATGAGAACAAAATCACTCAAAAGTACATAAAGCTAAAATGTCATTATTTGAGAAATAGCAGATACTTGGATGCTTGCTTTTGTATCTAGAACGTCTACATAGCATGCATGAGCATTATCAGAGTGGGATGCTACTTTATGCTTGTTGCTTTTGAAAAAAAAAGGAGCGTGTGCTGCTTGTTTCTTGATAAGGGTTTTGTGTTTAGCTGAAGAACTGCAATTTTAGTTATCTAATAGCGAAGTGGCTATGTTGGGACCCAATACTATTGCTCTTCAAGCCCTATAATAGTATAGCAAGGGTTTTACAAATTTCTTTAGGCTTTTGAATGGTCGTCTCAGTTCCTAAGCAGTCATGTTACTTAAGCACATGAGCGTCACTGAGTTTTTTTTTTTGCTTTGAAAGTAGGAGATTTGGCCAAGTAAGGAATTATTAGGATTTATAGTTTTCTTTATAAGTTATATTTTTGTCTTTTTTAGATGAGCGTCATTTTTTTATAGAAAGTAGCACACATAGTGATCTGACCAATAGATTGGAATATTGTGCACAACAATATTGACCAAGGGTTCATTGGTCCAAATGTGATCAAGCAAAGTTTTATTTGTTGTTGTGAAAAGTGTGTTTGCAATGTGAAGCCTATGTTTTTCCATCATTCGTTGCAAGTGCAGCTGTGGCCGAGATTGTGTGAGCATGTCGATGTTGAAGTCACCAATAATAACAAGCATGTTTTCGTTGTTTTGCATCTCTATAACTTTTTCTAGGTCATCTAAGAATGGTTGAATATTGTCAGTTGTTGGAAACCGATATAATGCAATTAAATGTAGAGGCCTGGAGTTGTTGATGTACCATATAAATTCAATTATGTCATAGTATATTTATGTGTGAGTTTTTGATGACGTAACATTTAACAAAGAGTCGTATAAAATGGTTGTGTTATGTTTGCTTTGTGTTGAGATTGCTTTAAATTTTTTTCAAAGCCTATTGATGGTGTGGAATATGTGTTTACTTCTTGAAGGCAAGCGACATCAGTCATATCAATAAGTGGATGAGACTTTAAGTCCTCAATATGTTTTGGTAGTGATCTGAGATTCAATGTGAAGATGTTGATGGTGTTTGTATCTCTACAGTTGAAATATGGGACTGAAAATTTCCACTGGGATATTGAAATAAATCTAGCATGCTTCTCTCTTACAAAATCATCAACTGTAAAGTTTGACTGTTCTAAAGGATCTAATAAAAATAAGTTTTCTTTCGTTCGAACTCTAGAAAGCACACTATATGTTAAACCGTGTTTAGTACACTTAGCAAGCGAGAATGCCATCGAATGGAATGAAAGTCCTTGAGAATAGTGTATGGTTCGTGCAGAAGCTTGTTGAATTGGGAATTGAGTTCTGTATGTTTTTTTACTTGCATTTTTAGTTACCTGGAATTCTTTTGTTATTGGGAATATGCATATCCATGTGGGTTTTATGTCTGATCCATATAATACTTTGTGTTTTAGACGTGTTTCTTGTCCTGTTCTTTTATTGGAAAATTCAGCCCACATTATTTTCTTGTTATTGCTAGTAGTTATGGTTTAAAAGTAGCCATCTGCTCCATTGACAAGCCCATCGTTTATGTCGTAGTTTCCTGCACATAGCTCAACCATCATGAGAGGTTTGATCTCTAGGACTGTTTGCAAACCAGCTGTTTTGTTCGTGTCATTCAAAATTAAACCTGATGTAATTAGGGGATCGTCGTTTGATTTCAATATGTATGTTGGTCCTTTCATAGCTTCAAAAACATTATTGTTGTGTCTAGCTGTGCTTTTTTGGGTGTAGAATAGGTGAGGTGTGTATGTATCAAAGAAATTTTGCTTCAAGCAGCTACTGTTCAAAGCTTGAATATCAATGTCTGTTTGTTCATTTTTTCGAATTCGGTTTAGCATGTCGATGAAACTAGTATCGTTTTGGCGCATTACTTGTGTTAATTCATATTGCTTGAAGTATGTTTGCCAAATTTATTTATCAAGAGAATCAATATTTACAAAAATCCACTTGTCTCTTACTGGAGGTAGTTGGTAAAGGTCTCCAAAGCATAGTATATGTAAATCTCCAAATGGTAGATGATGTATATGCTTAATGGCTTGCAACCGTTTGTCAATGTATGAAAACATGCGTGCTCCTACCAATGATATCTCATCCACAATGACCACTTTTAGCTCATTGTATGTTTTTGATAGGATGTCTAGTTGTGAATCCGGAACTTGCAGTAATGTTTTTTGGTTTATTGGTATATGTAGAGCTGAATGTATTGTTGTTCCATCGACATTGTATGCTGCTTTTCCAGTATAAGCCAACTTTAAGATCTTTGGTTTTAGTGGGTCACACAGTTTATCAGAGTTATAGTATCTAGCAAGTTGTTCTGCAATAGCTTTTAAGAGAACTGTTTTACCGGTGCCAGCTCCTCCAGTTATGAAAGCGAAGAGCTGTATCTGTGGATCATGCTGTATTTTGTGCAGGACGCCATCAAAAAAAGCTCACTGTTGTATATTTAGGTTCCTTATTTGTTCGTAGTGCTTGTTTGTTTCTAACATTATATTGGATTTTGAAATGTATTGGAATTTTTGGGCGTTGTTTGATCTTTCATGTACAAAATCAAGGTTCATGTTGTACGGCTCAATGTCGGTTGCATCTGTGACACTGATGTAGTTCCTGTTAATTTCTTCATTGTCATCTGAGTTGTCTTCAACTATGTCAGAAGCTAGGTAATCAATGTTGTACCATTGTTCGTCAATTGTGTCATTTTTTTTGTAGTTATACTTTTCGTAGTTATCTTTGACCTGGTCTCTTTCTAGTTCAAATGCGTCTCTCCAGTTTGAGCATTTTTGTAGAAGGTCTTCTTCGGTTCCTCGGAAAGGTAGTACATGTAAGAGAAGCATTTCTCTGTAGAAGTTCTCAGGGTCGCGTTTTTTGTTATATTTAATTGATCTAATGAAATTTGGTGTTTTTCGCTTCGCAAAGTTCTTGACGTAATTATATTCAGCAACAATGTCATCCAGTGTACAATTTTCTAAACGTGGAGGCCTTCTTTTATACTTTTCTATAATTGGTTCCCTCAGAATGTCGACAGAGTCGTCCGGCAGGGCCTCCAACGCATGTCTGCGTTTTAAGATGAACATGTGGTCTTGTAGAGGTGTTGTGTTGATGAACTGGAACTGGCATGAAGCATGAAAAAGAGGTAAAGAAAGTATTAAATATACTGCTTGTTGAGCAGACATTTGTTGTGTATTCAATAGCGCTAATCCTAATTGCTTGATACGTGAAGCTATGCTTGAATTGCTTAGCTTTGCATGTTTGAGAATTTGTTGGAGCGTTTTTGTTAAGTTATTATCAACTTTTGTTAAATACGATGTACAATATGATGCTGCTGCATAAGGCTCTAAAATGAACTGGGAGTCAACATTTGCTTCCCAAATATTGATGATGTGTTTTGCAAAAGCGTTTGTTCAAATGTTTTGCAAGTTCCTTTTAAGGAATATTGTTGGATGCTTGATGGTTGTTGCGATTGCTCTAGAGTACGCTTCTCCAGTGATGTGCAGGTTTCTAATAAAGTCTTCATATTGAAGGGGTTTGTCAGTTTCTTCATATGTGTCTAAAAAGTCAAAAATGTTTTTTGCATTCTCGATATCTGTTGAAGTCGGATTTTCTAAAGGCTCAAGAATTGTAGTTGTTTGAAATGGTGGCTTTGGGAACTTAAATCTGCATTTTTTTCTATTATGTTTTTTACATGTGTGTGTATGAAGATGTGTCTGACTAGATTTCAGGTGCTCAAGAATGTTTTCTTTGTCACAAGATATATAAGTGTCGATGAAATTAGTAATTTCTTGTTGATTTTCTCCATTGTAGATAGGTGCGTCCTTTACCCAAAGTAGCCGATGGTCATGTTCACTACCACGCGATTGGAACTCTGTGCCGGAAAAAAATTCCTGTATGTGGCCATATATGTGTGATGTACGCTTTAACAATTGTCTTAGACATGAGGTTCTATGGTGATAGTACCTGGCACATGTAATAGGATCTCCTCTTATAAGGTCATTTAAGTTAAGTGGTTTATCTTGCTTTGCAAGGCTAGTTGAAGCTAGGCTTTTGAGAACCTCTTGTAGTGGTTTCCAGTTGCGCTCGCCGCTTGTGAATGTGATAAAGAAGGTAGGTGGCCCGAGCTGGCGAATCATTGCAAAGAGATTTCTCCGAAGGCGCTCAAAATAGGTTGGAGAAGTTCTTAATCGTTCTAAATCTCTGTAGCCAATGTCTGTTTGTAAAATATCCTCAATGTTTTCTCTTATCTTTACATCTCGTGCGCAAATTAGTCTGTTATTTAGTGAAGTTTTTCGCAAACACACCCATGCTGAAGTGTAAATTTGGTGGATCATTATTTTTATTACTTTGAAAAAGATGTTGGTAATATGATTTGCAAATCTTCGGTCACTATTCATGAGTTCCCATTGGCAAATTTCTTGGAATGAGTAGTGGTATAAGGGAGGTGTATTTTGCCGTTGGCTCCCATAGAATAAGGTAGGGAAGTTCAATTCTTCGCAATGTTGATCGATAAAAAGGCCAAGCGGCTGCTTCCCCTCGTATGGTGCAAGAGTTAAAACTTTTGAAAAAGCATCAAAAAAGTCATTTGAGTCTGTGAAGTTGTGTAAGAGTGTGTCTGTGTGCGGTTCAGTTGCCTCTTCATGCAGGTCGACGTTTCTTTCATTGCTTATGAGAGTTTGATTGTCTTTTGCTAAGTCAACTGTTTCTAGTGTTGCGCTCTCAAGCTCTGAAGATTGTCTATTTGTTTTTTCTTCAAAATCTCTAATGGTATTCATTGTATCGTTAACCTCAATTTTATGTTTTTTGTATAAAGGAGTTTAAACTAGTTCGCATAGCGCATCAATAATAAGCCGAGGTTGAACTTGTCCACTTTTATAGATAGATTTGTACTCAAGTTTTCTCTTTATTGCAACTCCTATTGTTGTATGTTCGAAAGTCAGTCGTGGCAAGATCCTCTATATTGTATCTGTAGTGGCTGGAACATTGATTATGCTTCCTTTCAGTAAATACTGGCCGTGGTGCAAGTACTGGTGTATCTGCGAAAATGTATTTCTTGGTGCAACCAGGCGTTCTTCTAGCTCATTGAGAACTGAGACTTTTTTTATAGGTTCATTCATGCGTATTAAGAAAGGTGACAAGAACTTTGGCACCTTTTTTTCTTGCAAAAGCTCATACAACTTTTGCATATTTTAATTGTTTTTTTGTTATTACTTGTACTAATTGCAGTGAAAGTTTCATGCTCAATGAAGCTTATCTCATATGAACATCTAGCAACAAGTTGTTCTTTAAAGAATAGGCGCCTACAACAGCTACAAATTTTTGAAGGTGTTTGTTGGACGCGCCTGTAAAAATGTTGTTCCAACTTTGCTACTTCTATATTGCTGATATTAGCTGCTGGACCAAGATATTGTGTTTGCTTGTTTTTCTTTTTTAGATAAAGCAAATGACGTTTTATTTGTTCGAAATAATTTTGCGGGAGGTTGAAGAGCTTCATAAACTGAAAGCAAACTTGTTCATGCGTGTTGTATTTACTTTCTGTGAGCAAATGTAACAAGGAGTTATTCATATGTGTATTCCAAGAAAGAGAGTAGTTCTGTGATCTTCTTTTGCAAATTGGAAATTCATACTCCATTTCTTTGCTGATATTGTACTGTTTGAGAATGTGTGAGAGTCTATTCACAGTGGTCGCGACTGAAGCCTGGATATCAGGATTTTGCTGCAAGAATAGTTCTGAAGTTTGTTTTTTTGAGAGCTGTTTGTGCGTGAAAAAAAGAGTTACAAGCTTGTTTTCTAAATTTGTGGTCCATTGAGTGTATGTTCGTTTTTTTGCCCACTTCTTTTCCCTATTTTCCTTTGCTTTTAAAATTTCTGTCGTTTCTTCAAACTCTTCTTGACTTGACTCATTTGTTTCTGGTATAAAAATAAGGGGTTCATAGTGCCCATCTTTCCCGCATTCATCATGAAAAAGTAAATTCAATTGTTTTGTGTTGCTTGCAAAATTCACTTTGAAGATAATCAATTTAGAAGTTAAGCTCCAAACATTGACATTTAACTACAAGGCTCGTGTCAGCCAAAATAAAATAACTGCATCTCCCCACAATCCTCCTGCTCTTGCTGGTAATTGCATCAACTGAATATACTCTTCGAAGCTACTAATATTATGAGTTTCGCGCAACCAAGATGCGCTCAAGTGGATCTCTACTGTTTCTTTTGCTGCTGTATCATCGAGTCTTAAATTTTTAAGGAGCTCAAAGACAACTAGTTGTCTTAAGTTATGGCTCGAAGTTTGATTATCTAATAGATATACTATGTTATCAAATAAGCAATCACCAGCATTATAGTTAAATGCTTTTAGAGGCTGAAGATGTTTAAATCTTATAGCATTTAAGTTTTTTTGCGCCATGTTAGAAGCATTTGGGGTTAAGTCATTGTTTGAAGGTACAAGAGGTTCAAAATGTCCAACGTGCATCGACCGGTCGTCATATAATATATGCCACTTGGTTGTGAATTATGAGGAATATGTAATGTATGGCTTCGAAGTTGTTTTCGACCATAATGTAATACTTCTTTCAAATAAGTGTGAAAACCAAAAGATACAGAAGTGATCACCCCATAATCCACCATTAGCAGCTTGTAGTTTGCATTCGGTGTGTGTATTCTTCTAATGAATGTACTCCATGCAAACTTACTAGGAAATCATTACATAGAAAAGTATGTATGCAATGAAGTGCATTGTGATCTTCTCTATTCATAGCAAGAATGAAATCTGAAATATAAGCATACCTCAAAGCAATTGACGATAAAGAGTGTTTTAGCAAATAGTTGAATGTGTCAAATAGACAATCTCTGGTGATGTATACGTAGTCTTCTAGAATTTGCAGTATAACATTGTCAAATGTAAGTCTAGTTGTAAGAGAATTACAATTTTCTAGCATTGCAAACAAGGTACAAGTTGCTTCAAAAAAGCTAGGGTTTATTGACCGCGTAACAAAGTTCACTAGTGATGTATTTATACAAGCATATTTTGACAAAATGCCTTTTTATGTCTTTTCTAGGGAAAAAACAAATCAGACAGAGTTTATTTACCACACTATACCAATATCTGCAGAGGGGTTTTGTGCAACGGAGGTGTCTACAGGGATTTCAAATAGCTGATAAAAAAAAAAAGATGTCTTGTTGTCCTTCTAGGTGAGCGACTGGATAGCGGTTGTTTTTCTCCTTCTTCAAACCATGGTGCTGCAGAGAAGCATCATCCAATAGATTCCTGCATTTATAAAAAGAGTTTATCAACATTAAAAATACAAAGTCAGTACATCCAAAACTGAGTTTGCTCTAGAAGGGAACATGCACTACATATCAAGCTCGTTGGTGCTTTGCAGGAACCTCATCGTACCCCACTAAGATGTTATTGCTATCTATTGTAAAGTGTCCGTGCGTTCGGGTGGAGCTCAGTTTTTTGTAGAAGTCCCTTTTATTTTTTCCAAAGTACGTTTCAAGCGGCTCTTCGATTTTCAGCAACAACGGAACCCATTTGTCAACAATGGATATCCTTATGTAGCTGTTGTCGCCTTCAATTGCGCCATTTACCCCGGGAATGAGAGTAGGGCTAGTAACTTGTGAGCAGCGTGTGCAGTACTACTTGTTTGGCTGAGAGTGTGAAGTAGAAGGCAATGCATCGTGAATTATGGTTCTACATTTCTCACAGCCTGTAAAGAAAGGATTGCTTGTTGGAGAAAAGAGCAGACAACCATCTACCTGCGCAATCCGTGTTGAAAACTGTGAGTAGGATTTTCATTCCTTTGGGTTTTAAGGTATTGAGTACTGATACTTGTTTGACCATTTGATTTTTCTTTTTCCAAAAATCGGCGACTTGCATCAATTCTAATCTCCGATCGGCGTCATTAATAGGCGCGATGATTGTCGATGTACGAAATTGTAGTGAGCATGCACCGAAGAAAGCTCCTAAGAATAAGTTTTTCAAAGTGAACATTGCATGCTCCTCTTTGCGAAACTGTTGCACAATGTATTTTCTATCGTCTTCGCAAGCAGTGTTGAAAGCCACCTCTTTTTTGCATACATAACAACACGTCAGCATGCTCAAGAAGGGTTTTTTTTTCACTAGCTAGATCAGATTGTACCACATGGTTTTACATATCGAGATGTACGGTTTGGTAGTTAGCTTCTGCAGTGCCGTCCGCGAAATCAAACTTGTATATAATATTTTTCCTTGTTGTTGTCTGAGGGCCTCTGTCTTGCATTACGACCAACTGAAACTGTTTCCTCTTGCTCTCTGTCTCCTTGTGCTTGAACCAGACTAGAAAGAGTTGCACTTGGGAAAAAAATTATTTCACATGGCTGCGGAGTCATAGTTGATATCAACGAGCTCCCAGTAACTATGATGACAGTTGGTGCATCGCCTTTATCAAATTTAGGGTTTTTAGGATGAAGCCTGAAGTTTTGTATGCACACCCAGGTCCTTTTTTTTATCAACTTTTCAAATTGTTGAATTTCATCCTTGTTTATTTGCAGTGTGACTGTCACAAAGCCCTCTTTGTCTGTTAAGTCTGCACGCAGGACTGGAAATGAAGGACTGATATTTTGGTCATAGGTTCTGTAACGGCTCAAAATTAGTCCTTCAAATAGGTCTCCATGTCGCATTCTTTCTGAGAGGTCGGTTACTTGCATGACCTTTTCAGCCTTTTTTTGTTGTTCCTTCATGTTTTTTGAAACAATAAGCCATGTGTGAGTAGTTGGGAAAAACATTTTCTTTCTTTGAAAAGAACAAACACCTCCTATTTACGGCTATGCTATTCATTAATAGTTTGCTTAGGTGGAAGTGATATGATGTTAGTAAACCTTGCTATAGGTAAAATAATGGACTTATTCTAGAGTGTGAAGGATTGTTGACCTCTTGGTTAGTAGCCTATATGATGAAGAAAATCCTTGTTGGAACTATGGCTCTTGATTTATGTTGGAAACCACTATGTGAACTATATTTTCTACAGCTCCGCAAGAGCCCACGAGACAGGCTCTTATAGTTCTAGGAGACATGCACGGCTGCTTGATAAACTCCTTGATGTTTCAGAGAGATGCATCTGATCCTTGAGAGGTAGTTTTAGGAACTTGCTACCACTATATAAAAGATGTTTTGTTTGTGCCATTCGAACATGGCGTTAATTCCAGCATTAAGGAAAGCAACATTAGAGTAATGTACTTATTCTAGAGTATGAAGGGATGTTGACCTCTTGGTTAGTAGCCTATATGATGAAGAAAAATCTTGTTGGAACTGTGGCTCTTGATCTATGTTGGCAACCAATATGTGAACTGTATTTTCTACAATTGCCCAAGAGTCTAAGACAGGCTCTTACAGTTCTAGAAGACGTGCATGGCTGCTTGAAAAATTCCTTGATGTTTCAGAGAGATGCATGTGATTCTTGAGAAGTAGTTTTAGGAACTTGCCATTGCTATATAAAACATGTTTTGTTTGTGCCATTTAAACATGGTTAATTCCAGCATTAAGGAAAGCATCATTAGAGTCTACGCTCTCCTTTTTTACTTGTATTGAGTAATCCATGTATTAAATAAGTATACCAGCATGAACACTGCGCATGCTAATTTTGCTTGTTCTTTTTAAGCCAATATTGGATCTATGGCGAGTAATTAACGTCCTCTAATTATTCAATTCATCATCTCAATTATTGGTTGGGTCTCTCTTTTTTGTATTAGTCATTAATAGCAGTAGGACATACAAATCGTGTTCTAGATTCTATAGTTTTTTTGGCTGCGTTTACTATGAGTTAATACTTCTAACTGTAAGAGGGGAGCCAATTATTTTTCAAAGTGTGGCTATAAAGCTACTATAAATAAGGCATTCAAAAATTCCCAATATCATGAAGACTCAATTTCAAACTTGTTTCTATTGGATTGGCAAACAGTCTTAAATCATTCCATCGACTGTGTGTGGAGGCAGGGCTTATTGGACTCCCTTCCCTTTTTTTGTACTCTGAGGTCGAGAACTTCCCTGGCTCCATCAACCATTTTTCACTAAAATAATGTGTGGTGTATGTGTGTGTGTGTGTGTGTGTGTGTGTGTGTGTGTGTGTGTGTGTGTGTGTGTGTGTGTGTGTGTGTGTGTGTGTGTGTGTGTGTGTGTGTGTGTGTGTGTGTGTGTGCACATCTATTTTGGAAGTGTCGGCCTGCAAGCGCTCAAGGCTTTCTGATTTGTGAATCGTGAGTCTCCAAACTTCCAAACGCCCTACGTTAGCGATGCTTTGTCACACACATTTGGAGCTCTTTTTTTCCCCCCTTTTTATCTCAACAAGAGCTATTTTCATTTTAGAGCTACTCCTTCTAAGACACTTCAAGGTGATTAAGTCCACATGGCTTCGCTTAGTTTGTTTTCAGCAGGGCTACAGCCTTAAATGAGTAGGGGGTCTGCTACCTTGGTATAGTAGGAGTAATTGCCTATAGGAGGGAAGATATGGATGTAGGCGTCTTTCCCCTTTCTTAATGTACTATGGGATTGTTAGGCTAGTGGCAGAGAAAAGTACAATGCGCTCAGCAAAACTTTGGACAGTAAGTACAATCCCTTGTTTGTAATGGCATCGAGAGAGAGAGAGGGAGGGAGAGAGAGAGGGAGGACTGCATTATAGGAGACTGAATGAGGGCCAGAGACAGACCGGCCGTCCCCCATAGAGGGGGAGAAAGAAAGAAGTCATGTTGTTGTACCAAGTCTCCTGCCCACAGTGAATTGATATTTTGTCATGGTCGATGGGTGTTGTGAATATAAGAGGCTATTTTCAAGGGTTCTATAAGAGGGTGTGTGTATGTGTGTGTGTGTGTGTGTGTGTGTGTGTGTGTGTGTGTGTGTGTGTGTGTGTGTGAGGGGGGGGGAGGGAGTTTTTAAACGTCATATGTACAGTATGGAGAAATGGCATGTTTTTAATATACCCAGTCATGAGCTTAAGCTATATTGAACTTTCAAGATCATGTACGTATGAGAGAGAGAGAGTTTTTGTGTGTGTGCACGTGCACCTATATATATATGTGTGTGTATGTGTGTGTGAGAGTGTGTGTGTGTGTGTGTATGTTGTGTGTATGTGTGTATGTATGTGTTGTGCATGTGTGTGTGTGTGTGTGTGTTTGTATGTGTTTACATACGCATGCATGTGTGTGTATGCGTGTGTACATATGTACACAATGAGTGTGTCTATGAGAGAGAGAGAGAGAGAGAGAGAGAGAGAGTTGTATGTGTGTGTGCATATGTATGCAATGAGTGTGTCTATGTGTATGTGTGTGTGTGTGTGTGTGTGTGTGTGTGTGTGTGTGTGTGTGTGTGTGTGTGTGTGTGTGTGTGTGTGTGTAGTTTGCAAGGGACCAAGGCTCATCACAATATAAATCAGATAGAGAAAAGGTTACAATCTCTTTATCAGGGATTTCAAAATGACGTGATCACACTATAATTTCAGGTTAATAACAATAGAAATGCAAAATAACAAATATTTTGTTAATTGACATTCATCTTTTTTGACCTCCAGGGAGACCTGGAGACCGGCTCGTAGCCCGCCAGGCTAATTAGTTGGCCCGTCGGGCTAGTGAATCTTCCCGGCGGTCACACCGGGTAAAGCTATTTGCCCACCGTGGCTATATAAAGGTGACGTCGGTGCTTGTCTTTTCACAAAAGAGGTACATTGAAAAGTCTTCACCAAACTTTCTGGCAGCTTTCCACATTCTCAAAGCAGTGTAGCAGTAATTTTTTAAACCCTTCCTTATTTTATTGATGTTTTTTTGAGTTTTTTGCGTTAAAACTTAAAGGTTTAAAATTTCTTTTATCAAATCATTGTATGTAGATGCACTGGCATATGGTTGCAATTGCGGCTAGGTGTGTCATTGCAAAAGCGTACAATGATTATGTTTTATATTGCTCCCAGTCATTCATGCTTCGGCACTTGGTTGCAATTGCGACTAGGTGTGTTGCTGCTAGAATGATAGGAGCATTTGTTTGAAAGAAGTAACCATGCGTGAATGCACTAGCACATGGTTGCAATTGCGGCTAGGTGTGTCATTGCAAAAGCGTAGGGTGATTATGTTTTATGTTGCTCCCAGTCATTCATGCTTCGGCACATGGTTGCAATTGCGACTAGGTGTGTTGCTGCTAGAATGACAGGAGCATCTGTTTGAAAGAAGTCACCGTGCGTGGATGCACTGGCACATGGTTGCAATTGCGGCTAGGTGTGTCATTGCAAAAACGCAAGATGACTATGTTTGTTGTTGCTTCCCGTCATTCATGCTTCGGCACATGGTTGCAATTGCGACTAGGTGTGTTGCTGCTAGATTGATGGTAGCATCTAATGCATGAATGTGTGCTCAAATAATTTCATAATGCTTCATATGCTTGAATCTTGAAAGAAGACATCGTGCGTGGATGCACTGGTACATGGTTGCAATTGTGACTAGGTGTGTCATTGCAAAAGCGTAGGATGACTATGTTTTATGTTGCTCCCAGTCATTCATGCTTCGGCACATGGTTGCAATTGCGACTAGGTGTGTTGCTGCTAGAATGACAGGAGCATTTGTTTGAAAGAAGTCACCGTGCGTGGATGCACTGGCACATGGTTGCAATTGTGGCTAGGTGTGTCATTGCAAAAGCATAGGATGACTATGTTTTATGTTGCTCCCAGTCATTCATGCTTCGGCAGATGGTTGCAATTGCGACTAGGTGTGTTACTGCTAGAATGATAGGAGCATCTGTTTGAAAGAAGTCACTGTGCGTGGATGCACTGGCACATGGTTGCAATTGCGGCTAGGTGTGTCATTGCAAAAGCGTAGGGTGACTATGTTTTATGTTGCTCCCAGTCATTCATGCTTCGGCACATGGTTGCAATTGCGACTAGGTGTGTTGCTGCTAGAATGACAGGAGCATCTGTTTGTAAGTTGTCGTACGGTGAGGCATTGGCTCATGGTTGCAATTGCGATTAGGTGTGTCACTGCAAAAGCGTACGAGATCTATGGTCTATATTGCACTTTATCTTTCACGTAGAAAAGATCAAAATACAGTGGTACATAGTTATATTTCACAATGTGTTGTTTGCAATAATACCATTGCAGGCAAAATGGATCCTTCTGCTACTTCAATGATAGAGTTCAAAAAGAAAATAAGACAATTGTTGATTACTATCGTCAGTGCACTAGATCCCGACGATATAGCGCAGATTGTTGCAGATGAGTCTAGATTGCAATCATTATACAGTGAGATTGCCCGCAAAATGTTGTTGTTATATCCAGACAAAAGAATCGAATCAATAAACTCATTACTGAGCAGTTGGGTGGGCAATTTTCCCAAGGTGGCCTCTGATTTGAAAGAGGAATGCCCTCAAGAAGTAGACAAGGGTAAGCTAGAGCATTGGAACACTAGATGGAGAGTTGAAAAGGAGAGGTCAAGGCGAGCATCCCACATAGACACACAGTTTGGCCTAAGCAAGAAAATGTGAATGGTTGTCACCAGAGTTGTGGGGAGCAGCCAAGTTGGAGAACCGTTTATTGAGGAGGCTGCCATTGAGGGAACATCGGGTTCTACTGCTTCTTCCAGTCACCTGGAGAGCAGTATATACAATTCTGAATGTAGTATGACTCTAGGCATTCCAAATAAGTCCATTAAGAAGATCAAGAAACTTGGGTCAGGGGCTTATGGCACAGGGTGGCAAGTTCAAATCAAAGGGATCAGTTTCCTTCCTGCAACGAATACTTATTGTGCCAAGGAGTTCAAAGGACAGGCCAAGCATCAGTGGAAAAGCTTTGCATCAGAAAGTGGGGTAGATCTCAACCATAGAGGGATTGTGAAGAGTATTGCCCACTCTGTAACGTTGCCATGGTTTCTGATATTCCCCTACTTCAATGGGGGAACTTTAGGTGATCTTATGGAGACAGTGCCCCATCCACATGGCTCTTTCACGACGCTTGTAGCGCATCAAGAGGGGAAAGGAAAGATCCCTACAGACTTTAAATGGGAGCAGCCCTCTAAAGACCAGAAAACACGTATCAAGAGCCTGTGCAATCATGATCCCTCGTTGATCCATGCCTTGGTGAAGGCATTGTGATTCGCACATGGCGAGGGAGTGATCCACAATGATCTCTATCCATGGAACATCATGTTGGACTTTACCAAGGATCTCACTCCCCGTATTGGAATAATTGATTGGGGATTGTCTCTGTGTGTTGGCTTAGAGACACAAAAGACCAACAATACCGATGAAAACTGGCAAAAGCTTCATCCTTGGCAAGCTCCTGAGTTACTAGATGGCAATCAACCATGCCTGCCCATGGACCAAGGCCACATATGTATACGCCATAGGATGGGTGATATGGCAATTTTGTAAGTTTTGTGGGGAGTTCTCTGACTACTACATCACATATTGGTTCAAACATAAGGTTTCAGTGGAGGTACAAGCCATATCTAGGATTGTTGTGGAAGGTTGGGTGAGGAAGAAATCCACAGAGAGAAAGACCTTGGCACTTTTGGACGAAGTATTAGAAAGATTTGAAGCCCAGCCAGAACGATGCTTACGCCCTCCCTCTGAAATGAGTGTAGCCTTTTTTTTATGGATATATGATGTACTTTATGAAGCAGGGTTTTCTGAGACTTTTGACTTATAAAAGCACTTTTAAAATTTGGGTTTTATGCGCCATGGATGATGTATGAGTAATAAAAACACTTTGTTATATCTCAATAGACAACAAATTTTCTATGAGTTTTGTTTTTTCTCTTAAGTTTCAAGCAATAAGCCACGTGGAATCACTGATTGTCATTCATTGTTTTTAAAAATGGTGGTTACTCTTATATCAATTGATTGTCGTAAGATGGTGGTTATTCTTATATTAATTGATTGTCGTAAGATGGTGGTTACTCTTCTATCAATTGATTGTCGTAAAATGGTGGTTACTCTTATAGCAATTGATTATCATTAAGTTTGTATGCCGTAACTGAAGTATAGTGTTTAATCAGGATATGGATAATGATAATCAAAGGGCTAAGCACGCTTTTGAGCGTCTCAGATCCATGTGTCAAGGCGGTGGAGTGAATGACACTGCTCAAATTGCAGCTCATTGCTCCCAGTGGGCCAACCCAGTGGGTACACAATGGAAAGAGGTGAACTCTAGGATTGATCGAGAAATGGTCAAATCCATATGGCCAGGCGTTGCATATGACAACATCAAGAAAGGCCGACTCAAGCTATCACAATGCATTAATGCAGAGATACGAGACAATGGAGAGAACATATATCTCGATGTTATGGGTCATCCTATGCATCATATGGATTGTCCATTGTGGTTTTCCAAGATGTTATACATGCATTATGTCTTGGGTGAAGCAGTGGACTTCATTTCAAGGACACCTCATATGACGATTGAGGACATTCGCAACAGTGCAATCACCGTCACACGGCAAGAGATGTCATTGGCACTAGAAGGTGCATCAATGGAAGTGCACCAAGTTAAGGAGGAGCTTCAACCTCAACTCAGGCAAGCTACACAAGGCTCTCATGCAGAAGCAACCCTAAATAGAGACTTGCAAAGGGAGGTGAAGGTGCTATCTCGCCACGTAAAAGAGTTAGAGGCGACTATAAAAAAACAAAATGCTGCCACATTGATTGAGCACCCAATATCTATTGAGGCCCCTCTAGCTTCTAGTGAGCACGATGGTCCTTGCCCCATATGTAGATCATTCTTTCATGAGTGGTGTGGTCACTTCAGCTTGCCATGTGGACATATGTACCATATATCATACTTGATGCAAAGCATGATGAATAGCTTTCATTGTGCTATATGTGAGTATGAGATATCCAAAAAGCTATATGCAATGTTCAAAATGTATGAAGACTATAATAACCTTAAAGGTCAGCGTGAACGGGAGAATGAAGATATTCTCACAAATATTTCACATCACTTGGATAGTTTTTGTAACATTTGAAAACATTTACTCATTGTCTTGTGAGAATTTATTAGTGAATTGTGAATTTTCTTCACTTCAGCTTCAATTATGATATGTGATAATGCAAAGATTTTTTAGGGCTTTGTATATTATGAAGCTTTAATAGTGATTTGTGGCATTGTAAAGGTTTTTAAGGGCTTCGTTTATTATTAAGCAAATGTCTAAACCTTAAACTAAATATAAAAAAAAGCTTATAAGATAAACAGTTTCTGAACTTAAACAGAAGTCACTCAATGGATTTGATAATCTATTAATTAAACCACCGTCGCTTGCTGCGACGGGTCAAAGTTGGTTCAATTTCCAAATTCTCTTCAATCTCTTCTAAAGTACATGTAGTTTCTACTTCATGAGATTCCCCTTGCAGCTCACTGTCTTCATCCACCTCATCATTGGTTACATCATAAGTCCAGCGCGGCATCTCCTCTTTGTAGTTCTCAGCTTGCACTCTTGCCAATAGCCGATGGTTGCAGTACATATACACCAAATTTTCATCTCTTGAATTTAGAAGGCGGTTTCTGATGGTGGAATGTACATATTTATATGTACTCCAGTTTCTCGCAGAACTTGAATTGGATGCACATTGGGCTAGGATTCTAATAGCTAGGCATTTAAGGGTGGGTGCACTACCGCCATTCATCATCCACCACTTCCACGCTGGTTGCTCCATGGCAAGTTTCTGCACAAATTCTGTACCAAACTTACCCTCTTTAAGTTTAAACTTCGTAAGATCAGTAACAGCTGATACATGCTCATTAGGATCAGCATAAAACCTGCCTATCATATCATAAAAGTCTTCCAACACCTCCTCATCAAGTTTGTCTATTTCCATTGCCCAATACTCTGGATCCAATAAGAAAGCTATGCTGTGTAGTGGACTATGTGCTCCAACCCATCGACCATGCACATACTTTCTCAGAATTTCTCTCCTCTTTTGAATGGTGTCTTCCAAGGCTTCACAATTGGCTCCTGGGGCTCCTCTGGATTTGCAAGGCTTTCTTGAACACTCCACCAAGCCATCCACACCTTACCTATGTAAGGCAAGGCAGAATCCAGTTGGCGTAATGCGAGCATAATTGGCTTCATGACATTTTGCACATCCGCCACATCATCCCAGAAGTGGCGATCAGGTAGTAGATCTCTTATCACCCCTATTTTTCTTTTTATCTTCTCCCTTTGATCGGCCTCCCATTCTGAAAAAGTGGCACAAACAAATGTCTCCATCACAGCATTCTTATTTTTTATTAGTGATTCTATCGTATAGTAGTTAGTGCAAAATCTAGTTTCGCATGGCAATTTTAACATAGTAGACATCCTCTGACGGTACATGTCAAGAACCCACTGACGCTTCAAAACAAACTTGATTATTAAGCGAGCATTGTCTACTATCCATTTGAACCACTCTACGTCATTACTCTTGTACCAATCTTACAATACCAAGTTCAAGCTGTGTGTACTGCAACCAGCACTATATAGGTGAGAGAAGCGACTTTCAAGTATCCTACCTGCAGCCCTGCAATTTTTGGCATTGTCCATGATTACTTGGACAACATTTTCTTTTCCAAGTTCCTCAACTGCGTCACCATTGATGTCAGCTATAAAACTGTCAGACTTTATTTGACCAGAGCCATCCACATCTTTGATAAAAAATTCACCACAAGGACATACAAGCATGATGTTGATCAATGGCCGCCTTTGAACGTTGGACCAACCATCACTAACTATGGTGTATCCAGATTGTTCTGTTGCATTTAATATTACCCTTTGAATATCCTGTTGTGTGCTTGTGTAACATTTATCCAACAGTTGGTTTCTCATATGGTGATATGTTGGAGGGGTAAATCCAGCACCATACTCCCCAATGCGTTTCCAAGCTGACTTCCATGCATCACGGGTGACAATGGACAATGATCCCCTAGTGAAATAGACAGCTTTAGCTAGTGCAAGTTGTGCTTCTTCTAAGGCAAGCGTTTTGAAGCTCGTCTGTAAGCTAACCTGTCTACTTTTTGACGATCCTACCTGAAAGTCAGGAGATCCATGGTTTGGAGGTGTAGTTCCATCGATATGAGAAGTTGGTTCCCTGCTTTGAGTGCTTCCATTGGTGGGCATTACACCCAATGATCCCTCGTCCTGGTTTCGTCCTGGTTTGATCTTATTGATACCGGGGTGTGATGGTCGAAAGTAGAGAGTTTTGATCTTTTTCTCGTGGAAATTAGCTTACCAATTAAAGCTTTTAAGCGCATAGCTGCTTCTTTTGCACCTAAGCCCTTGCACTTTCCTCCTTGGATTCTGCTATTGCCACCTAGCAAATGATCTCTTATTCTTGGTGCTCCTCCAGATTTCTCTTCACCACAAAAGTTACATTTCCAATCTTGATACTTATTTAAATTTGTGGCAAAATTCCACTCGAGTCCTGGACTTTTTCCACCTGCCTTTCGCTTGCCCTGCGAAGTGGTGCCCTGCGAAGCAGGACCTGGCATCGAGGTAGGAGGTCTCCTCAAGGAAGCCAGGCTTGTCACACCAACAACACCGCTCACATTCTCGGTGGAAGACATACTTATTGGATGCCTGCAATACCAATAAACATAGCTCAGTATGCTATCTCTTCTTTCAAGTATTATTAAAACCAAACATTAGTGTTATAATCAATATCACACACAAGCGTAGTAGTGAAGCCTGAAGGGAATAAACCTCAATCTACTCAAACATGAGCAAGCAAATACAACGGTGAATCAAATATGTGATCAGTCCATCCCAAAAGTAGAGATATCGACCCAAAGATTCACCTTCCTACCTCCTTTCATGAATCAGTCTAGTCCAAAAAGAACTAATGACCAATGATTGGAGCTCTAATCGAAATAGCAAGCAAATACAGTGGTGAATCAAACATGTGATCAGTCCATCCCAAAAGTAGAGATATCGACCCAAAGATTCACCTTCCTACCTCCTTTCATGAATCAGTCCAGTCCAAAAAAGAACTAATGACCCATGATTGGAGCTCTAATCGGAATAGCAAGCAAATACAGCGGTGAATCAAACATGTGATCAGTCCATCCAAAAAGTAGAGATATCGACCCAAAGATTCACCTTTCTACCTCCTTTCATGAATCAGTCCAGCCCAAAAAAGAACTAATGACCCATGATTGGAGCTCTAATCGGAATAGCAACCAAATACAGCGGCGATGAATCAAACATGTGATCAGTCCATCCCAAAAGTAGAGATATCGACCCAAAGATTCACCTTTCTATCTCTTTTCAAGAATCAGTTCAGTCCAAAAAAGAACTAATGACCCATGATAGAAGTTCTAATCAATATAGCAATCAATTTAGCAAATATAACGGTGAACCAAACATGAGATCAGTCCATCCCAAATGTAGAGATACCGACCCAAAGATTCACCTTTCTACCTCCTTTCAAGAATCAGTTCAGTCTAAAAAAGAACTAATGATCCATGATCAGAGTTACATTAAGTTTTAAGTTTTTTTAAAGACTATTGATTTTTTTACCTTTAGTTTTTTTAAAGGATGACCAAATTTAGAGGACGAGGTGATGTGATGTGAAGTGATGTGATGTCTATAAAAGGGTTATATAGAGCCGCCAAATATGGAGGGGGTACACGACGGCCCCGATGGGATTCTTGCTTGTCCCGCCGGGCCCGTCGGGTTTCATATTAAACCCGCCGGGCCTGCCGGGATAGTTGGTTGTCCCGCTGGTTCTACGTTTTCTACCGGTTTTCGTAGGTCATGACATTATATATGTTATTAACATGAAAAAAATAGTGATAATAACAACAATAATTAACATTTAACAAAATGCGCCATCGCGTAATTAAAATCCTTGCTCTTGATTAACAAAACACTAGCAATTGACCATATTACAGCAGTGTGCCCTTTCTAAATCATGTAAAGATGTTTATTGCAGAAGCTTTGTAAGGTAAGGGTTTCCTCTATACTTTGTAAGGTAAGGTAACTGTGTGTGTGTGTGTGTGTGTGTGTGTGTGTGTGTGTGTGTGTGTGTGTGTGTGTGTGAGAGAGAGAGAGAGAGAGAGAGAGAGAGAGAGAGAGAGAGAGAGAGAGAGGAGTAATGGCAAGAAAATTTTGAAAAGCCTTTGAAGATCTTTTGAATGTCGAAGAAATAAAACAAGAAGGAAATTCTGAGGACGACAAAAAGAATTCCTCTAAACATTGGAATTTGACTCAGCTAGTATGAGTTCAGTACATGTTGCCAAATGGGAGTTTAAACTTATTATGCCGGAGCATGTTTGATTGTATCGCAAGGAGATCTCGATGAACATTGAAAATTGAACCAAATAGCACGATGTCAACATGTGTTTCCAAATGGAAATTTAGACTAAATATGTGCATATATGTCTTTGTGCAGCACAAAGACACACACACACACACACACACACACACACACACACACAGAGCACACTCCATTTTCCGACTTAAGCCACAATTTTTTATAACCTTATTGACTTGATTTACACTACATAAAAGATCTTATGTCAAGTAGCTGAAGGTAATTATGTACAACATTGACGCAAAAAGCTTTTTTTTTAACAAACTACTAATATCTAGAGTCCATGGATCGAAAAATAGAAAGTATATACATCACTCATTCCAAGGCCTCAATCCTGCATCTCTATTCAATTCCACCCCAAAATGTTGACTTCCTGCTGTTGCATTCATTAGATCATACGCAGGAGGCCTTTCGTCTGGATCAGGAGACATGCCTTTCCAAATCCAACGGCTAATGTGTGTCTCTAATGGATTATCTATGTGGTTTTCCTCTATCTTCACAAGTTTCAACAACTTGTTGATAATGTAGTTAATAGAATATATGTCGTGACTGGTGGAGGGTGTAATTGTTTGTTTTTTTGGGCATGTTGCTGTAGACGCATACTTGTAATCTGCAAGGCGTGGTATGTACAAAGAATCACTAGCTCTTGTCGAACTGCTCCAGCCCCTAATGCCTGCTACACAGTGTCTGTGTCCTTCGGAAAGTGGAGTAGTATATTTCCAGGCTCAAGATTGTTATGCAGAATATTTCTTGAGTGAATGAAGTCTATAGTTCGGAGCAAGGATGAAATGATGTGAAATACATTCCTTCGAATACGATCTAGACTGCACATGTCCTCCACAACATGTGGTAAGTCTTGTGGAGGAGGTTGTTTTTTATTAGCGTTGGCTACCCATAGCCACCCTTCTAAACTACCCCCATTCCAAAAAGGAAAAATTATAATTGGTTGTGCTGCATGTCGACATAGCCCCACTGCACTTATAATTCCTCGATGAGCAACTGGGAGCTGAGTTGCTTCTAATGTTGCATGACCATCCAATGTCTGGTTGGCTCTACTTAAATGGACAATCTTAGCTGCGTACTTTTTCTACGAAAAGTTTCTATCCAACACCTGACACTTTGCTACAGTTCCAAAAAAAACAGCTCCAAGGCAGGCATTTGGCAAGAACACTATTTGTGAACGCTCTAACTGGAAGAGAGGAGACGCACCAGCTCTAAATTGATTACTCAGAAGTAGTTGTCGGACTTGGCTGCTTGTCGCTGCATCTGTACTTTTACTATGTCTATGTATTATGTTCCGCCTGTGTTGATGAGCGTCGTATAGCTCCTCAATCAACAATATTTTCTCGGAAATGTCTTCTCTTTCTGTAAAAGTCTTTTCAAGTAGATTGATTGAGCATCTCATTTCACCTAGCGCCTTCACACACTCATTTCGTATGGTTTTGTTGTTGACTAGGTGAGCCTCAAACTGCAAACGCGGACATGGATTTTGGAGAATACCCCAGACCAAGGGTACAACCCGGTCAGTAACTAGTTTGAGGTCTTTTTGGCCTGGATCGGATAGTTGGCACAAGTCTTCTTTTGTTAGTTGCAGCAAGAAACGGAGCATTGTTGCAATAAGCAAGTGGCGCTCATGTTTCTCAAGATGGGCTCCTCTATCTGTGTTCCTATTCTGAAATGAATTTTACATATCACTGAGTCTAGTCCATTGGTTGAAAAGGTTGATACAACATCAAAACTTTATAACAAATTTAGCCACAAAATATACCCAATGCTGCAGAAACTGAATGTCGTTCATGTGTTTTATATCCTTCTACATGTTCGTCTAAAAGGTTTATGCACTTACAGGCATCTACTTAGAATCTAAGTCTTAAAATAAAGAAGAGATGTAGCCACTTGCTCTAGCAGTGCTTTGTATATATGAAAGTGTTTTCACAAAGTCTAGTGGCATTTTTTATGTAACTGTCACTCAGGTATAGACCTTTTATTAGGTGGTTGTCATTAACTAAGAATTGAATTAAATGTTTTTTTTGAGAAATGGGCATCGAGTAAAGCCCTTCTTAGCAGTTACTAGGTTCCTCACGTAAAGGTTCGAGGGACTCCATTAGAGATCCTGCTTTGCTTATATGGATTTCGGAAAGGGAGTTTAAAAGACTAAAGAGGCATCTGGTAGCTACATAGTGCGGTGTATTGTTAGCTCTAGTAAGCTGTCTATTGCTTGAATCAGTGCTTGTGTTTTGTGCTTGATGAATTTTTCAACCTATAAGGAATACATTCATGACATAATTCTCATTTTGAAAAAGCAATGATATTATTTGCATGACTCTACATACCGCATGGCCTCCTTACGCTTCTCTGTGGTATGTTTGTAATTAGAAGAATTCTAGCAACCAGAAGGTTGAACATACAGAAACGATTCGACCTCAAGGTACACCATGAAGCAAGCTCTATTAATCGAGGTGCTGATGCGGGCAAGCAAGTTCGGGAGGTAAATGTGTTGTTCATAGCCTGAACCTCAAACAATAATTAGCTCTTTTTTCAAGATCTATATCATTTCGATAGCTGCTTTTGCACAATGGGAAATAGGGACAAAACAGAAAGGGGCCTGCATACAAGCCTAGGTGGCTCCCATACCCAAGTATACTGTGCTGAATAATCGAGGCAGGCCAAAATAATATGGCGACAATGTCGACATCAAGGAAGTCACCAATCAACCTAAAGGCTGGTTTTACAGGGTGTATGGTTTGCTGGAGAATATTGTCGATGGCCAACATTTTGAGTTAATTGGACAAGTTTGGTGAAGTATGCTTGTTCATTTTCAATCAAGCTTGAGTATTTTATCTTTTGACTGCATCAGGATTCCTACACAGGCAAAGAAGGTAAATCTAGCACTAGGAGGCTTATCAAGGACATATGTCTTTTGCAGGTAATGTGGTTCAGATAATTTTAGTACCTAGGAATCTCCTCTAACACCAACTTAGTTTTGCTACCTAATGTTATCCATGTATACCAATATATAAATATAGGACTAAATTTCTAGTTGTTATTAGCCCAAAAGACATCAAGGACCAAATATATGTTTCTGAGTTCTAAAATTTTCCTCTATGAAAGGTTGTAATCATTCGTCGGTGCTTTAATTTATGAGCGAAAAAGTTGGGTTTTGTTTCCCCCCGATTAAAATATGCCTTTTTTCTAATGTATTTTTATTTTTTGGTAACATGATAGAGAATTTAAATGTTGCTGTAAGTCAGAGCCATTTTTTGCATTGCTCAATAGTGAAATTTCATAATGGAGCAAGGTGTTGCAGACACCTGCTTTGACTAATGTGAAGATCATACAAAAAAGGCAGTGATGTAGACTGTAGGAGACATGGTCAATATGATGAATGTCATTGCAACAATGTAGTAGACATGCAAGACTGTAGAGAATGTAAAGAGGGAAGGTGGATATGAAGAAAATTAGTCATAGGGGAAATTCACGTTGAGCATTACAAAAGGGATATTCTCTGTGAATACTTTGTATCAAAGCTAACGTAGAATATTACTTGCATATAAGCTTGCCATGTATAGTAAAGGACTACTACTTTTCCATGTACCCTAGCACCATCCAATGTACGTTTCTTTCATTGAGGAATATGAGTCACATTTGCGAACAAGTTGCTATTGTATGTTTGCCTGCTTCTTTTTTTTTTGTTTGATTGAGTTAAAGAGTAACATAATATTGTTGGGCTATTCTTTCTACAAAAAAAGTGAGGAATATTTATATGATGCAAACTATTTTTGTGAGCAATAGTATATGACATGCTTGTATATATCTAAAACAAGTAGAAAAGCCAAGCATCATTAATAGCTGCGCATTAAACTAGTATTTCAAACTCTGTGCAGTGTGTGTGTGTGTGTGTGTGTGTGTGTGTGTGTGTGTGTGTGTGTGTGTGTGTGTGTGTGTGTGTGTGTGTGTGTGTGTGTATCCAATTCATACATAAAGCACTGTCAACTGAAAGTTCTATTTCAAATGCACTTTAATTTTGAATAAAAAGGTCAATAAGCTCACATCTCGTTATCGGCACATAAAACAAACTAATAAGTTACATCTTGTTTCTCGAAAACTTGAGGAAAGATCAACGTGCTGTATGTTTGACACTTTGTCAGTGTCAGACATGCACCTTGACCCTTTTTTTTTGCATCCAAGTACTACTCTTACGTACTCATATGGAGCCTGCAACCCCACGAGTACCTCAGTTCAACTGTTTACAACAACAAAGAGAAAGAAACAATGGAACGTAGCCTATTCAATTCTCAACAAATTATTTGTACAAGTAATTTCCTAAAGCTTCTGGAGGAAGGAATAAATGTAGACACCATGCTCAAAAGTGTGTGACTACTTTACTAGCATGCTTGCAGGCAAAAAGAGTTTTTTAGCTAACTTGCTTTTGGAAACCTCACCCCTCAAAAAATCTCTATGTGGCATGACTCAAAACGTGGAATTATTTTCTCTTTTCTTACCTCTACACAGCTCAATGTGGCCATCATAATCAAAATAGCTCCACCAATATGTAAGGTGCATCTTTCTCTTTACCTTCCTCTACAAACAAAGAAAAAAATTTAGCAACCTGTGATACCAAGTTTCCAATAATAAGAAAACCATGGTGTACATGTAAGTTAACAGCAAAAGAGCAATAGAATAAGGAACGCAAAAGACAGTTCTACAGCTTAGTACATAATTCACCGTGTCTTTCTTGAGCATTTCATTTTGCAAGTTTTCCTGGTTTCAACTAACAGTTAGCAAACTGTGATACCAAGTTTCCAATAATAAGAAAACCATGGTGTACATGTAAGTTAACAGCAAAAGAGCAATAGAATAAGGAACGCAAAAGATAGTTCTGCAGCTTAGTACATAATTCACCGTGTCTTTCTTGAGCATTTCATTTTGCAACTTTTCCTGGTTTCAACTAACAGTATGAAGAGGTTTCACCTTCGTAAACAATTGTGATTTCCGCAACACAGCACTGCTTCTCAAACTTCAACATGTTGTTAAAGTCTAGGCCTAGTAGTGCCTAGTATTGCTGAGAACATGAAGCAGTTGCTCTTGCTGTGAAAAACAAGATGTTGGAATCAACGATGCTTCAAATTAAGCCAGTTTTTTCTAGTTTACACATTTTTCACTTATTTATCAATAGCGACCTTTGTTGGAAAAGTAAGTAGGGCAAATTTACTAAGTAACCGTAAAAGAAACCTAGCACTAGCACTTTCTGGCAGAGAAGGCAGAAGAAGTTCCAGCAACTTGCAGTGCTGCTTCTCAGCAAGACCAGCAAGGAGCCTAGCATTTCCAACCTACAGAAGCAGATAGCGTTTTTTGGCTACAAATCAAGCCTAGCTTTTTTTTTTAATGCAGGTCAGCCTGGCGTTTTCAGTTTGGAGGTCCACCCTAGCGTTTGCAGATTCTGATGGCAAATCAAACAAGCACGCCAACATTTTGAATTTCCAACACTTAAATGCCATAGATTTAGTCTTAGCCTCGCAGACCTCACCTGCCCGCAACAAATTCTCAGTGTACCGTGGACTCAGCCAACCTTTCCAAAGTCAGCCCTAAACGGTCCTATATAGGTGAAAGTGGTTACAACAACAGCCCACCAAACGAACCTTAACGCCGGACCAAAATAGCCCAAAGCTTTCTTGCCCTCCTTGGCTTGGATTTTTCGCAACATGAATGCAACTATACGCACACTACTACGTGCACACTACGTCTACATTCCACCGACAAGCTTTCGCCGCAGCCTAGCACTAGCCTCAGTCAGCTCAGAGTCTAGCGTGGCATTTTGTGAGCCTCTATCTGATGCACACCCCACCTTCTCTTGCATAGCGCAACCATTTTCGCACTCATGTAAATGAGCGCATCAACAAATTCTTATATGTTAGCGAACCAAGAAGTAATTTTGAGTTCCTCTTGCTGGTCATGCCCTGATTTCACGGTTGCTCATCCTACCAATGCTGGCCTCTGCAGACATTCCTGGTATTCGAGGAAGAAGTGGAAGTAGCCAATGACAAAGGTTAGTGTCCACAGGACCCGCAATATCAGCTTCCAACCAGCATTCCCCTTAAACATCCTCACTGTTGGTTCTACATCAGCTTATTAGCTGCTTGAGGCTCAGACATCAGCATTTTCAGCCCTAGCAACAATGTACCGCAACGCTCAACTTACTGCAGGACCATGCTACAACACTACCAGCAGCGTGTTTTTCCCGCTTCAGCCACAACAGGTCAATGTTCTCAGCCTTCAGCCCCTTGCTGCATCATCATCATTGTCACCATCATCGTCATCGTCGTCGACATCCTGTAAACAGGTCCTCGCTGCATCGACCAAGCCAAACCCAAAACAGCCAGCAATTTCCAATTTACAGCCAGGCCAGCCAATGTTCTGCATTTTCAGCCACAATACCACCACACTAGCAGTTCCATAGCAGAGAATTTAGCTTTTCCAGTGTTCAGCCTTGACGTTGTCGTCGTCAGCACCATCCTCGTCAGGCGACATCGTCGTCATCGTAGATCCCTATTTTGACAATGTCACCTTCGTCATTGTTATTGCAGATCCCTCGGAGGTCCAGCCTAGTGTTTGCAGATTCCAAACGGCGAACCAGACCAGCACACCAGCGTTTTCAATTTCCAGCACTTGGACACCATAGATTCAGCCTTGGCCTCGCAGATCTCACCTAACCGCAACAAATCCTCACTATACTGTGGAGTCAGCCAACCTTTTCAAAGTTAGTCCTAGGCAATTCCATATAGGTGGAAGCGGTTGTAGACTTGCACCCGACGACAATAGCCCACCAAAGGAACCTTCACGCTGGGACAAAATAGCGCAAAGTTTTCTTGCCCTCCTCGGCCTGGATTTTTTGCAACATGAATGCAGGCTGCAAGGACTGCCCTCGAAGCTGTAGCCCTTGCTGTTGAAAATGAGTTACTGGAGTACCAGCCAGATATGAATGGTTGGGCCTCATGTAAACAAAACAGAATTGGGAAAGAGCTAGCAGGAGAATGTGGATCTGGACCTAAGTTTTTACCGCTTCCTCATCTTCCTTTCAGTAAAAGTGTTCATGGCCCTGCAAGAAAGAAGTTCGGAAAGAAGAGGGCATTGTCGAACAGTAGTACCAGTTTCATTCTGAACAAGGATGCTGAGAAAACACATGCCGATCAAAGTCCCACTGTTACTTTTCATATTGTGGATACTAATGCTATTTCGGACAGGGTTCAGGAAGGCAAACACATACAATCCGGTCAAAATTCTATCGTTGCTCCTTTTACTGCAAGTGTCGATGATAACCCTGTTGTGATGAATACAACAACACTCAGCAAACATACAAACTTTGCACTTTTGCTTGTCCAATTCCACCTCCTTCTGACAATGAGAAACTGGTTCGGCAACTACATCGTGTTATGAATAGCTCGCCCTGAATATCTCGTAGCCAAGCATACTTAGAGTATTGTAGGAAAACTGAGACATCTCCATTCTCAATGAATGGATATACTCAGAGTAAATACCCTCAAACTCGAGGATGTAGCAACATCACAACGGCAAGTTGCGGGTTTCAAGGTCCAGCACTAGTAAAGCAAACTTAAAATAGTCTATAACTACAATTAATAAAACAATCAATAAGCTTCAAAAGGCAAGTATTGCTCAGTGCCGTCTGTTGGGAAGCACAGGGTCTTGCTAGATGACTCTAACTGTGCTTTTATCTCATTGAGCAATTGTGACGAAGACCTTAGCACTTCAACAGCCAATTGTAATGCTGTTGGCAGTCTAAACGTTTGCTTAGAGCCCAAAGGAGTAAAGAGTCATTGCTAAATACTAGGAAGCAATGATCATATTTCAACAAGTCAGAGATTGTCAAGAAAGTCAAAATCCAAAAGAAGAAAACAAGCAACAGGAAAATTTGTAGCCTCAGCTGAAAGTGGAGGTGCCAGTAAAGATAATGAGTTGATGTCTATATGCACTGACAGTCAGTCAGACACACCGGCCAAGGTTGCATCTGAACAAACAGGCTTTTACGATGACACATCACATTCTGATGATTATGAAGGTAGTGATGAGAATCAAGGTGGAATAATGGTCTCAGGTCCATTGCAGGAGTTAATGCACATGACTCGCCTGCAATTAAAAGCCCACAAGATTATTCGCTTTGGAGCAAGCCAGGCAGGGCCGAACACAGATTCTTAGATCTGTCTGTGTCTGGTGAAAGGCAAAAAGGAGAACAAAAGATTTTAGGGGTTCTTGCAAATAGATTAACCAAGGGGAATCGAATCTCTGGAAAAAGCCTAGCAGCAATTTTTGGATGATATTGTAGCAATAATAGACTATCAATGATTAAATAATCAAGCAATACCTAGCAACACAGAAAGAGACGAGCATCCTAGCTGCTTTGTCAAGATCGCTGTTGCATGCGCACGCCTGAGAAAAAGCAGCTCAGTGGCTCTCTTTCTTGCTTGCTGCAGTGCGTGCCTCTTTCTCTCTCTCCCTCCCTCGCGCCTCCGTCCCCCCTTTACACACGTGCACCCCTTTGCACCCCTTCTGGAAAAAGCAACTTTCCTGCAAGCAAGCGAAATTCCAGGCCACACTTTTTGTAGTCAAATCGAATCGTTGCATTGGCAACGGCCTCCGGCTGTGGCAACAAACAAACTTCACAGCATCTCTCTTCTCATTTGAATGAAAACACTTTCGGTTGCTAGTTGTGAACATTTTGGCAACCTGTCATGCATGTGAACTGGCTCTATATTGACCACAAGTTGCGAGTTCATGCCTATCTATATTAAATCACCAAAATACCCCTGTAAGTTGTGGGAATTTCCAAAATACCCCTCAAATTTCAAAATTTTCCAATATACTCTTGTATCATTTTGGGATGGATTTGGTCCAATTTTTGCATAGTCTAATGTTTAAGACGATGGAGATATATATCTTTTAACATCTTAGAAAAAATTATTCACCAACGTGCTCACAAATAGAAGCATCTGTATTCAAAAATGATAAACGATTTCATTTGAAGAGCCCTCGATACTATCTAGTTCTATCATTTTCTATTGAGGAGAACCAATCTTTCTATAAAGAGTTGAAAAAAGAATTCTTTTTAGATATGTTTGTTGCAAGGCTAATTAGGGGTATATTGGGAATTTTGGCAAAATTGAAGGGCATTTTGGAGATTTTTGGCCAAATGTGAGGGGTACAATGGGAATTGTGTTTTGGGAATTTCCACAAATTATAGGTATATTTTTGGTAATTTTTTCCTAAAGTAGACTAATACATAACCTTATATGTTCCTTCTAAGCTCAGTTTAATCCGTGACTATTTGTCTGGCCTTAGTGGGCAATTGAAATTTTACCCTTTGTGCTTTGATCACAATCATTTGGTTAGTGAGGATGGTCGTTGCCCTGGCAACAAAATAGCACTATATCTCTCTCACGTAATCTGATCCCTATCTTCTCATCTCTTTCTTTCACTTTCAACTTGCTCTCCAAATGTTCTAGACCTTAACATGGATCACACATGTGTACCAACCATTCCCCCACTACAATCAGATTTTTTACTTCTTCCACAAATTAGATGCCTTCAATAGCCTTCACATATTGGATCTGAGACTACATCCTCAATGGAAATGTTAGTGTTTGTAGTGAGGATTGAATGAAGAGTTGCCATGGAAAGTCTCGTCTATATAGATAATGACAATTATCCATTCAACAACACGTCAACCATTTTTCCTATTGCTTGATCATCAAAGATAAGGGAAAGGAAATGTTGTTGAAGTTCCATGATGTTCACCATAGCGAAACGCCCTAGTGCTCCATGATGTGCTCCAACCTGAAAATGGACCATTTCCCCCCTCTCTACATGATGTTTGTCTTCCTTAGAGAAGTAAAATTTCTTCCCACTCTCCATGTTCCAACTTGAGAGAGAGAGAGAGAGAGAGAGAGAGAGAGAGAGAGAGTTATATATATGTGTGTGTGTGTGTGTGTGTGTGTGTGTGTGTTTTGAGAGAGCAAGAGAGAGGGAACTTAGATTTAAACAATAAAATGCGTCATCCTTCCATTCACTACTTCTCAAGTGGGTCCCAAGTGGGCTAATAAGGGCTACGTCATGCTAGACGGATCAATCAACCTCACTAGTGCCCACAAACCTTACATTGGGTTTGATCCCTATCGCAACCTTTCTATGAAGTGTGATCTCTCATTGGAATACTTGTTCAAGCCCAAGTTCCCACTTGTCACTATTTTTCATTACATGCCTACCATTCCGTATCTTGGAACTAGCCTTGGTGCCATCCTCTCATGTGTTTTGGTGGTCTACATTGGTTTCCATTAGGAAACCTTAATCTCAATCACCACCAACCCACCCCCAAGATTAAACTTCCATGTTGCACAAATGATCTGTTTGCGAGCAAACCGTCCTATGAATCTAGGGTGTCTCACGATGTACGTATGTCATTATGTTGCTGGAGATTGGCTAGTTGAGAACTTGCTACCTCCATTCATTCACCAAACAAAGCACGACATAGATTATGTGTGTGTGTGTGTGTGTGTGTGTGTGTGTGTGTGTGTGTGTGTGTGTGTGTGTGTGTGTGTGAGAGAGAGAGAGAGAGAGAGAGAGAGAGAGAGTAGACAGGCTTTAACTAGCGACCATGTGAGCTTTCAATGCATATTGAAACACACACAGTGGGGAAGAGAGAGAAAAACAATTACCTTTTGTGATTTTTAGGAGCATCAATTCCGTTACATGTAATAGATGCTCTCCAGTGGTGTCCTTTGTTGGTGCATCGATGTTGTGAATAGAACCCCATGAAAGTTGGAACACGTTTTCAATTGAAGGAGGGGCATGCTACTATTGACTATGTTCATGAATAGAGCATGCTTGTGCTTCAAAGAGCATGCAAGTCTCATCGCACTTGCCTATTATTGGCCAATGAATATTGCATCACCATCATCACCTTCTCTTAGTTTGTAGGATCTAACCATGGTAGTGGTTGCAACAACTTACATATGCAAAGGAGTGGATGCAAAAGAATCCAGAATCCTTGCTTCACATGAATATCTAGATGATGGATAGGAAAAAGGAGAGAGGGTAGAAGGGAGGAGAAGCTCTATCGCATTTGAGAGAGAGAGAGAGAGAGAGAGAGAGAGAGGGGGGGGGGGGGGGGGGGGGGGGGGGGGGGGGCAACATAGGGTGAAGGAACCACCCATCACTTCTTTTCTCCAAAGTTAATGCAACTTCAGTGTGATGAGGCCTACATAGCAACATCAATGAACCCATGGTGGATGGCCCGTACAATATCCATCATGCCCAAGTAGGGTAGACAATAATTATATTGGAATGATGAAAGAGCTGATAATTGTTTGCAGTGTCAATTTGGATGAGAGAGAAAGATTTGGACCCATGCACTTTGGAAAATAGATAGCCATCATGCAGGACCATGGTGTGAAATTTGTTGTACGCATGGGAGAGGACGCAATGCTGCATGAGCAGAACCCAAGATGCAATGGAAGTCAATGATTTTAGTAGGAGGCCTTTGAGAGGCCATAGATCATGGACCATGTCGCATCTCTCTCTCTCTCTCTCTCTCTCTCTCTCTCTCTCTCTCTCTCTCTCTCTCTCTCTCTCTCTCTTTGTGATCTCCTCAGAGGGTTGTGACTAGAAAACCAATAGAGCATTAGAATATCTCTTTTTCGCTACTAGAAAAAAGCAAAGATAATTTTTCTACTAGAAAAAAAGGAATGTAGAAAAAATCCCCTGTGTAAATATTTACATTCAAATGACGATTTTCGAGGTCTAAAAAATGGTATTCACACTCTAGAGTGACAAAAGTGATATTTACACTCAATTTTCATAGTTATAGAAATGTATAAAACTTGTAGTGTATCTACCTGTAGTATGCATTTGATCCAAGAAGCAACTTCATGTGAGGAAGGATTTGCAAGTTTGTCAGAGGATGCCCTAATGTATAAGTCAAAAACTGCCAGTGCTTAAGAGGAAAGAGTGTGTCTAGAAAGGATTGTTGGCATCTACATCATATGAGCCATCTACTACGTGTCAAGAGATAGAGAAGGAGAGAGCTTGAGCTCTTGCAAGCACACACACACACACACACACACAAAAAGATGGAGGCAAAAGACTATACTTCTTCTTCTTCTTCACTAACTCAAGATAAGAGGTCTACAAAAAATAAGGAAAATACAACATAAAAAGGAAACTAGTACAATGTTCTAATGTAAACCGCTAGTGAGTGAGGTGAGTAGATAAGTGTACCATCACTTCAGTAGGTAGACCAACTCCGTGTAGTACAGTTGTAGTATCACTGGCAAAGATATTCATATCCATCAAGACGCGCCAGTGATGATGACTGTTAGTGGTAGCCATTTAGGAGTCGTACATGTTGAGCTTGACATCTCAACACTCCCCTCAAGCTCAACACCATATCTGGTATGTCAATCATCACTCAAAATCTTTGTAGCTTCTCCTTTCCAAGGGCCTTCGTGAAGATATCTGCAACCTACGCATGCATCACCACATACTCAAGTTCGATGTCACCTACCAAGACCCTCTCTCTGATGAAGTGATAGTGCACCTCCTAGCATGCAAGACTAAGTTTTGTACCAACTATATGCTACTAAGGTTGTCACAGTAGATGAGAAACGGCCTCTGTACCTGTACTCCAACGTCGTGAAGTAACAATCCCAGACATGCTACCTCACATGACGCCACTGCTACACCCTTGTACTTTGCCTCTATACTTGAAAGAGCAACCATAGGTTGCTTCTTAATACTCCATGTGATAGTAGCAATTCCTAAGTGAAAACATGAAACCGTTGGTAGACCCGCAATTGTATGTGCTACCAGCCCAATCTGCATATGTGCATCCATAGAGCTATAACTCCACATCAGCCCCATAAAAGAGTGCATAATCCAAAATAGCACTGAGTCACATAGCGCAAAGTGTACCTCACCGCATCCAAGCGTGGTTTCCTAGGAGATTGCATAAATTGACTCACCAATCCAATTTTGTCACTCAAATCTAAACGTGAGATAGTCAAGTAGATCAAGCTTCCCCAATCTTCTTGTACATAGTAACATTATCAAGAAATTGGCCTACATCATTCCCCAACTTCAAATTCTGATCTAAGGGCATTGTAATTGGCTTACAATCATCCCTACCATACTTTTTCAGCATGTCCAAAGCATATTGCCTTTGTGAAGACCATACTCCCTCTTTTGTGTGAATAATTTCAATGCCCAAGAAATACTGCAAGTCTCCCAAGACTTTCATCTCAAACTCCTGCATAAATAGAGCTTGTACACCCTCTACTTCAGCCATATTATCACCTCCAACAATCAAATCATCCACATAAATCCATATCACCACAATTACTGCCTCATTCTTTTGCACATACAATGAATGATTTGCATTAGACATTTCAAAGCCCAATAAAATGAGGAATGCTATAATCCTCTCATACCAAGATCTAGGTGCTTGCTTTAGCCCATACAAGGCTTTCATTAGCATGCATACAAGTTCATGTAGCCTCATATTTTCATAACCTTATGGCTGCTCCAAATACAAAAATTCCTCCAAGTCTCCGTTCAAAAATGCATTCTTTAAATCCATTTGCTCCATCATCCATTTTAACACGACAGCCACTGCAATAATTACATGAACGGTAATCATCTTGGCTACGGGGCTGAATTTTTTCTCATAATCAATCCCATAAGTCTATGCATAGCCTTTTGGCTACAAGCCTTGCCTTGTACCTGCTCACACTGCCATTATTATTATGCTTTATCTTGTAAACCCATTTACATCCAATTGCCTTTTACCTTTTGGTAATGGCACCAATTCCCTTGTTCCATTTGCATCAAGTGTACCCATTTCTTCATCCATAGCTTGCCACCATTTTTCATCTTTAACATCATCCTCAAAACATGTGGGTTCTACCTCCTCTGTAGTCTTTGCCATATATGCACAATAACGAGCTACATAACTGCTATCATAAGTCAATCTCTACACATGATTTCTTACTCTTTCTGACATGTGTGGTCCAGGATCAATTCCAAGTGCCTTGCTCCCTGCTTGCATCCTTCTTACACCCTATGTATTCAGAGAGGGTATGCCAAACGCCTCATCCAAACTCTACTCAGATCCACTACTACCGCCATCTCATGACCAACACTCAAATTTGACAACTTAGGGGCATCATCAGTTTTATCCTTCCCTTTCCTTGATACATTCAAAGAGTTAGTAGGACTCACTCTTTCACATAACCTGCCACTCCATGGATTCTCACCATGACTTGCACTAGATGACCCTTGTGGCTCACTCAAGACTTGTGACTATGCACCTATATTTTCTGCAGCCACATTCTCTCTTACATCAGCCCCTAAATTATCTTTTACATCAGCATATCAAATTTTCATTTCATAAAAAACAACATCCTCAATTTATTCGTGATAGGATTGTAACATTTATACCCTTTTTTCTCAAGGGAATAGCCAATGAACACACATTTTTTTGCTTTTAAATCAAGTTTACTTCTTAGCTCATCCAGCACATGCACATAAGCAAAACATCCGAACACTTTAAAATCTGATAGATCCAAATTTTCACCACTAAACTTCTCTTCAAGCATCATATCATGTACTACAATAGTAGGGGTCCTCCTCATAATGTAAACACTTGTAGCAACAACCCGAGCCCAATAACAATGAGACATTAATCTTGGCATATCCACCAAGATGCGCTAGTGATGATGATTGTCGGTGGTAGTCATCCAAGAGTCGTACATGTTGAGATTGACACCTCAACACTACGTCACCATGACAACCTCTTTGAACCCCAATTACCTTCATTGAAGGTTTCTAGGTAGAATTTGCACCTTTCTTACATGTAAATATTTATACATCAAATGAGCCCGTGTGTTTTCTTTTTAATTTTATTTTCTTTCTTTTGAGTAGCATTTCAAGGGAAACAATTTTCAATACAATTATACACAAGGTGATTTTTTTTCACACATTCACAACCTTCAGATATTTTCATATGCAAAATTTATTGCTCATATTTCAGCCCCACAATTAAATAATTATGAGTACCTATCTTTCACAATAACTACTTTTCTTACCATCTAAATTTTTCTATGAGGATCAATGAGTAATTGCAGCCTATGTACATACCAATAGCCTCTTTGAACCCCAATCACCTTCATTGAAGGTTTTCAGGTAGAATTTGCAACTTTCTTACATGTAAATATTTATACATCAAATGAGCCCTTGTGTTTTTCTTTCCCCTTTCCTTTGAGTATCATTTCAAGGGAAACAATTTTCAATACAATTATACACAATGTGAATTTTTTTTCACACATTCACAACCTTCATATATTTTCATATGCAAAATTTATCGCTCATATTTCAGCCCCACAATTAAATAATTATGAGTATCTATCTTTCACAATAACTACTTTTCTTACCATCTAAATTTTTCTATGAGGGTCAATGAGTAATTACAGCCTATGTACATACCAATAGCCATATTGGAGGACAAAAGCATGTTTTTGTCCTCCTTCCAAGGTGGATCTTTTAGCAAGCTGCTGGTGCTTCCAATGTGGTTTATTGGTGGAATGGTGTCTCGCTCTACAATAATGCCTTGCATGCCCATGCATATGTGCTTCTCAAGCTATGCTTCATCGCCCTCATGTAGCTTTGGGAGGGGCCTGACACATGCATATATCTCTCAACTTCTTGAGGACTCCATCTCAAAAGGGCTTCCACCTCAACATATGAATAGATCTCATGTCAACATGATCTACGTCATCTTTACATTGCTTGATGATGTGCTAGAGAGCTTCAACATGAGCTCGAGCAGATGCCACATGAGTATGCCATCTGGGCATCTGCCCTTCATATGGGTGGCCAATGTAGAGAGGCAATAATGTTTGGGGCTTTAACACCAAATTCAAGTCGTGCACTGTCTATTTATCATGGCTTGTTTTTTTTGTTCACTTCTAAATAATTACCAGCAAGAAATAATGGTGTACATATATCTTCTCTTTGTATCCCTTTCATAGCTTCAAATATTTTCTACTTTTTGGTGAGCACAAATCTCTCTCTCTCTCTCTCTCTCTCTCTCTCTCTCTCTCTCTCTCTCTCTCTCTCTCTCTCTCTCTTTAGATAGAGATCGAATGGTATGCTACACCTGAAATGTTGGTGCTATATTATATGTAAAAGGCCCATGTGATATCAAAGAAATAAGTATGGCTACTTAGATCTATGCTTCAAGAAATAGTTTCCCATTATAACCATAGCAGTAGCACTACAAGTCAGACAAAATGTGGGCCACTTTCACCGAAATGAGTATCCACTTGCTATATGCAAAAGCACTTGTTGAGACATTGAGAATTCCAAAGTGATAAAATCTTTAAAAGTTGAATTATTGAGTGCTATAAAGAATGACCTAATCAAGAATTTCATGTCCCTTTCTTAAAACAAGTTGGCCTGACATTTGCATCATTCACATTCTGAAATGGAGACCATCAACAAAGCACCTCCAAACATGTTTCCAAATATTCCAAGTTTTTTCCTCCTTGAACATTCCAATAATTTGTGGTTGGATCTCTCCTCAAAAACCGTAGATCGACTCCTTTCTGTTGTGCATTTATATTGAACATGATGGTGACCTTGAAAGATGGAGTAGACCTACTTAACCAACCCATGGTCATGCACATCCATCATTTCCTAAGTTGTAGCAACCAAGTTTGAAAAAATGTGTTACTCATTTCATATATCACCTTGTTCCGGGTATTGTGCGATGGTAGAAAGAAGCACTTGTGTAGTATGGAATATGTTGGTAAAAGACACTTCTTTTTGCGAGAAAAATTCACATCACTGATCTCATTCTCATTTTGAATTTTTTATGCTCTCCTACAATAAAAGTTTCGTGGTGTCTAGTATCATGCAACAACCATCGTCCACTTTTGTGAAGCGTTTGAGGAGTTGCAATAGTAACTTCGTTTATTGCAAGAGTGATGGCCATTTTCATGCCATTTCTAGCCTTAAAAAACTTTCTTTTTAGTATACACTCTTGTTTAGGAGTTCAATGAAGAATGTGCATCACATCATACACAAGATCCAAACTAATATTGAAGCCATAGAGATGGTACAACCTCCAGAGTGGTGATTCTCTTGTTAACCTTGCCTTGGATAGAATGGTATTATACTCTAGAGTGGTGATTCTCTTGTTAACCCTGCATTGTATAGAGTAGTATTATACTCCTCCTTTTCTTGTTTTTGTCTTGAAAGTCTTATAGCCTCAAACATCTCTATTTGTAGTCCTCTTTTTTGGAGGGGTAGCAAGTAATATATCTATTCTTTGTCTATACATACTTTGGAATGTACACCCCTTTGGTGATTTGCTTCATGGGAGGCTTATCCCTTCTACACCTATTCTTGCTCCCATCCTTCAAACACCTTACTTTACATTGGGCGGGGTGATCGCTTTTCTGTGACATGAGAATTGACCTCAAATTGTAAGAATGTTATGCTATGTCCAAAGGTTCATCAAATATGGCAATTGGTGGATAGTTAAAGTTAATGGAGAACCCACCAACAAAAGGCGACTCAAGCACACAGACTAGAGGCTCTTAAAGGTATGGAAGAATATCCCCATGTTTCTTTTCTAACTTCGATAAGCTTAGTGCAAAAATAGCACCGGCAAAGGTCCAATAATTGAGTTCATGCCGCCATTAAGGACCACCACTTCAACAACCTTGCTATCTTTTGGATTGGTTGAGGAGGGTTGAAGGCCTTTGAAATCCGTCCTAGTGGCACATTAGTGTGAAGTTCTGAGGATCTCCCTAAAAAAATACATGGAAGTTACGGGCATGATAATCATTGCTAAGATGAAGCTTGTTCTGATTGATTGTAATGCTTCTTGATACTTTGACATTTGTTGCACAATGTGAGCATCAGAACGATATTCCTTGATAATCTCATTCCAGTTTTTGTTTAGCTCTAAATTGTGCAAGGCATTTGAAAAAGTTTGATAATACATGGCAAAAAGATTCTTGGGGCATTTAGCTGGAATCTCCCACTCTTTCCGTGGGTTCCTAAATTCTTTCCACATTCTTATTTTGTCCATATCCTAGTAATCTCTGATAACATTGGTGGAGATATCCGCTTGCCAACTGCTTCTTGCCCGCCACATTGTAAGAAACTCATTATAAAACTCCTCGCTCTACCATAAGACAAAGTTGCTCGATAAATGAGATTTACTCAAACTACACCAAGTTTTTTCTTCCCTTACCACGGATGTTGCAACATCCACAACAAGACATTTCCCATGTATGTACCTTTTGCATCTCGAGAGAAAAGAGTGGGCTTGTGTTGTTTCTTATCCTTGCCTATGCAGAGTTTCCACTTTGCAATTTTTAATAGGCCCTTCTCTTTGTATTGAGCAAACACCTACATAATTGCTCGCAACATGGTGCTATCTACTCCCAAAAAGTCTTTATCTAGGACAATTTTTAATAGGCCCTTCTCTTTGTATTGAGCAAACACCTACATAATAGTCTGCAACATGGTGCTACCTACTCTCAAAAAGTCTTTATCCAGGACAATTTCTAAGAGTGACCTTTCTATTTTTGATAGAATATTTTCCCTTCCCCTTTTTGTTTGGGGGTAATATCATTCTCAATATCACACCTTGTGCAAGAAAAGGTGGACAAAAACTATCGAGATTGGAATGTAGAATCAACACTCAACTCTCAAGCTCACCCCACAAAAGGGGACCTCTCTTCGAGGATGGGCATGCCAATCCTTGATCTCATTGTCCTCATCACGTGGCTCCATTCACCCTACATCACATACATGCGCACAATTTCTTCACTTTGCCTAGCCAAGAGATCAAACAAAATGGGAAAAAATGTCTTCAAAATCTCTCTAAATATGAAAATTGAAATTCTATCAATCACAATTCAAGGATACATGCTCACATAAGAAATAAATGAGAAAAAAACAATTAAAATTATCTTGTAAATTTAATGAAGTTGATGTCTCAAGCCATCTAAACCTCTAGCATATCACCTATCTCAGAAAGGGAATGTTCATGGCACTTCCCATCAATCTCAATACTGATGTAATACCGGTCTAAGACCTCACACACTTTGGCCATATTCCGAACCACCTTGAAAAAATAGTCTATAATGATTTCCCCTTCTTGAAAAGTGAAACTAGGAAACCACAAAAGTTCATGTGTCCCTTGATTGCACAATGCAAGGCATAGATTTCCTATTGGTAGCTCCACAAATTTATCAGACTTGGTGTCAAAAGATCCCTTCATGAATTTTAATAATGCATGCTCCCAATTTAGTTTATGAATGCAATTTGTATGGGAAAAACGAGCGTGATCACTAAAGTGAAAACCTACAAAACAGCATAAGAGAGTAAATTGGAGTTTTGGCATGCAAAAAAATATACGATCACAACCCTCTTGTGGTTTTGACTTACCTCTTCCACTTTCCCAGGAACAACCCTTTTTCAGTGGGTTGAAGTTTCCAAGAACATACTATGTACATACCTCATACATACTTGAGCTTGGATTGCCCCATCACATGTGACACGATCTCAAATTGATGCTCGATACCACTTGTAGTATCAAAGATACCATCGTGGCTCAAGAACTCTGTTGCAATGGTAATTGATGCCTTTAGCTTTTTGAATCCCATTAATTCCAAGCTGACGCTACATCATCCACTTCAATGGATGCAAGACAGAGGGAAGATCCACCCGTACCAGTGAGATAAGTGCATCATCATAGAACCCACCTTGGGGATTGTAGTTTTTCTATAAATCGTCTTATCATTATTGCATCTCAGTTTTCGGGGCCATTAAATGTATCAGTTGCAATATGCATTATATCGACATGTACAAGGAGGTGAAATGGCACAAAAGCCTTCGTTGCACCCTCATCTTCATCTTCCTTTGTGTTTGACTACTATCGCCCTTCAAAATTTTTTGGTGGTGGTGCCATTTTCTTTGTTTTCCCATGCTTTGCCTTTCAAGGCGTTACTTCTTCTTATCATTGGGATCCTTACCCTTTTGGTATGGACTGTACACTAGCTCTATGAGAGTACCCTTATCACCTCTAGGACCCAACTTTCAAGGAGACCTTGTTGCATCCTTCCCAATCTTGCCCATCTTTCCATGAGGGCTCCTTGTGTCCTTGCCACTACCCTTTCCGTTGCGTTTGTTATTGTCTCTTTCTTCATAGTGCGCATTGCAACTATTGTTAGGTTGCACATGAGACCTATTTCCAAACATAATAATGACCACTAACCTCCTATGATTTCTTTTACTACATCAATCAACACACCCCACGTGTCATATAGGACTCACTTGTATATGTTGCCACCTCCTTGACCATATATTTACCTTCCAAATGCTCTAGAACCATGACACAAAGGGGAACACACCTGAAACACACATAGGTTGTCTCTCTATAGCTCATGACATTTACAACACCCATGTCCTCTAAAAAACATGTTCCAAAATGACAAATTAGACTAGCAAACTGCCACTTACACTCTCCAATGCACACACTCGTGGCAAGATCTCCACAACACCCACAAAAAGACACCCATCTAAAATGTAAAAAACCTATTTATAGAGGTGCCATGTTCATTTCCACTCGCCTTTGCCATGAACACTTTCATTTCCACTCGCCTTCGCCATGAACACTTTCATTTTTTTGCAAAAAGACCACAAGATATACATGCCACAACCATGTAGCACTGGCATCATCTTTCACCACTACCTTGAAGACCAAGTTGTTGATGCCCATAGACCATGCATTATATGTGAACGCCCTAAACACCATGCCTTGAAGACCAAGTTGTCTATGCCCATAGACCATGCATTGTATGTACTCAACACCCTAAAGATCACCAAAAAGAGCAGTGGCATCATATATTTGGGATCTGTGGAAGTACTCACCATGATTTCCTACCATGCAATGGGCTTGGCGGACCACCTACCACATGTGTTGAGATATCAAGCTCAACATGTACAACTCCTGGATGATTATCACTGACAGTCATCATCACTGGTATGCCTTGGTGGATATACACATCTTTGCTAGTGATACTATAGTTGTACTAACTGAGTTGGTCTACTACCAGAGTGATGGAACATGTATCCATTCACCTCACCCACTAACGGTTATCCTTTATGTTGTTATTTTCCCCTTATGTTTTGTAGACCTCTAATCTTGAGTTAGTGAAGAAGAAGAACAATAGGTTTTGCATTCATGTTTATGAGTATGCGTGTGCTTGCAAGAGATCAATCTCTCTCTGTCTCTCTCTCTCTCTCTCTCTCTCTCTCTCTCTCTCTCTCTCTCTCTCTCTCTCTCTCTCTCTCTCTCTCTCTCTCTCTCTCTCTCTCCAACCTATACCTGATCAAAATGCATAATTGATAGTAGGTGTGAAGAGCAAAGAACAAGAAGATAAGAGTAAAAAGTTCAAACTCACCCTATTAGAAGATAAAACGAAAAATTAGTGCAGCCTTTGGAAAATGGGGATGATGAGAGAGACGAAGGCCCCATTGAAGAGCAAAAAGGGGAGGACCAGTCGTCAACAAAAAGTGCTCTAGAATTAGATGACACTAAAGAAGAGAGAAGAAATGCTACCATAGGTATAAACAGAAGATGAAGAAAGAGGCTCCAAATGACTTAAAGTATCACACCCAGTGATCATAGAAGAACATGCAGGAAGATCTGCAAGGCTAGAAAGAGATAAAGAAGCTTTTGAAAGGGAAAGAGGCCCATAGGGAGATTTGGAAGAATATTGGCAACCAGATCCAAGGAATATTCAAACAAAGAACCCCATGGATCATCAAGGTGAGGAACTTCTTATAGATCTAGAGTTCATCTACAGACAAGAAGAAAGAGAGATAATAGAGGGTGAAGCAGAGATGGAAGGTACCACAAGAAAAACTAAAGGTGAGGACACTTCTACAGATTCGCCAATTCCACAAGCCACAGCAAAGCCATGTCTCCTGTGGAGGAAAAAGCTACTCAAGAGCTTCCCACTACAGAGACAGAAGTACTAGAGATAGATAATTAAGTTGAAGAAAAGATGGAAGAGCAATCTCCTGAAGATCTAGAATCTAACAAAGCGGATATACCTCCTGAACAAATTGCAAAGAGATAAAGACATAGTAGAGGAACAATGTCGAAGAACTGCAAAAGGAAGATACCCAATAGGAAGAAAAAGTAGAAACTGGAGAGGCCAACACCTCTCAACCAGATGCAATGAAGAATATTGAAGAATGCTCTCAATTTTTCCATCATGTTATTGAGAAGATGAAGGCTGAAGCTTATGCACATGAAAGAAAAATCAAGAAAGTAAAAAGCACAAACTAGCATATTTGCTACTAGAAACTGAATTTTTAGAGATTGACGGTTGTAGAGTGGTCCTTTGGCTACTTTTGTAAAATTGGGACTAGAAATTTTTGCCCTCATTGCAGAGTGCAGAATGGCCAACTCCAAACCATTGGGCCTTGGTTTCTTTCAAGTGCAAGGTGCTGCAAGATTTCCAAGGGTCCCTAAAGTTTGGTAAGGCAACCAGATCGGTGGGTCTGAGTTGGCATTGTTCCATCCATTTGTTTGTGCATGCATTCCGCTCTCTGCCAATTGTGGAAACAACGACAATGTTTGTTTGCAAAGAAGTTGACGTAGATGCAATGGACACCATTGTAGGTGTCAATTGGGGCTATGTTGACGGTTTGCATGATGGTGACCATTACAAGTGCAATGTGTCCCCCACACAACTTTGCCTTCAATATTTGAAGGCAAGGTGCACCTTGTATGCACGGTTTAGCTACGAAAGGTGGATGCACAAACGTGGAAAATGGCTAGCGGCTGAAGAGGTTCAATCCTTTGAAATTCGTGTCCGCATGCCCAATAATGAGGTGGAGGTGGTTGCAGTGAACCCTCATTGGACTCTTGCCAATCTTCGGGAACATTTTGGCAATGCAAGTTTCAAACTGGTACAATGCAAGGTCTACTTTGGGCTTGATTACCTATCTTTTCTTAATTTTTCTGGGTATTTGTATCTTGATTGCCCATTTTTTGGTTGTGTAGATTGGAAGGTGGATGGAGGCCACTATCTTGTTTACAAAGATTGGGCTACAGACAAAATCATCTTGTCTAAGTGAATTGGCTTGTAGCTTTACTCTTTTATATATTGGATATTTTATTAAAGATTTTGAAAAATTTTAGGGTGCTGTACTTGAGTTTTAATGTGTTCTGTAATTTTATTTTTAAAACGCATATTTTTAATTTTTTTCGAGATGGAATATGTCTATAAAAGGGGGACCACCTCCTCATTTTACCATTTTCATCCCAGCATTGCAGAGAGACCTAGCATACCCAGTTACACAAAGAGAAAGCATGGTTGCAACTAGTGCTTTAGATGCATTCCTTAGTGAGGCTAGGCATGCAAATCTCCCTGAGCTTCATGCATTTTTCACAACCCATCCCGATTTAGAAACCACCTTGACCCTCCACTCTCAATCTCTTGAGCACATCACTTCATACATTTCCATGTGCATGGGGAGATTCATTGTTGAGTTACCAAACCGGCAAGGGCAATGGGTCCCTGAGGGTCTTCTGCACCACATCTACAAAGGGGACAGGCCATTTCATCAGCGGCTTGCACGCTTTGCCACCATAGCACAACCCGCCAGACAATATGTGTGGCTTGAAGATGATGATGTGTGAGCAATGCATAAGGGGAAGATCGGAAACACTTTTTTCTCTATCCATGCCATAATGATCTTCCTCCTTCACGAGTGCCCAGCAGGCCCTGACGTAGTGCTACCACACTTGCAAATCGGCGGGGTCCTGGCTGATGTGAAGGACCCCAAGCCCGCGCCCATTGACACATCCGCCGCAGAGGAGAGGACACTTGCCTTGACTACCCTATAGGGATTCAAGGCCTCTTGGAGGCCTCTCCATCTGTCGGTTCGTCCTCGAGGCCGCCAGAAGGAACCAGCACTCGGGATGCCATCCCTGAGGTAGAGATTACCTGTTTCTCCTCCATTGTGGTGGGTGGGAAGGAGTTTGTGTTTTTGCATGATCTGGAGAAATCCTTTGAGCTTTGCATGGATGAGTGTTTTGCCATCCTCGATGTTCATGGCAAGTTTGAGGTTGATACCACCACCTCCCATGACGATGATCTCCTACTGCCCATGGGGAATACTGTGGCAGACACAGTGGCGATCGCACAAGCCGAGATGGGAGTGGTTGAGCAGGCCAAGGTCTCTGAGGAGGAGTTTGTGGCCGTGCAAGCCATGTGTTTGGCTAAATGCACAAGAGTGGATTCACCATCACCTGCTACAACACCTGTTTTGCTTGATCCAAAGGGGAAGTCAAGTGTGGATCTTTACTTGCACCCGGATGCTGATGAGGAGGAGCATAGACAAGAGGTATAGATGCTCACTTAAATTTGATTGTTACAAATGATTTTGTTAATGTTATAACTAATTTTCTGTCATATTTCTCACAAATCCTATGTTTTGCAGGATGTTTTGGAGGTTGACGTCTGGGCGCAATGGTCAGGGGGGAGGAGGACACCGTGCGGACCTCAAGCGACACTTTCTCACTACCTCGGCACACTTCTGACTGGTGACGTGGTGTTTGTGCATGCCAACTACTCCCCCAATCGACGCTACAACATTTCTACCCTCCGTTCACTCTCCAGGGCATTTTGCTTAACAACCCTTGCCCAATCAGCCAACCTTGTAGTGCTTGTAAAGAAATATTTTGCAATATCCACTTTCGGCGTCAACTTTCGCGGGTGCCTCATCGCCCATGTCGGCATGAAACAAGGTTTAGGGGTTAATGACACCCAAGAAATTACAACCACTTTGCTTAATAGGGAGCCACCCCAAAAGGCCAAGCACGAGAAAATTGTAATTCAAAAGATCCTAAAGCCAAAGCCGGATATCATGTAAAGCGTTGATTTCCTTAATGAGTCTACTTTTTGGTGTCTATGACTCTCTCTTACATGCAAGCTTTTGAATTTTTTATATTTTTGGCTTCCAATGTGTTTATGAGAAGAACCTGTGCTTAGTGAACCATGCAGTCTTTGATGCATGCTGGGTTGGAAAGCATGTTGCCCAACCAACTTGCATTAAATCATGGGGAAAGTTATTGATATGCCTACTAAAGGGCTTGAAAGGCCCCAAAATGGGCTGCCACACAAGGGCGCGCATTTGGGTCTTCCATCATCATATGGAAGGGGCAAATGCGCGCCCTTGTGGCAACCCATTTTGGAGCATCGCAAGACTTTCTAAAGGCTTATCAATACCCAGATAATTTACAGTTGCAAAACCAAAACACAAGAGACAACCATGCTTCAAAAAATCTATGCTACATGGACTTAGTGGGGCATGCACTTCCTGATGCATCCATGCTATGTGAAGCATTGAATCAAGGGAGATATCTTGAGTGCTTGGTAAAAGTTTTTGGAAAGCCTTGGAAAGGGCTTGGAATGCCCTAAGAATGGCTGCCACAAGGGCACGCATTTTGTCCATTCATCTGCCTTTGGAAGCACCAAATGTGCGCCCTTATGGCAACCACTTTGGGGGCATTCCAAGCCCTTTCCAAGGCTTTCCAGAAACTTTTACCATGCATTCAGGATATTTGGGTTGCATCAGTGCTTCACATAGCTTGGATGTATTAGGAACTGCATGCTTGACTTAGCCAAGGTGCTTAACGTAGGCAAGTTTTCCCAATGCCAAGCTTTAAGCTATATACATACAAAAGAAGGTAGACAAAACATGGACCACTGCTACATCCGCATGGTACACAATTAAAGCAATACAATGCACAAAGAGTGGGGTATACAATCAAAAGACGCTTATATTCAAATTCTTCCCAATCTTGGAAGTTTCGTAAATACAAAAAAGGTTTGATGACTAATTACAAGCTATTGCTCATGGCGCAAACGACGAGCAAGCTGCATATCCTTGGGCATAATCGTTACATGCTTTCCATGGATGGCACATAGGTTCGCATGCTCGAATATGCTAGTTAGATATTGCTCTACTGTCTCTTGGACTACCTCTATGGCCACGGCGCCCATCCAAAACTTAGTGTTGTACATTTGCAAAACCTCCCTGCGAAGCCTTGCAAAAGGGGCCCTCCGAATCAAGAGCTTGGTGCTCTTCTGATAGTGGCAAATCTGCGCAAAAGCACGGATGCACTTTTTCACCTTATGAGGTCGATAGGGAGGTGCATTTATTGCACGAGTTGGGGCAGCTTGCTTCCTCTTCTTGTAGACAATGCTCTTTCTCTTTTTTGGCCACACAGGCACCTCCAACACCTCATAATCCAATTCCACCCACTCTTCATCTGATTCGTGCTCTTCACTATTGAACGGATGTGATGGTGTGGTTCCACTCCCTTTAGGGAGTGTCTTACCTCCAGTAGACATGTGAGAAGCATAAGTTTGTATTTTGATGCCAACCCATCGGGGATCTTCATCCGTTTGCGTCTCTTCGGAGCCTTCTGACGGTTGCTTTTGGTTGTTTGTTTCTTTGCCTTGGTCGCTCTCATCCGCCACGTTGCCCTCAGAATCATTGGAGTCCGATGAATAGACAACAAGGCGATGCTTCCTTCTCTGTTTTGCTGCTGTAGAGGACTGACCATGGTAATTTGAAGCTCCAGTTTCTTCTGTGTGGACCTCACCTTGAGCTTGTGAAGTTCCAGCTTCTGTTGCTGTATCTTGGATTGGTTGGCTATCCGGGCCCTCTAGATATGCGATCCTTGCAGTTTGTTTTGTTCTTGCCATGGTAGCACCTAGTATGGAAAATGACAAAATGAGCGCCTTCAACCTTTAAATAGGGGTTTTTTGGATTTGGGCCCTTTCACACTATGCGGCTAATTAAGTGAAAAACTCAAATAAACCAGTTGAATTTAACAAGTAAACCTGGATCATACAGACGACTGACACGACACCCAAACGCTTCCTTTTCAATACTTAGTTGCACGCCAAGCCTCATGGCCCAGGGCCGTTCGCAAGGGTTTCCACTTCTCGGATGCTACAGTACGGGAGGCCTTGCGTGACTGCTTTGCTAACATCGACTCTCTTGCCTTCTCAATAGTGAAAGTTCTCCCAAAGGTGTGCCTAAAAAACCAGTTAAACATCTCTTGGAGGTAGTTGGAGTGTGAACCACCACCACCATGCCGAGTATTCTTGAAGTAGACTCCTTTTTCTCGATAGTGGGACTTCTCCATGCCTTGTGTACTCCATAGCGGTCCATGAAGTATGCACCATGCGGATAGAGAATGAGCTAAAACAACCAAAAAGGAGATAAGCCAAAAGAAAATTTTCATTTTCAAACATTGCATATCTATTAAGTCCGTTAAAACAAACTATGTAGTGTGTAATATTGCTTTTAGACCGTCCGTCCTTAGCGGCCTTTGCGAACTCATAAAGCACCTTCTTGAACTCCTCTCGCTGCTCAATGGTGGTGCTTGAAAGATTCATAAATTGCACAACCTTTTGAAAGGATGACCATACTAGCTTGCGTTGGTTAGCAACCTCCACATTGGGATCTTTTTCTGCGTGCATGAACACAAATCTTTCCACAACTCCCACAGCTTCTCACTTGCTAGATCAACACTTTCCTTGGGTACCTGCATTGGAGACTTTGACATCTTCTTGAAAAATTGACGTGCCTTGGCTCCATTCATGGAAACCTTCTGTGCCACCTCTTATGTCTTCTCCCTACAAGTCTCTGCTACAATGTTCACCCTTGATCGGTGACATCCAATCTCATTAAGGAGCGTCTCCACCCCCTGCAAGGAGTATTTTGACCATTGAAGGGGCTTCATTATGAAAGCATAATCAATGTGATGCTTTAGCATCCTATCAACTATTCACAGAAACACATGCAATGTACAAAAGTTAACATTGTTGAGGAAGAAGGGAATTATGGGGTTCCACCCAGGACCTTTGCTATCCCTATTTGGCACCTCTAGCATATCACATGAAAGAACCGAATTTTTCCACTCCCTATTTATATGATCATCATTATCTTCATCGTCCTGACCTTCCACTTGAGTTGCTCGACTTGTCTTGTGCCCTTTCACACAAAATGGGCAGGGAAGTAAAGAATTTGCACCTTGTTTGCATCCAAGCATGCACTTTATGGTCTTTAGATCACCACCTAAATGCCATTTAACATCAAACTCCCCACGCCGTGGAACCATGAGCTTCTCACCATTTAGTTCAGCTTTAATGACTTACTGCTCCTTACAATCCTCCTCAAAATGGTGTTGCTGAGAGGATGAATAGGACCATACAAGAGAAGGTCAGAAGTATGTTGTCTAATGCACAGTTGCCAAATGGGTTTTGGGCTGAAGCTGTATCAACAGCTGTTCATCTTGTAAATAGATCTCCTAGCAAGGTTTTGCAGAAGGATTCAGTGCCAGAGATGGTATGGTCAGGCAAAATGCCCTCATACAAGCATCTCAGAGTCTTTGGCTGTGAGGCATATACTCACGTTCCAAAGGAATTTAGGAACAAACTTGAGCCAAAGAGTAGAAAGTGCATCTTTCTAGGCTATGGTAATTCTGGTGAGATGGGGTATAGACTTTGGGATCTCGAATCCAGAAAAGTTGTCCGCAGCAATGATGTTCACTTTAATGAATCCAAATATCATTCTAAACCAGAGAGGGTTGAGGAGATTAGAAGAGTTGTCTTCCAAGAAGATGGACCTGCACGTGCAAGACAAAATGTCAGGGCTCAAGAGGAGCAAGGACATGATAGAGTGGAACCACAGGTTGTGGCTGAGCCTGAGCCACCTATTGTGCGTAGATCTGGACGTGTCACGCGACCTCCTGATAGGTTTGTTCCATCTATGAACTATGTCATGTTGACTGATTGCAATGAGCCTTCATGTTACAAGGAAGCAGTGCAAATGAAGGACTCCGGGAATTGGCAATTGGCCATGCAGTCAGAGATGACAGCTCTGCATAAAAACAAGACATGGAAGCTAGTTAAATTACCACAGGGCAAAAAGGCTCTACCTTGTAAATGGGTTTACAGGTATAAGATCACCGCTCATGATAGTCAGCCAAAGTACAAAGCAAGGCTTGTTGCCAAGGGCTTTAAGCAAGAACAAGGCATTGACTTTGATGAAGTCTTCTCTCCGGTGGTCAAGATGACTACATTGAGATGCTTTCTTGCATTGGTTGCCATATTAGATTTGGTGTTGCACCAAATGGATGTCAAGACAGCGTTCTTGCATGGTGATTTAGATGTGGAAATTTACATGCAGCAGCCAGAAGGGTTTGTTGAGAAAGGCAAGGAAGATTGGGTATGCCAGTTGTTAAATAGTCTTTATGGCTTAAAACAATCACCGAGGGCATGGTACCATAAATTCCACAAGTTTATGCTTTCTCAAGGCTACAAACGTAGTGAGTTCGATCACTGTCTATATACAAAGAAGGCTAAGGATGGCAGTTGGCTGATCCTTATTTTGTATGTGGATGACATGTTGATTGCTGACAAGCACTTGGAAGAAATTTCAGCTTTGAAGTCAAAGATGGCAAAATCGTTTGACATGAAAGACATGGGTGAGGCAAGTCATATACTTGGTATGCGCATTGAGAGAGACAGATCAAAGAAGTTGATTCGGTTATCTCAAAAAGAGTATATTGACAAGGTTTTGCAACGTTTCAATATGGAGAAGGGAAAGGCACTAAGTGTTCCATTGCCACCATATGTGAAACTTAGCAAACAAGATTGTCCTGTGTCTGAGGAAGAACAGGCTGAAATGGATAAGATTCCATATGCGTCTGCAGTGGGTAGTTTGATGTATGCAATGATTGCTACTCGCCCAGACATTGCATTTGCAGTGGGAGTAGTAAGTCGATACATGTCAAACCTAGGCAAGAAACATTGGGAGGCAGTGAAAGGAATATTGAGATACCTGAAAGCTACAAAGAGTATGCGTATATGCTATGGGAGTCAGGAGCTAAGTGTAAAGGGTTTTACAGACTCAGATTATGCAGGTGACTTAGACAACCGAAGGTCTACGTCAGGGTATGTCTTTACATTGGCTGGTGGAGCAGTATCATGGCGTTCTAGATTACAAGATTGTGTTACTCAGTCTACTACAGAGGCTGAATATGTTGCAGCATCAGAGGCATGCAAAGAATCAATTTGGCTTAATCGACTAGTAACAGATTTGGGAATCAAAGAAGAGATGCCTGTGTTATATTGTGATAGTCAAAGTGCTATACAATTGGCTCGCAATCAAGTTTATCACTCAAAGACAAAGCATGTGGATGTGAAGTATCATTTCATCAGGGAAATGCTCGAGGATAAGCAACTTCAGCTTGTCAAAGTTCACACCACAGAAAATCTTGCTGATCTACTTACAAAAGGACTTCCCTCAGAGAGCTTTGCGCATTTTCGCAAGCAGTTAGGTGTAGGGTAGTACATCACTTCTCTACATCTCTTGTATATTAGCTTGTATAGTAGCTTCTCTCACACTTAAAGTACCACATTGGACTTTAAGTGGGAGGTTGTTGGGGTATAAAGCCCAATGTGGTCGCCCAGGTAAGTGGGCGGGCCGCCAGGTATGTACACATATTTTTTTGTAAAAACCTAATAAGAACTCACTATGCTCTACACATTACAGTAGAGCGAGTTCACCATATCGTCCTGCTCTTCTTCTCGCACTCTCTCTCGCGTCGCACTTCCCCTCGTACTCCTTCAATGACCAATCATAGAGCATGTAGGCAACCCTAAACTATACTGCATCACTCAAATTGTAGAAAACAACCATGGAGTGCGTATCAAGTCCACAAGGATATTGTTGAATTTGGTGCAAACAAAGCCTTCAGTCCGCAACACACTGTTAGAAACAACACCGCTTCCCTTCCTTCCTTGCGATTTGCTACGGAGTGGATGAAGAGGCATTGTGTCCTCAATATACAAGTAGTCCCCTAATCGGTGAACAACATCTTCATTTGACACCCTCTTGGCAATCGCCACTCTGTGAGGAAGTGGGAATAGGTTTTTCGTGACTCCTCAACTTCTTAATGCATCTTTTAACACTTGATGTATTTCTTGATAGCCATTCGTACTAATCCCAATAGCATCACAAATATCTTGAACATCTAGGTCAGTGACAATATTAGAAAGATCACTAAGAACTCTCTTAGTCATTGCGTCTTTCAAGTATTTTGCCTCTGGAGCATCAAGCATCCCAATAAAGTCCTCTTTGTTGAAACAAGAACGAAGTAAAGATGCCCGAGCTGACGCATTCTCGTCGTCGCACGTTTCTTGGACGAAGTTCCTACTACCCAAAACAACAATGATGAGTGGTACTAGACTTAAACAACATGAGGGGCCGAACATCTTACCTCATAGATGTCACCCTTGGTTTTCTTGCCCCACCACGTGGTGCAAGAGTCTGAATTTTGGACAACTCCCGTTTCCTCACCCTACCTCCCATGGCAGTACTCTTCATGTGTGAGAGAGTATCCTCAAGATTTTTAATTTCATTTTCCTTGGTTGCGATGGTGCTCTTTGCCTCCTCGAGCGCACTAGTAGCTCTTTGCATCTGATCTTGAAGATTGTGGAAACTCCCATTCAACAACTGCCAATGACGCAAGTAGAACTTCGACTGAGCAATCTCGTGTTTGTTGAGTCTCTTGCAGCAGCCCAACAAACCTTGCTCTCCATTTCCAACATATTGCAACAGTGATGGAAGGTTTGTAAAAGGCGGATGGACATTGAGAAAAGGATCCTTTAGGTACAAGCATCCCTTTGTCCAGAGATCCTTTGGGTACAAGCATCCCTTTGTCCAGAGATCCACATGCTTCTCCCCTTGAGCGCGGCGTTCGTTGGCTGAAGGTAATGTACCCAAGCATGTCTTCTTTGTCAGACCATACTCTTGAAGTAGGCGCAGGAAAAGCCCTGGAGACCTACTGCGTGAAGAGCTTGCTGGGACATTGGTCACGTCGTCAAGAGGCATTGTAGGATGGAGAGATGGATCTTGAAGGATGGAGAGATGGAAAGGAGATGGGTGTGTAGGTGTAGCTGCATGTGTAGATGCAAGGGGGATGGGTGTAGGAGAGGAGCTTAGATTAGGAGGGAAGGTGGTCAATTTTGGGGGGAATTTCTTAAAAGTTTTGGAGGGAGTCTAAATTATGAGTAATTTAGCTTAAAAATCTTTTTTTATATATGTATATATGTTGGGGCCACTTTCTAGGGGGAAATAGAGTTTATTTGAAAGTTTTTGAAAAAAGTCACTTTTTTGACCTCTTTGATCCACGGATTTGATTAGGTGGCATGGGAGAGTTAAGAGGCCACTTACAAGTTGGCCAAAAAGCTAGAGAGAGAAGATAGCATTCTCCCCCCTACCCCCCTACTTTTCAAATGGTTTACCCCCCCCCCCCCCCCCCCCCCTTCCCTACTTTTCAAATGGTTACCCCCCCCCCCCCCCTTCCCCCTACCTTTTTAGGGGTCAAACGTGGAGGAGACCCTACCAAAACAACCCCATTAAAAGACTTTGTCCCCCTTAATCTTGGCAAGCTTCCTTCAAATTAGGTATTCTTACAAGGCCCATGGAGAGTCCATATTTTTCCTAATGAGGGGCCTTGTAAGAACAACCAATCATATTTGAGTCAACATTATGACATAAAAGGGGGGGCATGAATAGCCCATATCTACGTACCTCAAAACTATATCATGTAACATATCTATGGAAAGAGCTTGGCAATGCAATCCAAATGCATTATTGTCCAACAAATTTGAAGTTAAAATGCTCAAGTTATGGCAATTTGAAAGAATGCAATAATTGGTGGACCGTGGCCACAAGCCCATCCTCATTGGTGTAGAGAGTATATTCCAAAAGCATCTTTGATCCTAAAGGGACCTTTTGGGGTTCTAGTTTTCCCTAATGAAGGGGGAACGCACCTGGCACACAAGCAACAAGTCAAGTAGATTGCCTCTCTATAGTCCAAGATACACACAACGCCCCAATCCACCAGAGTTCACCTTCAAAACGCTACATTCACACAGGAAAACCACCGTTTTCACACAACACGATGCACACACACGCTAACATAACACCACCCCACACTCACATTCCACCGCCGTCCATCTCTACCCCCACACCATGCACGCCCATGCTGTGATTCACTCTCTCCAGATACAAGAACCGTCGGTTCGGGTGGGCACACACTTCCACAAGTGGACACTGCAGGCAAAAGATGAGAGCACGAGAAAGAGAAAGGGGGAATGGGAGAATCGACACCACCACGGGGCAATGTGGGCTTCAATTCATAGAAAACACAGACTCTTTACACAAGCACGAGCTCTAAGACACGCATCCCAATTTTTACCCTACTAAAAACTTCATGGGGTGAGCCTTCTGTAAAAGGGGGGACCTTGACCACAAGTTACCTAGCTAAGTTAGTAAAGAAGGATATTTATGTAATGGGAAATCAGTAAATTGTCAGGTAGTGATCAGGATGCATTCAGGGAACTGATGGACTAATCAGAGTTCTGATTGATGTGTGAAACTTTAAAAGGCATGTTTTAAGGGATGCGACTTTTGTCTTGTAACTACCCTCATTTTTGGACTCCTTGTTGGGGAGAAATGTTGTTCTGTAACACGAGAATGATGATGAAGATGAAGTAGGATGTTGGTTAATGCCCTGAATGTTTCCTGTGTGTTACCTGTAATTCTGTTTACATTTTGAATGAGTCTGAAAGCGTTTTGAACATTGTTATGGAGGTTATCTTCATGTTTCATGGATGTTGTGGGTGAAGAATGTAATTGCAATGCTTTTAGATAACCCCTATAACACTTGGAGATCCTGCAAAACCATGCATTGAAGCATTGTACCCAAACAGTGTTTCTGCAAGACGTGCCGGTTAAACCTTGTTTGTGGTGTGCAAATGGGACGTTGAGGCATGTCAGAGAGCGAACAGGGCGACTTGCCGCATCAGTTTTGAAACTGGCAGACGTCAGAGGAGGAACAGGAGGAGTACAACAATGTCTTCTTGCAGGAATATTACAGGAAACTACCGACAGAATTGCAGCACGATATTCGTTTGAAAGTTCAGCGTTATCTTGAGTTTCTGGTACCTTTTGGAGGCTGCAGAATGCCATTACGCTGGAGTTATTTAGACCCACAATTGGTGAAAGAATATCATGAGATTCGGGAGAAGATTTTTATCAGGCGACTGAAAAAGTGTTAAGAAGCAATTGATGGATGACTAGTAAAGAAAGCAGTCCAACGCCCCCAAAATATTCGTATTGGACACGTTCGCGAAGACAAAATACTCAGGCTAGGGAAGCCGCTGAAGAAGCAGACACAGGTGAAGATCAGGAGGAAGAGGAAATACCCACCCCTGACAGCCTGGTTAGTACACCTTCAGGAGGCACCGAGGACCTTGATGAAATTCCAGAGGAGGTCTCTGATTTAGCTCCTTTACATTGATTTGTTGGGGCATTGGCTTTCAGTCAAGCACTACGACCGAGAAGGCAATTATTCCCCGAAGGAGGAACTTTGTTACCATTTGATCCGTTGCGATGAATTAATCAACTACAAGTACCAACACAGATCCCAATGGCTCAACCACCACAACACCCAAGAATTGGGGCGGCTAAATTCAGCGGAAAATCCAAGCAGGATGCTGACAGCCATGTTGGACAGTTTGAGCGGAGATGGAGAGCAAGTGGGTATGAGGTACTTCACAATGATGATACCAAAAAAGAGCATTTTGCTGCTACCCTTGAAGGGAAGGCCATGACGTGGTTTATGCAATATGGAATCAATGCATTTGTGGATTATGCAAATCTGCAGAACAGGTTCCTGACACGATTCAGAACCGAGAAGACACCTGAAGATGTCCTGATTAAGATCAGAAAGATGAAGCAGAAAAAATTATTAGTGGAAGACTATGCTCAGAAATTCAAAAATCTAAACAATCGACTTCTTCCTGCTCAGAGACCATCTTGGGAACAGATGGGTGATTATTTCTGTCATGGACTGAATTCTGAACTAAGGAGTTCGATGGCAGGACGAGGAGTAATTGCAGCGGCAGCTGACTTTAATGAGTTGGTAGAAGCAGCTACTCGAGCGGAGCGGAGATATGGAAGTCTAGATAAGAAAAAGAAGACATCCAAGAAGGATGATTCAGATTCAGACAGTGATCAGGAAGAGGATGAGACTGATGACTCCTCTGATGATGATGAGTCAGAATCAGAACAGGATTCTGATGATGAGGACAATGATTGGTCAGAGCCAAAGAAGAAAAAGAAGAAGAGTAAGAAAAAGAAGAAGAAGGACTCCAAGAAGGAGAAAGATAAAGCAAAGAAAAGAAAAGGAAAGGACAAAGTTGATGCTGAACAAGATGAAATTGATCGACGGATTTCTGCCCAATTGAAAACTATGGGTTTGACAAAGTTGGGGATGCCAGAAAGGCCTTATTGTAAAATTTGTCAGATATTTCGACATTCGGATGATAGGTGTTGGTATAACCCTAATTTTAGAGGACGGATACCCGAGCATCTGAAGCAAAAAATGCAAGCACCGGCAGTGAATGAAGTGGGCACAGGTGGCAATCATCAACCAAGGCCGGTTAATTTCAGGAACTAGAATAATAGAGGACAAAACCAAAGATTTAGAAACCAAGGTGGTTGGATGAATCAGGGAAATCAGAATTTTCAGGCAACTGATGCAAATTCCCCATGTACTTATTGTGGAGTTTCAGGGCACAGACAGGGTCCTGATTGCTCTTTGTGGTGCAAACATCGTACCGAAAGAGGTATTCCAATTATTCAATACCCCAATAAAGTGGAGCCTTCACAACAACCTCCTGGGCAGCTGAATGCAGTGATTTTGGAGGAAATGGATGTGGGGACATCAAAGAAATGGATGAATGAAGAAATACCTGAACGAAGTTTTGATAGCAATCTGCAAGCAAAAATTCCACGGGAAGGTCAGGTATATGATGTTCATCATTTTCAATGTGACTGTACAAAGTGTGTGAATGCAAATAATACAGACCAAAAGGATAAAGCACCTGAGTCAATGGTGGTGACAAGATCGGGAGTAAAAGGAGAGACAACAAAGCAGAGTGAGAAAGGAAAGGAAAAATACCCTATTAATTGGGGAGAACAAGGTCAAGTAAGAAAAGGAGTGATGAAAGAAATTAACAGGGTACAACAAAAACAAGGCGGTCCCAAGTTCCACAAGCAAGCGGACACGGTTCAGAAAACAGATGTGATTGGACAACATTCAGGTTCCTGTCAAGATCCTGAAGAAAGCCAATCTGTACCTGCAAAGGCGACGATTACTTTGACAGATGAATTCTTTGAAACTTTAATGGATGCTCGAAATCAACTGAGTTTGAGGCAAATATTAAGCTTGGTTGCCAATTTTGCCCATCAGTTTATGCAAAGGCTAGCTCAAGAGTATGGATTCTCTGTGGAGCAGAAGAAAGCTTGGGGAGAAGAAATTTTGAGTGAAGAGGCTGAAGTTATCTCTAATGAACCTGATGATGTGGATTATAAAGTGCCAGTGATTGGTGTGACTATGGAGCAATGTTTTATGTCTGGAGTACTTGTTGATGGAGGATCAGGAGTAAATGTGCTAACTGAAGCTACTTGCAAGCAACTTGGAATTGTGAAATGGGAACAGGCTCCTTTTCAAGTCAAGATGGCAGATCAGCGGAGAGTTCAGCCATTAGGAATTTTTCGAAATAAATGAATTGAGATAAGAGGTCTTCAATTCCCTGTTAATTTTGTGGTGCTCAGGTTGGAGGCATCGACTCAAAGCTATCCTATGATTCTAGGACGACCTTGGCTAAGGGCGGCCAAAGTGAAGCAACATTGGGGAGCTGATAGTATTGTGTTAAATCAAGGAAAGAAGAAGGTTCGAATGAAGATGGTTGCTAGTGAAGTTTTACCACCTAATCGCAGACCGTTACATGCAGAGAGTATTAATATGGCAACTGAAGTGGAGGAAGATGAAGAGCAGGAGTTTTTGAGGATTAATGCATCATCTTTGAGGTGGATGTGCAACATATTGCAAAGCAGTATGTCAGGGATCCACAGGTTAAAATCAGAAAGAAATCAGATAGCAGTCAGAAGGTGGATACTGCCCTGAAGCTGGAAGAGGAGAAAAAACATGCAAAAATGAAAGCTGAAAAGGATTTTGAGCATTATTTGTCCCAAAGTTCAAGGGTAAAGCAAGATGATTTGGAAGACATGAATCTTGGTACCGAAATGGATCCAAAAATAGTCAGAGTGAGTGTGAATTTGGATCAGGAGTTCCGCAGTCAACTACAAGTTTTATTGGCGGAATACAAGGATGTTTTTGCATGGCATTACAGTGATCTGAAGGGAGTTGATCCAGCATATTGTGAGCATAAAATCAATCTCAAGGCTGATGCAGTACCCATTATTCAGCAGCGGTATCGTTTGAAACCGACTTATGCAAAACAAGTGAAGGAGGAGATAGATAAGCTACTTGCTGTGGGATTCATATATCCAGTTGACAAAGTGACATGGTTATCTCCTATTGTGGTTGTCCCAAAAAAAAATGGCAAGATCAGAGTTTGTGTAGATTGGAGAAAATTGATTACTGCAACAATTACAGATCCTTTTTCGTTACCTTACTGCGATACAATGTTGGATTCAGTGGCTGGACATGAGATGTATAGTTTTTTGTATGGCTTCAATGGCTACAATCAGATCCGTATGGCGCCTGAAGACAGGGACAAGACAACATTTATTACTGAATAGGGAGTTTTTGCTTATAATGTGATGGGGTTTGGTTTGAAGAAGTGGGTCCAGGCTGTATTTGCACCCTTCCTGACAACTTTTATGAAGGTATTTCTGGATGATTTCAGTGTTTTTGGCAAAAAAGAGGATCATTTGAAGCATTTGAGGCTTTGTTTGGAGAAATGTAGAGAAGCTCGTCTTTCTCTTAACCCTGAGAAATGTGCATTTGTTGTTGGTTCTGGAATTCTTTTGGGACACATTGTTTCAAAAGAAGGGATAGCAATTGATCCCAGGAAGGTGGAAGTTATCCTGAAGGCACCAGTTCCTAAAAATTTGAAGCAGTTAATGAGATTCTTGGAGCAAGTCAAGAGGCACAACCGATTTTTCAGGTATTTGGCTTATGTGTGTGTTCCTCTTACACAATTAACAAGGAAGGATGCAGTATTCAGTTGGGGTCCTGATCAACAAAGAGCTTTTGAATTGTTGAAGAAGATGTTAGTGGTTGCTCCAATTTTGATATATCCTGATTGGAAGAAGCCTTTTCATATTTTTGTGGATGCAAGTCATATTGTTATTGGAGCAGTATTGATGCAGGAATCCAAAAAAGGTTGGTTTAGACCCGTGTATTATGCCAGCAGGGTGCTGTCAGATGCGGAACGGAATTATGCAGTTACAGAAAGAGAAGGCTTGGGTATGGTCTATGCTCTCAAGAAGTTTCGCCACTATTTGCTTGCAACCAAAGTTATGTTTCATGTGGATCATCAAGCTTTGATTTACTTGGTGAAGAAATCGCAGTTGTCGGGCAGACTTGCGAGATGGATTATTTTACTTCAAGAATTTGATTACAATGTGGTGCATACACCGGGAAAAGAACATGCCATTGCTGATTATCTGAGCAAAATTGAAAATGGAGAGTTGCCGAGTGAAATTGATGAGTTTCCAGATGCAGGACTGTTTCAGGCGACTATTGACTTCCTGACAGTGGACTGGTATGATAATATGCTGCAATTTTTAACTGAAGGGTTATTTCCAGAAGAGATGAGTTCTGAAAGAAGGCAGAAACTTGTGTTAAGAAGTAGACCATTCACAGTTATTGCAGGAGTGTTGTATAAACAAGGGATTGATCAGATACTTCGGAGATGTGTACAGAATCATGAAATAGCTACAGTTATTGCAGAAGCTCATTTGGGGAATGCTGGAGGACATTTTTCTTCAGAATTGACTGCTAGAAAAGTTTTGCAAGCTGGATTGTGGTGGCCGACTGTCTTCAGGGATTGTTATCATTATTGCAGGCAATGTTTGGTGTGCCAAAGAGATGGAAGACCTTTGGGGGCTGATCGGATGCCATTGCAACCAGTGTTGGCTTTGGAACCATTTCAAAAATGGGGTTTAGATTTTATGGGACCCATTAATCCTCCTGCTATGTTCACACAAAAAAAAATATTTTGGTTGCTACAGATTATGCGATAGTGGGTGGAAGCTGTTACTCTGAAGGATAATACAGCGGCGAGTGTGGCAAAGTTTTTGTACAAGAATATTATGACCAGGTTTGGATGCCCGATTGAATTGGTTTTTGATCAGGGAAATCATTTTATCAACAAAGTAATCAAACAGTTGACTGAATTGCACCTCATTATCCATAAGAAGTCTACTGTCTACTATCCTCAAGCAAACGGACAAGCGGAGAGTACCAACAAAACCCTGATCAAGATTTTGAAGAAGATAGTTGAGGAGAACAGGATGGATTGGGATACTAAATTGGATTCTGAATTATGGGCCTATCGTACTGCTTTTAAAGTGACAACAGGTCACAAACCTTTCAGGTTGGTGTACGGATTGGAGGCTATTGTCCCGATGGAGTTTGTTGTGCAAAGTTTGAGAATAGCTATTGACCATAAGTTGTCAGATGAAGAGTCTTTGCCAAACAGAATGGAGGCACTTTTGAAGTTGGATGAAGATAGACTTTTGAGTGCTTACATGGCGGAGGCTGTGCAAAGACGTCGTCAAGCGTGGATGCAGAGGAACATTAAATACAAAACTTTCACAGAAAAGGATTGGGTGATGGTGTATAACAGCAAATTGGGTCTTCGACTAGGCAAACGTAAATTGAGATATGTTGGGCCCTATCAGATTGCACATGTGATTGGGCGGTCGACTTATATTTTGCAGGATGCAAATGGAGCTCTGATCCCCAAACCTTTTAATGGATTCAGACTCAAACCATTTCAAGGAAATCCACCAAGCGATGGTCAATTGAGTCAAATTGGGATTTTTTCAATAGATTGCCGACCTTCTATCATGATTAATACAAATGGGGGTGATTTGATTACTTTGACGTGTGAGAAAACTTTACACGCAACATCATTAACTTGTGCTTTGCGAGGAGAGGTGAAGGAAAGAAGTGCAGCATTTTCACCACAGGCGACCAAAACGCAGTCTTTCATTTGAAGTCAAGATTTCTTTAACGCTACCAGAATGCAGACACGTACCAGCAACCGGTCTCGTAAGTCTACAAGTTCTACTGGTGCGGATGTTCGCGCTGATGAGGATGTGGAGGTTCTTATGCAGTCACCGATAAGTAGACAGCACGGAGAACGTGTTACCATCGAGCATCAGTTCATTGATTTTAAGGTGGACATTCCGCATTCGAAGGGCTTTCATGCACAATGGCTGCAATCAATCAATTTGCTGGAGTATGCAAGGTTTCCTTGGAGTAGGTGGAGGCACACAACAGAAGTTGGAATGCATGTAAGCAATCTTGTGCAGAACAATGGATTGGTTGGCTATGGAGTGTATTTATCTACGGAGTTAGTGTCCAAAGTGTTTGATTTGCAGCAAGGGGAAGAAAATCACGTTGACAGGGCATTGGAGCAGGTTATGGATAGAGAATTTGGCAAGTGTGAGGGCACAAGAGGATACTACTTGATTGAAAATGTGGCTAACCCGGATAGAGCTTTGCAAATCAAATGGTTTCTGGAGAGATTTTTGCTGTTGGTCAAGTTGGAATATGTATCTAGGGAGAACTATGTGATTATATATGCGGCAGAGCAGGGCAGAAATTTTGGTTGGGCAAATATGTTGTATGACAGGTTACATTCGGAGGTTTTTTGCAAAGATAAGAGGAAGACTCGGAGGTCCACGAAGATTGGTCCATTAATCACAGCTATTTTCAGTTTGAGATGAAAAATAAAACAGTGTCTGATCAGGAGGTGGATGCAATCAAGGCAAAGTTGAGATCCACAGAGTCTGACTTGGAGTGTGCTCTCAAGCAAGTGAACTTCTACAGTGAACAGGGTCATAGAAGGGAGAGCAGTGCAAGGATATATAAAGAATGGATGATGGAATGGGACAGTATATTCCATCAACAACTTGAAGTGTTGTCCACTATGAATGTGACATTGGAAGCAGAAAATAAAGTTTTACTTGACACAGTTTCAGCATGCAAAGAGGTGGAAAAGAAGATTAAGGAGTGTGAAGAGGATGAGCTGGAAATTGAAGGTTGTTTTATGTCAGGGACAGATGTTGACACCATGAAGATGGAGCTGCAGAAGCATTTGGAACCTAGATGGGCTGAAATGAAGGAAAAATTGTTGGAGGTGTCTTCTAAGCCCTATAAAGAGTTTGCTGAAGAGGAAAACAAAGAGGAGTATATGGTATTGCAGACTCAGTATACTGATTTGCAAGAAAAATATAATATGTTGTTGAAGAAACAGTTGGAAGCTGATCAGAGCACTGAAGATTTCAAAGTGCAAGAGGATAAGGAGGAGCCCTGTGAGGAGATGGAGACAACCCCTGACAATAAAAATTTAAATGTTTTGTTTGCAGGGATTGAATAGACCTGTGCAGAGGAGCTGAAGAGTGCTGAAGATGTTGCTGAGGAAAGTGTTCAGAGCCCTGAAGAGGAGACTGATCCTGACAGTCTAGTCAAGCAGGATTTTCAACCAACAAAACTTAACTTTGAGGATCAGGTATCTGAGGAGGGAGTAAATGAAAGTGTTGCTGCAGAGTGTGCTAACAATAAGTTGCAGATTATAGTGAAGGAATCTGAGATGACTACCCAGGAGTTCTTAGCAGACATTGCTAAGAAAAGTGGATGAAGAGGCAGTGCAAAGAGTCAAGGGAACTGTGGGTTCAGGTCCTCAAAAAGTAACTTTTTGATGCCACCGGGTGTGCCAGGTGTAAAAGGGGGGACCTTGACCACAAGTTACCTAGTTAAGTTAGTAAAGAAGGATATTTATGTAATGGGCAATCAGTAAATTGCAAGGTAGTGATCAGGATGCATTCAGAGAACTGATGGACTAATCAGAGTTCTGATTGATGTCTGAAACTTTAAAAGGCATGTTTTAAGGGATGCGACTTTTGGCTTGTAACTACCCTCATTTTTGGACGCCTTGTTGGGGCGAAATGTTGTTCTGTAACACGGGAATGATGATGAAGATGAAGCAGGATGTTGGTTAATGCCCTGAATGTTTCCTCTGTGTTACCTGTAATTCTTTTTACATTCTAAATGAGTCTGAAAGCGTTTTAAACATTGTTATGGAGGTTATCTTCATGTTTCATGGATGTTGTGGGCGAAGAATGTAATTGCAATGCTTTTAGCTAACCCCTATAACACCTTCGCTGGCTCTTATTTGCACCACCAGTTTCCCCTGGCTCTTTTGACTCCGCAAGCATACCCCTCTACGGGAATGACCTCGTAGAGCACTTCTTTTGTCTCCTCCAAAAGGACCCTTGATCAATCGATATATCCCCAAAAATGAACAAAAAATATTTTTTTATAGAGCTTCCTGGCCAATTTTAGTAACTCGCATGTGATTGGACCCTTTGGGTGCTCCATTTGGGAAATTTATCCAAGCTTGGAGGCCTCGGAATACACCTTCCTTTCTCCCTCTCTGTGAGCCCTCAGGCACTAGCGCCAGTGCTAGTGCCTTGAGCATGTTTGTCTTCAAAAATGTGGGGTTGAGGGCCACGTGTGATCAACACCCATGACGGACTGTATGCCACGTTATCACTGCAAGTCAGCACCATTCACTAGTGTCGTTCAACACCCATTAGCGATGGCCACTATCATCGGCGCACCGCCACATCTCAACAAAACTGCCATAGGACCATGCAACGCCTCCATTGAGGACGCCATGGTTTACAGGCAAGGGAGTAGCCTCTGCACTTCGATAGACCACATATGCACACGTCTTTAGGCTATATAGTCGACCATCTAATGTCCCCACTCTACATGTGGGACGGCTTAATCGCCATGTGGTGTTCGCAGGGCATTCCCCCTCCGAGGACCTTTAAAATCCACTAAAAAACTTCCAAAAAACCCCATTTTCTCCCCAACTTCAATCACTTTTCATTTACTGCTCAGGGTTCCCCCTGCAAATCTATAAAGCCATGCTTATAGACTTGGTCTCCGACTTTGGACTATGTAGGCACCCCCCCATTTCAATCTTGTTGGACCCGCAATCCGAGGCGATCAAAACTTGAAAAAGTCATCTGCAACCACTTCACCCAACTGCTCCAGACTTCCACTTAGGCATATCGTGCTGCCTGGGACGCCAATTTCCAAGCCGTGACTTCTTGCTGACTTCCCATGACTTGTAATACCCTCTAGGACCCAGTCAACCCCAAAAAACCTCTAGATGGTGCAACTTCCAAAGCGGACAGATGGGCGCATCACTGACCCCTGACAAACCTTGCACCTGCCATAACTTTCCCTCTAGAGCTTGAATTGATGATCCGAGAAGGCCGGCATGATCCACAATTTGAGCACTACACATCTATCTATTGACCTCAGCCATGGCCACCTGCCCCTGTCTGCCCTATGCGTCGGGATCTGTGAGACCTTCCAACTTTGGAGTGCTCTATGTTTCACAGCGTGAATCCTTTTGATGAGCTATTTAGACAGGATTCTAGATCATCTCGAGTACATTCTAAGGCATCATCTTGGGACCTTCCACCACTTTGAATTGACATCCCAATTGGCACTACCTGGAGCCTTCTTGGCCTAAAAAACCGCATCAGTCATACATTTACACTGCCACTTGCCTGCCTAGAGCCTTCTTACTTGCCCTAGCCTTCTATACTGCACCTGCCTTCATCCAAATCACTACCTATCACCACTCTTGGTGCTGAAAAACTTTGCTTGTACCATCATTGCCCAGCCCCCTCATTGAGCATTCATGTTTGATCAAAAGCATATTTACAGAACTAAAAAACGCCACATTGAACAAGCAACCCAAAAACACTCGCATAACCATAACCATATGTACAGGCTATGTACAAATCTTTTTCTCTCCTACACATTGCATGATTCTAGGTGGGTTGCCCACCCCCTTGGTTACAATCTGATGCACATCAGGCACCACTCCTCTGTCAAAGTATAATTTGAGGCGCACTCTGTTTACCCTATGCTTGAGAAGCTTACCATTAGCCCTCACAGGTTGATATGTCCCATTCGGAAAGGCCTTGTGCACCTTGTATGGACCCGTCCACTTCTTCTGAAAGGTGAAGTCTAAGTAGCTTTCTTACTTCATCACCAGGTCTCCTTCTTCTATCTTCTTGTCTAGCAGACTTTTGTTGACTTTGGCCACTCTTTTCTCCCACTGCTTTACATAGTAGTCCGCTGCTACTTCTCTATTCATATGTAATGCCTCAAGGCTGACAATCCTATCTTGTAAGACCTCTTGTTGAGTGGCATTGATGTGCCACATACCCTTTAACGCTCGTAGCTACGCATGCATCGACAACACTTCCTCCTTACCATAGACCAACTCAAACGGAGTAAATTTGGTTGCCACTTTGTAGGATGTCATGTACGCCCATAGACACTTCTCTAGATTGACCTCCCACTCTGTCTCCTGCTTGTACACATACTTCGTTAGCATCTTCATGATTTGACCATTATCACTCTCCGCAAGACCATTACATTGGAGATGATAAGGCAACGAAACCGATGCTGAATATTTAGCTTCTCCACCAATGCCCGCATAAAATTACTCATGAATCCTTGGCCTCTATCGAGATGAGTACCCATGGCATTCAAAAATAGCAACATATGTTATCAAAAACAAATTAAGCTACAACATGCGCATTTACCTCCTTCACTGATTTGGCCTTGACCCACCTTAGTGAGGTAGTCAACGGCTACCACAACATACTTTCTACCGCTTGTAGACTTAGGGAGTGGACCAATGGCTTCCAAACCCCACTTCTCAAAAGCATTGTGAGCAACAATGGCTCCCTGCAACTTAGGTATCAAACTCCTGTCTCCCATAATCTGACATTCGTGGCAAGTTTTGCACCAATAGTGCACATCCTTCACTACTAAAGGCCACCAAAAACCCGCTCTTAATACTCAAAACAACACCTGATCTTTTCCTTGCTGTCCGCTCTTCTCATGACATTGCTCCAACACCAAGCTAACTTCTTCTTTTTAGAGCACTCTCCTTAGGACTCCATCTCACCCGTAGGTCATTAGGTCTTCACCTACAAATGTAAACTTTCGAGCCTTTTGTTCTATTCTCCTCCTCTACAGCTTTGACAAACCTTCGGGACACTGCCTTGTACCCAGAATATCTTCTGCTTCCTTCAATGATTCTCTACCTATGTAAGTGGTTGGGGCCACATATATACATGCAGCATGTACCTGCACTTTGCCACTTTCTAGTTGGCATGCCTCTTGGTTCTGCTCTCTCCTCACATGCTTAAACTGGATTTCATTGAAGGACTCCAACTGCTTCTTAATAGCAAAGAACCAATTCTTTGATGAATCACACTTTACCTGCCATTTGCCTAATAATTGCTTGATGATCAATAATGCATCATCCTTGACCACCAATCTGGAAATACCGAATTTGATGCATTGGTTCAAACCTACATGGAGGGCAAGATATTCTACTTCATTGTTGGTATGGACATCCTCCAGATCATATGCCTTTGAAAAGATTACCCTGTCACGTGGGTCGTGTATCACCACCTCCACTTGATTTTTTCTGCATCACCCTCCTATAGGCACCATCAAACCACAAGGTAAAATCTCCCACCAAGTCTAGCTCCTCCTTGACTTCATCTCGTACTACCTTTGGATAAATCGGCAAGTCAACGACCTTATTGACCAAGATGTTTGCCAACTGAGATCGATTAGTGTGGTCGGCCTTGAAGTCAAACTCAAACTCCTATAGCTCTTACCCACTTCATGATCCGTTTCCTCGGCTTTAAGTGCAACACCACTTCAGGCAATAGATTGTTAGCCGTCAACACATAAAACTTCCGCACAATGAGGTGCACTTTGAACTTCTTGCAAGCAAAAACCAATGCCATCACCCACTGTTCTACTTCGGTGTAGGTTGCATCTCTAGGACTTATTACCCTGCTTTTGGAGTAGATATGTTTACACATCCGTCCTACTTTTTGCAGCAACACCGCTCCAATATCCACGGTACCTACCGTCATTGCCACATAGAAATCGTCCTCTTGCTTGGGAGGACATACCGTCGACAACTGACAAAAGATTTCTTTCACCCTGCCAAAAGCTTCTTGAGCTTCTCCACCCCACTCAAAACCATGCACCTGCTTAGCCCTCTTTTGGAGAGGATACACATATTGTGACAACATCCAAAAAAAGTGCGACAAATACTTTAGCTTATGTAAAAAGGAGGCCAAACCTTGCGCACTAGAGGGAGGCTCCATCAAGACTAACGCCTTGACCTTCTCCGGGTCTGCTTCAATCCATTTTGCGACACTACATGAACCAGCAATTGTGCTTGAGGCTGCACTAACTTGGACTTCTTAGGGTTCAATTGACCTCCTTCTTTGTCAAGCCTCTGAAAGCATTGTCGTAGCTTTGACAAATGATTCGCCCTTGAACTATAGCACCCGATGATATCCATGAAAACCCTAATAAACTTGCCCAAGTAGGGACCAAACACCCTGTTCATCCAGTCCTAGAAGGTGGCATAGACATTCACTAAACTAAATGGCATCCTACGATAGGCAAAGCATCCCCATGGAGAGATAAATGTCGTCTTCCATTGGTTTTCAAGAGCAATCCCTATTTGAAAGTAATCCGAAAATCCATCCATGATGGAGTATCTCTCATCACCTGCCACTTGATTTAAGATTCATCTTGAAATGGCAATGGGTAGTGGTTTCTCTTCGTCGCTGCATTCAATGGCTTGTAGTCAACACACACCCACCATTTCCTATTCTTCTTAGGGGTAACCACCAGAGAAACCTACTCCGACTACTTCACGGCGTATATGGTACCTGCATCCAACATTTGATTAAATTCTTGCCAAAGGGCTTTCTTTTGAATCTCCCATAACCTCCTTAGCTTTTGCACCTTTGGTTTGTACCCTTCTTTGAGGACTATCTTGTGCTCTACTCCCTTAGCTCCTCGTAAATTCTTGTACTTTGTGGTAAACAGATTTGGAAAAGAGGCACATAGTTTGACATAGCCTTCTCTCTTTCTTGGTCAAATCTTCACTTAGCATAGCGGTTACCTCCTCTGCACCTATGCCCTGAACCTGTGGTTGCACCTCTTCTTCTGCATGATGGGAGCCTTCAACAATGACACCAAACAAAACGGCATCTATCTTAAGCATATCATCCTCGCTTTTCTCTTTCTCGGTATTTGTGTAGCCCTCATCATAGGCTTTCTCGGACTCATATTCATACCTTCTCATATCATCTTCATCTTTTGTTGTCATAGAGTGGATATGGCTCTCTTTGGTTTTCAAATCAAGCACAACCTATCTTCCTCTCTCTTTGTCAAGCAGGGTGAACACCCTGCTCTCCCAATCCTACTTAGCACCTATCACAAGAAACCATAGCCTACTCAATGATAGGGTATACATTATCACTTGCTTTCATCACAAGAAATCAATTAGGCACTCAATGCCCATCACCTTCACCCTTACATATTGAGACGCAACCAAAAACCTAGTCTCGGCATGATTAGCCATCCTCATGCGTACATTTGATTTAGCTATTGTTTTAACACATGTTTCCTTCACCACTTGCCCTTGTCTACCCTATGCATCGGGGATCTACAAGACCTTCCAACTTTGGAGGGCTCTATATTTCACACGGTGACTCCATTTGATGAGTTGTTTGGACGAGCTTCGAGAGCATCTTCAATACTACATTCTAGAGCACCGTCTCGGTCCTTCCGACACTTTGAGTTTCCATCCCAACTGGCACTTTTTGGATCCTTCTTGGCCTAAAAAACCACATCAGTCATACATTTCCACTGCCACGTATATGTCCAGAGACTCCATACCTGCCCTAGCCTTTTGTATTGTACCTGCCTTCATCTAAATCACTGCCTAGCACCACTCTTGGCACCAACCAACTTTGCTTGTACCAACGTAAAACCTCTAAAATTGATAACCCAAGACTAGGAGTCTACTATTGGGAGGACAATAATGTAACACCGAGGAGTTTAACACCCTTGAAGCTCATGGATATGTTTAAGATCAAGGAGAAAGGTGCAGTAAACCTTCTTGTACACCTCTTTAGGGTTGTTTTAATAATAACTTTGTTATGGTGACTCAAACGGAGATTGCACACACTAAATATCAAGGCTACTCAATTAGGGAAATGATAATGGAAATGAGACTTGAAACGGATCAAAAATTTGGACCAATGGATAGATCTTTTGGTGGTATGGCCAATCAACAAGGCAATGCAACTCATGTAACTCACCTCAATGATAAGAATTGGTTGAGATTGGTAGAAACCAACACAAATAGAGAAAGATCAAGAGACACTAGAGCCAGAAGAGGTCCAAATGGGTCACCACTATCAAGCAAGTGGTTTGAGGCTTCGATGGAGGACCACTAGCTAGGAGATCAGGTGTCAACCATATCCAAAGAGTCAAACCAGCCGATTTAAAATGGGTCAAAAAATACAATGAATCTAGGGATCCATATGGCCACTTAGCAATCTTTAGGAAAGTGCTGAGAACAAAAAGAATTTTTGACTTTCATACTCAGATCAAGAAATTGGAAACTCTTCAAATCAAGTTAAACAGTTTTCACATCAAGTGTGCAACATTCACCATGGCTGACAACAACATAGATGTGTTCAAGATGTTTGTTGATGAGGATAAATTGGATGGGGCCAGTTACCCTATGTGGGACTATATGATGCAACATTTTCTTGTGTCAAAGGGCGTTTGGAATATTGTGCAAGGCATTTATATACCTCTCGGTTCTGAGGATGCAGGCAATGTTGAGGATGTTGAAGGTTTTGGTGACAGGATTGCTGCTGCCAGAGTTGTTTTGCCTACGACTGAGCAATCTCGTTGGGATGTAAAAGATGTGTAGGCTCATGCATTGATTTTGTTTTCTATGAAGCGTACTATTACTCCCCATATTTGTTTAACAAAATATGCAAAACAAGGCTAAAAATGCATTGTTGTGTAAAGAGCTAAAGTCGAAGATTATGCATGAGGAAGATGAGATGGACACTTTCCTTATTGGTGTCAAGGATATCAATGAGAAACTTATTTTTGCAGGCAAGGTCTTTTCTAACAGTTGCCTTATGCAGATTGTTCTTGATGCTTTGCGAAATTCTTTCCAGACTTTTGCTAGTACTTGGAGATTTATGATCCAACAAAATCCAAAAGTTGTCGAGTTTGATGCATTATGCATAGCGATGTTGATAGAATGTGCTTTTAGTGCAGAGTGCACTTATGATCCTTCTGTCCATGATGCATGTATGTCAATTGCTGCATGCTAATGTGTGGTACTTTGACAGTGGTGCTACAAAGCGCATTACCTCTCATCATGACTTCTTTACCTCTCTTGAGGATTTCCCTCATGGGAATTTAGTCACTTGTGCCAACAATGCCTCTTATCCGGTCAAGGGATTTGGAAAGATTGTGTTGAATGCTACAAATGGTAGTTCTTCACACTTTTTGATGCATTGTATGTACCTCGGATAAAAAATAACCTTTTGTCTGTATCTGCACTTGCTAGACTTGATCTTGTAGTGGATGACAGATGTACAGTACATGATCTCAGTTTTGGTGACGAGTTGTTACATCATGCATTTTATGTCGTGGACTGTATAAGCTCACTTTGTATGACAAGTGTGGGCAAAATTTCTAAATGCAGTTATGGATTCTAAGGCTATTTTAGATGCAAAACTTTGGCATACTTGTTTTGGGCATTCGAATTTTACAAGTTTGCTGCATTTGTAGAAATATGATATGGTTTCTTCTTTCTCGCCTCTTGAAGCACTCGTCAAACATGTTTGTGAAGGCTGTATTTTGGGTAAGATTAACGTTCAAAGATTCCAAAGGATGCTTCAATTAGGGCCACATCGAGGTTGCAGCTTGTGCATAGTGATGTTTGTGGGCCCATGCAAACCCTGTTCTTGGGCAATTACCTTTACTTCATGACTCTCATTGATAATTACTCCATGCATGCATGGGTGTATGCGCTTCTGGCAAAGTCCAAAGTGTTTTTTTGCTTCAAGCAATTTCTGGCTATGGTTGAAAATGTCTCAAAATGTACTATGGACACCCTCCGGTCTGATCGAGGGGGGGAGTATATGTCTCATGAATTTAATGCATTTATGGCTAGTTGTGGGATAAAACACCAATGTACAGTGCCATATACACCTCAACAAAATGGTGTTGCTGAGAGGAAAAACAGGTCTCTTACAAAAATGGCATGATGTATGGTCAAAAGTCAAGCTTTACCACATTCATTTTGGCTTGAGACTATTATGTATGCCACTTATGTACTTAACAGGTGTCCTACAAAAGCTTTTCAGTCTATGACTCCTTATAAATCATGACATGATAGAAAGCCTTCTATTGTGCACATGCGTGTTTTTGGTTGTTTCGCTTATGCTTTGGTGCCACAAAGGTGTGAGTGTAACCACTCTGTGTAGATGCAACATGCATACCACTAGGTCTAGAGCTACGATGAGACTCTTGGTGCGGGTATCGAGTGATGACCTGCATGGCTCCACAATGCACAATGACAGTTTCAGTCATCGTACGATTGACAACTCCCACTACAAATGCACCAACCGCATAAGCAAGATCGGGTCTCAAGACCAAAAGGTCAGACATGAGAGACCCGAAAGCTTACAAAAAATGCACTATGTGTGTCAACCTATCCCTATCAGCAACCTCCCTGCAATATGCATCCTCATCAAGAACCACCTAACTATGCATCACCGTGTCAGCATCGTCTGGCAAAGACATATCTGCTGAGAATGACTGTAAAACCAAAAAATCAGCACCATTGCAATCACACACAGCTGTCTGAAGGAAATTGTCACCCTCAAACATATCAAATGCATCATAGAACAATGCATCGGTCTCTGGCGGTCTCTGGCTCAACTGATGTCACCTCAAATGATGAGTGACAAAGTTGTGTATTCCCAGAGATACCACTGTCTGCGTGAATTTCACCACAAGACAAATGCACAACCTATTCTCCATGTAGCACACCCACAAAAGAGATATGCCTTGTCTCTGGCAACAAACATGGCTGCAAATACACAAAGACTATATTGCATCGTGTGTCAAAAATATGCAAAGGGTATACCAGACCACTCCTAGCACCTCTGGCTATCACCAGTGATCCTCTATGCATCTGAAATGACCACTCTTCCAGCAGTACACAATGTCGAAATGAGACTCTGGCTGAGTCCTGGTACATAACGTACATCTCGTAGTGTAAGCAATGCACCGCTAGGTAAAGACATGCATACTCTATGTCATAGGTTGAACCGTCAGCACACTGTACACAACCAAATCTCCCATTAGATAAAGAGCAAAACAAACCAAGACGTGGTGTCACGTGAAAAACTGCATGCTCGTTTAGTAAAAAATGCGTAGACAATGTGCTATCCCAAGACACAAAGTAGGCTGAAGGCAAGCTAGACTCAAAAGTGACATGCCCGTCACATGCATACCCTCTAACAGCTGTCCTCATAGTAGCACCATGCATCTGCCTCTCCCGCTGCCTCATACGCCCAAGAAAACGACGCCTAATATGCCCATCGTGGTCATAGTGCCAACATGTCAATGGCGACCGTGATCAAGAACCACCTCAAACCTGAAGTGTCTCTATATCCATGCCAAAACTATGGCAAACAATGCTCGAGATCACAAGACTCTCCCACCCAAGAGGAAACCACTATCTCAAGAAAAGAAGGTGAGCAAATGGTCAAGCTCACTAGCCTCTCCAATAGGCATACATATCTGGCAAAATTTTGACAGAGTCTCCCCTGTAACCGGAGCAAAAAACTCAACAATAAAATGCAATGAAGACAACAAAAAATGCCCAAATGGCGAATCCGGGAATGTACTCATCTGGAATCACCTCACAAAGTTATACACAAAGCCAAACCGCTCTAGCCTGAGTATTACTCAACAACGCCACAAATGACATACATACGTGAGTGAAAAAACTGCTGCCAAAATGTGTCAATGAATGAACAATGTGCTAGAAAACCATAGCATACACAACTTGTGTAAATGTGGGAGTCAAAACTCAACCACTATCAAGGGTAACAAGAACTATATTTGTAGAAGAAAATAAGTTCTTGTATGGCTGAAAAATATGGCTGCAAATCAATCCCAAAACAACCCCAAATTCAGCTCTCAAATAGCTGAAGAAATAGGTCAAAATTGTGCCACAAATTAGCTTACAATTGAGCCATACATAGGCACCTACAAAGAGGGAATGATGGCTGAAAAATTCAGCTCACAAATTACCCTCAAACCTATCAATGTGAGAGCTAAGCTTGATCACAAACTATGGCGAGTAGACTCCAGCCACCACTATCCCACAAAAGCATACACAAAGAAAAATCTCAAGACACCTGCTGTGTCGAAACCGGTATGCAAGCCAAAACACTACAAAAGATGTCCTCAAGTGCAAATGGCAACACCTGTAGGAGTACTAGACTCAACCTATAGAGCTGGGAGTCAAAACTGGAAGCTCCAAATGACCGAGCACTCACAAATCAAGACCAAAAATGCAGAGCGAAACACGCTCATGATGCACCACCCAAAAAAGAAAACATTGCACGCAAATCATGAGTGCTACAAGCAATCGCAATCTCAATCGCACCAACGATGCGCATAAAATTGTTGGGAAAATATCGCCAGAGCTTCGTCAGCAAAATGGCTACAAAACCAGTAACCAAAGTGACTGCACACTCAAAACCATGAGCAACCAAAGTGCATTAAAATGCACTCCAAATGCATGCACCAATCTCCACACTTTGCATACATCATTGCAAACACCTGCAAATCTAGTACACAAATACATGCTCTACCTGTGAGTGCCAAAAAACATGCTCGAGGCATACATTGCCAAGCTCAAACTACAATCACATGAGTCTCCCTAAGTATCAAACCACATGAGGCATACATCATATCCTCCCACCTGTGAGAAAACTTGCAACCAATACCACTCTCATATCATAGAGCAAAGCAAGTGTGGAATCCTCGACACAAAATAAACAACTGCTGCTGCAAAAAATTCAGCGCATAGAATTTCAAAATTTTGATTTGACCAATGCTTTTGGAACGTGCCAAAACCTCAGGGTAGACTCCTGGATCACATGTATCCGGGTCGGGGTGTGAGAGATATGCCAACAACCTTCGTTTTCGGCCCAAAAATGCAGCATAAACTTGTTGCTATTGCACCTGCCCTAATTCAGAGAAGAATTTCAGAAAGTGGGCATGACCATCGCATCCAGAATGTGCCAAAACCCCAACCTAAACTCCTGGATCATATCCATCCGACTCTGTATGACGGAGATATGCAAAAAACACTATTTCGAGAGCCAAAAACAACAAAAACGAGCTGCAACACTTCTTGTTCCTACTCTTTTTCTACAAAATTCAGCATTGGCTTGCTACACAAGAAAAATATACATGCCTAAGCTGAGATCTGACATCGTTAAGCTGTATCCACCTCCACCAAGCTCAAGCCACCATAGCCGAGCTCCGTCACTTCCGTCTTGTCGGGAACCCGTCACATGCACGTCGCCAAAGATCTGATACCAATTGTGAGTGTGCAAATGCGGTGCATGTGTAGAGAGTGAGGGGAGAGAGAGAGAGAGAGAGAGAGAGAGAGAGAGAGAGAGAGAGAGAGAGAGAGAGAGAGAGTACACAGGATGTGGGTGGAGCTCCCAAATCTCATTGTATGAGTATAGTGTGAGAATGAGTGAGAGCTCCTTATTCTTTGTATGTATAAAGAATAAAGAGATAAACATGGCGGTCGAACACTGGCTAGAGGACACGAGCAAAGCACGGTGAGGCAAAGGACTATTAGATCTTTCTTCTATGACCTCGAAAGGTGTCTTTCCAGTGGAAGTATGTATGATTTTGTTGTACACATACTCTACAAGGGGTAGGTACTTCTCCCATTGTGAGCATTGATCTACTTCTATAACATAGGTTTTTAGTAGATCTAGAATCGTAAGGTTTGCTATTTCACTTTGGCCATCCGTTTGTGGGTGATAGGCCGAGGAGAAATTTAACCTTGTACCTAGATTCTCAAAGAGACCCTTCCAAAAATTACTGGTCATTCTAGGATCTCTGTCTGACACTATGGATGTTGGCAAACCATGGTACTTGAAAATCTGAGATATGAATAGAGTTTCGATTTGATGTGCCTTAAAAGTCTTTTTGACATGTATCATTAGGGAAATCTTGGACTCTCAAATGGGCCCTATCAGGACTTTGACTTTCTCCCTCTTGTCCAAAATGGGCGCACGGTAAAATTTTTACAAATGAAATCAAAACTTGTCGGACCTTTTCGATTTAGAATGTACTGAAGCGGTCCGGGGCGGGCAACAAGAAGAGCAACCTCTAGACACCCTTCAAGGCTCCCGTGATGCTCAATGCGGCTGGGGCACAACACAACACAAACCAAAACAACAAACCCACAGCCAAATCCCAACTACACAAGGGGCACCACCTAGTTTAAGAGCGAACTAGGACGCAAAAGAGGAGAATCATTAGAGCAACCCACAAACAAGCAAGGAATTTACACTAACCCTAACACCAATGGAACACTCTCACACACTAAAACACGAGAGAGAGAGAGAGAGAGAGAGAGAGAGAGAGAGAGAGAGAGAGAGAGAGAGATGGTGCTCCGGCTTCTTTGAAGTGTATCGTTAATGATCAAGCAAACATAAATATATATATGTAAGAAAGAGAGAGAAGGGGGAAGGGGGTGCTTGTTGCACTAATGCCTTCTTACAAATCAGTCATGACCAATCAAAGTGAGATTAGTATTTGTTCAGCATAGCCTGAGTAAATTACACCACAACACATCACAAGAAAAAAAGCCACCCCAATCACTGTCTTAAGGCCAGGGGAGTCCTCTCCACCCTGTCGCCCTCTTACAGCATGTGGGATTTATGGCTAAATTGATAACAATACCCGGAGACAAGCTATCAAGAACTTAAATAAAACACCAAGACACTTACACATCATTATTGTCCATGACTTCATGTTGGAAGGGAGACAAGGTATCCATGCTTAGTCCAAATTCACCCTCCTTGATTCAACAAATGTTGGGCTTACACTAGTAGGAGAAATGATAGATTTCCTACTCTCAATTGAATGATCACTCTCTCTTACAATGGCATAGAGTTCCCTTGCTAATCACCCCTAATAAAACACATACATATGCCTAATGCCAATGAGATTCCACTCAAGAGCTCCTTCTCAAGAGGTTGAGCTTGGCTTCTCAAGCTATAGCATAGTGCTCTTTCTTCTCCTTTTTTGTGCTAGCTACACCCTCCTTTTATAGCAATTTTGAAGGCTAGGGTTACTCCTCTAACCATGGTTGGGTTAGATTTTGAGCAATTTACCTAATTTCTTTTGCTTGGAATTATCAAGAAGTTGGTGGGGAAAGAGAGAGGAGAGAAATGGAGGTGATAGGACTTTTCATAGTGGGTTAGTGTTAGTAGAGTTAGTATTAATTTACAAATGGAATTGGATATTTACAATGGGAGTATCCATGTAGGATACAAATAAGGAAGAAAAGCTCTTAAGAGGTAAGAAAAGGTGGATTTCTTACAAGGTTCATACTCCAAGTGTCTTGAGTAGGGCCAATTTTGACGCTTGTTGACGATCCACTAGCTTTGACGGTACATTTTTTCTCCACTCTTGACCTTCCTTGAGAGACAAGGTAATTGAAGCTGAGTAATCAACCACCATGATGCTGTCTTTTAAGAGAAGAGGCTGAATTTTGTGGTTTTTTGATAGATATGGGTAATTTGGAGGAGGAAAAATGAGACTAGGTGGTCAATTTTGGAATGGAATTGTGTGTGGGAGGTATGAGTTCACCATGGTTTCTCTTATTCTTCAAGGTTGAGGAGAAGGTGAGTAGGGTGCAGAGAGGAGTGGTGAGAGAGGTGGGGATGATGAGTGGAGAAGTGTGTGTGAAAGAGGAAAATGATAAAGTGGAAGAGAGAGTGTGGCTGCATAGCATGGGAAAACTGGGGTCCACTAATAAAATCATAGCTCACAGCTCGTAGCTCAAAAAAATATGAAAAAATTTAAGGCAAAAGTTCAGCCCACGAGCTACAACTTTTGTTTGTATCACCTTTTCAAATTCGGAGAGCAAGTGAACTTTAAAAATTCAGCAAAACCGACTGTTTTTTTTCCCTGCACAAAGTCCTTGTGGGGTCTTTCTTTGGATTATTCTTTTGAATACCTCCAAGAGTGAGCCCTCCATAGTGCATGTATGCATGCCACCTACCCTTGACCTTATTTGGTAGGTCTATAATTGAAGATATTGTTGAGATCATGATATAAGTGAATAGTACAACTAAGAAAATCAAATATTGAGGGGTCTAAAAAATATGTACATGTCAAATATAAATAATATAAGTGGAAAAAATATAAAGGGGTCAAAAGAAATCTCTCTCATTATGAGGCTACCATAAAAAGATAAATATTTTTGGTGTTCTAATTTTTTAGAAAAAAAACAAAATAGATGTAGGAAGGGAAAAATCACAATAGTGAAAAAATATACACATAAATAAAACTAGTTTTTTTGGATTTTTGTTGGGGTGGAGTTACACCAAATATAAGAGAAGCTTACATGAAAATATTTCTATATGGAATAAAGAGTATGAAAAATGGTAAGAAAAATTGTGGTAATGGTGAGGCAATGTACAGAGCATAAATAACACACACCTAGGTAGAAATATTTAAATAAATACCAACATAATTATGAAAAAAATCTTTTATTTAGGCCCTATATACAAAGAAATATTTACATACGCATGGGCCATAATATACTTATATTTTTTATATTTTATATTTTTTTGGCTCAACTAGCCCAATGACTAGCTAATTGAGGGTTTTTTATTTCAGTATGGAGATATGGAAAAAGTCCCCTAACTCACACGCACCTATATACAGTGAAAGGGTGAGGGTAACCACAGTGTTTGAGTGATTTGATAGGGTGAGATAACTCACTATGGCAATTACAGAGAGCCGAAAAACGGCTATCAGTACTCATCGAGATCTATCCATTGATGCCATTGAATTCCTTATATTCTAGAAGATTCCATTTTTTGATGTGACAACTCTGTTTTATAAATGGAATCTCTCCCCACATTTCAGCTTCAGTGGGGAGGCCATAGCTTCTACAAATCAACTCCAAATTTGTCGGAGTTTGGGGACTTAGAACCTACTTTCTAAGATCTTTCCAATGATATGTTGGTTGATAGGGTTTTGACAAAACGTTTATGTACTTCACCGGGTTGCCCACTTTGGACAAGAGGGGCCAAGTCAAACGTCCTTATAGGGCCCATTTGCGAGTACAATTTTTTTCTAATGAAAATGTGCTTATTTGCTAAACCTGATGACTATTGTCCATATTCCTATATTCCCATGGATAGACTTGGGCAATCCAAAGATAAAATCCATGGATATGCTCTCCCATGATGAATTAGGAATTGGCAATGGTTGAAGCACTCCAGGTTGCTTCCCTTTATCATACTTCGTCTTTTGACACACTACACATTTTGATACCTACTCTTGTATGTCTAATTTCATAGTGGGCCAATAGAAGTAGGTCTCTACTCTTCAAAGTCGAACATTACTTTCTCACGAAGTGAGTTAGTAACACATAGCCTATTTCCATAGAGGATGTAACCATCCTGGAAGGTGAATGGTTCCTCTTTCATTCCTAAGGCAAGGTCTGAAATGACATCCTTGAAATCAGGGTCAATTGCATACTCATCTATCATGCAAGATAGATCATTGTGAGTAGCTATAGACACCGCATTTGCCATTGGTCATCATGATAATGCATCAACTACTTGATGCTAGCAATATGAAAGTTAGATTGCAAAAGAAAAAAGTTTCACCTCATTTGTTTGTCGGAAAGCTTGGTTTGCGTCGTGAAGTACTTAAGACTTTGGTGATCCATTCGTAGGATGAATGGAGTCCGCAAAAAATAATAATTCTTCCATGTGTAAAGGGCATGTAGAACAGCTAGTAGCTCCTTTTTGTATATGCCCCAATACTCGCTCAATCGGAATTGAGTCTTCAACTCTCATATGCTATGGCATGCCCTTCTTGAAGCAAGACTGCAATCTCCACAAGCATCACATTGCACCTCAAATGGTTTTCAGAGATCCTGAGTGTAAGCACATGTTGAGAGGTAAGCTTCTCTTTGAGGTTCTCAAAATCATTTTGTTCTTTTGCAGTCCATTTACACTTAACATTCTTTTTTGTTAAGTCATATAATGGTCTTGCTATTTGCGCAAATTTTTCTATGAAGCGTCTATAGTATGCACACATACCAATAAAGCTTCATAGCTCATGTAGATTCCTTGGATTAGGCCATCCTTTTATTACCTTTAGCTTGGTTATATCCATATGAATGCCATTTTGAAAGATAATATGGCCTAGGTATTGAATCTTTTGCAAGAAAAAATCACTCTTCTTTTGATTGATGAAAAGTTTATTCTCTCTCAAAACTTGAAAGATTACTTGGAGGTGTTGCTTATGCTCCTCGAGAGAACTGGAATAGATGATGATATCATCAAAGAATACTCTAGTGAACTTGCGGTAGGGCCTAAAAATTTTCTCCAATTAAACGGTTGAATGTGGTCGGAGCATTTGCCAAGCCAAAAGGCATGACAAGATATTCATAAAGACCAAACGTTGTGCGAAAAGCGGTATTTATAATATCTTCATTGACTATCCTTATCTGATGATAGCAACTTTTAAGGTCAATCCTACTAAGGATCCTTGTAGCTTATCAAACATATTTTCTCCCCGCGGTGCGGTATGTGCCATCTTTCTTTTTCACTAGGAGGACTGGTAAATAGAAGGGAGAGGATCTAGGTCTCACCATCCCTTTCTCAACCAGTTCATGTACTTGCCTCATGATCTCCTCTTGTTGAGCTTGTGAAACTTGATAGGGAGGCTTATTGTCTGGTGAGCTCCCAGAGAAGCTCTATTGTATGGTCATCATCCCCTTGTTTTGGAGGTAACTCTCTAGGGATGTCATAGATAAAAACATCTTGGAATCCATTTAGAAAACTAGGCAACTCTAATTCCTCTTGATTCATACCACTTTGATTTAGTAAAATATTAGGATCATTTATGGACTCTTTAACAAAAATCATGTACGTAAAAATTGAGCTTTTCATTGACTTATCAAAAGCAAGCATATTTACAAGGGGTATAATATGACCTGACTCATTAGCATCTACATACATATTCTTTTCATGTAGTTGAAATAGATTCTCCTTTCAGGGAACTTCATATTGGTAGCCATGTGGTTGAACCATGGTGCCCCTAAAATAGCATCCTCATTTTGGAGAGGGGAGATGAAAAAGTCCTCTTTGTCAACGTAGCTTTGGATATGAAGCCTCAATTTCCCAATCAAGGTAGCAACGAAGGCATGTTGTCCCTTGAAAGCCCCATTGGCAGTCACAATGTTTCCCATCTCAAAAGCTTGTATGCCTAACTTAGTGGCCAACTCCATTGTTATGAAGTTGTGAGTAGAGCTAGGATCGAAAAGGATAAAGGAATCATGCTCCCTTACCTTTCCTTAAGCATAGGAAATGGATGATCCTTTGCAATGAGTATCCTCTTTTGGAGCTTCAACCATGGAAGCCCTAGGTGTCTCATTGCTTGCATTTCTTTTGGGGCAAGAACGATAGCCATGTCCTGCTCCCCACATAGAAACATTTGTTGTCCTTGCAAAAAAGCTCTAATTCTTCAGGAGAGAGGTTATTCTTACCTTTGTAGACTCCTTTCTCCTTGGTTTTGTTGTTTTTGTGCTAGAGTTGCCTTTGGAAGAGTTTTGAGCATTGTTCTTCCCTCTAGGCCCATTTTGATCTTTAGTTTCCATGGGCTTAGAATTCCTCCTAGCCCCTTGTTGGAAATTAGTTTGTGAAGCCACCATAGTATGGTGGATGACTTTAGTGATGGTTCTAGGCCTTTGAGAGTTGACATACTCGGCCATGTCTTCAGGTAGCCCGACACAAAACTGTTGTTTTTGTTCTCCAAGTTCTATCTTTTGGTAGACCGTAGCTTTGATATGTAAATCCCAAACCTTTTCCACATACTTGTGAATAGACTCATTGGGAGATAGCTTCAAGCTTCGCCATTTGGTAAGAACTTTGTCTTCGGCATCACTTGCAAGAAACTCCTTCATTATGAAAACTCTTAGAGTTTTCCATATCTTTGGAGCTTCACCATTACGCCGTAGACTAGCCCACCATTGTCGGACAGATTTTTGAAAATGCATAGCTACAGGTCATAGCTTAGAGGACTCCATGAAGCCCCCATCTCCAAAGGCCACATCAAATTGCTAGATAAAGGCCAAGACTTTGTCCGTGGTGCCAAAAGTGCCATCATAGGTGAGAAAAGAGATGTTCTTTCCTTCTTCTTTGAACTTCTTGAGTTTGTAGGACCTCTTCCTAGTAGCATAGGACTTCCGATGTCCTCTCCTCTTGAACTCATTAGAAGATAAGACATTGCTTTCATCGGAAGAGAAGGAAGATGATGAAGTTGGAGAAGAGGGTGACCTCTTTCTCTCCCTTTTCTTCTTTTCATTCCTCTCTTCCTTCTTGGAATTACAAGGGGAAGGACTATATGATGATCTTTTCCTCTTGGGAGGAATTGGAGGACCGTCGTCTTCGCGGAGCCACATTTTCTAAAGGATTTGGAGATTCACTTCTTTCTCTTTCGTATGAGTCCTCCTAGGATCCCTCTCTTCTTGGGGAGTTTGGAGAATCCCATGGGTACGAAGTTGTTGGGTAACTTCGGCTTGTAAAGTGGGATTGCCCATGGCTTGTTGCAACCTAGTGACAAGATAGTTCACAAACACGGGATGTACAAAATCAAAGTCATCAATAATCATTCTACTCTCTTTATTATTTTCAGCCATGCCAACTAAATTTATATATAAGGTACTTTGTTCTTTGGCAACCTCAAAACTTTAGTTGATACTCTTCACTTTTGAAAATAGCACTCAAGAGTAGTGACACCCATGGTTTAGAGACTGTTAACTGCAAAGAGTAGTGGAGAGGGTCTAACAATGCTCAATTGATATGGTTGCTATTGAAATCGCTAGTAGCTCAATAATGGTTAAGCCAAAGACAAGCCCCAAAAGACTCCATTATTAAGTCTATAGTTCCCAATGGTGTACCTCAAACTTTGTTCATTCCAATTGGGATAATAAATCCTATCCCACTTACCCTCTTGCAATGAACAACTCAAACCTTTCATGAACAACTTAAGGACCTCTCTTCTTAAGAAAAAAAAGAGAAACCAATAGCTATGATAACAATGTAACAGAATATGTCTAATAACATTGATTGTACCGGAATTAAAGTGACAGTAGTGAACATTTCCTTACAAGGATTCTTAATGAACATACGGAGAGTACTTGATTGAAGGTAGCAAAAAAATATTATACCTAGTTAGCTTGGCATGAAAAATACTTAAGAGAGAGAGAGAGAGAGAGAGAGAGAGAGAATTAGAGAAATTGACAACAATCGAGGACCGGATTTACTTGGAGCCGGTCCCCCCTCCAAAAGGATTTTGTATTATAGATTCTCCCATAAAGAGAGACTTAAGTTACAATACATTCTTTGTGTTCCTTGAGACCCTGTTGATGCTATGAAGATGGTAAGCTTCATGAACCAATATTATGCATGTAATTAACTTGCAATAACATGAACTTGTCCACGACCTCAGTCCCAAGACCTCAAACACCTTCAAAGATGGAGAGAGTCAGTAGGGAGTGAGGGAAGGGAAGAGAAGAAGATGTATTCTTACAAGAACGAATTAGTCTCCTCACATATCATTACTCTTAGAGCATAGCATAGCATAGTAATGGAGATGAAGAAGATGATAAGCATTGATTTAAGGCTTGACTCTTGGTTGGATTTGCATTCCATAGCCAAGAGGTGTTGGTGTAGGCTCTCTACTTCTCAAGCTTGGAGAAGGAGATGGAGTTCTTACTCAACACAAGAGAGAATGTGTGTGTGTGTGTGTGTGTGTGTGTGTGTGTGTGTGTGTGTGTGTGTGTGTGTGTGTGTGTGTGTGTGTGTGTGTGTGTGTGTGTGTGTGTGTGTGTGTGTGAATGTGCAACAAGGAGAGCTCCTCCTTGCCTTGATCAACCTCTCTCTCTCTCCTTACACTAGCTTGCACCCCATTGGTCCATGCTAGGGCCTGGCCAATCAAAGGCTTTGGTCATAACTAGCAATAGAGGTAGCATTTGGACAAGTGTCCTTCTTTCCTCCTTTGAGAGAGAGAGAGATTGATCAACTATGTACATGTATCTAGATTCTCATTGGACCTCCCTAAAGGCCATCCAATGGGATTCAAACACACTATGACGGAAACATGTCTTGGGGCTTGACATGTGTCCTTTATGCCTCCTGAGTCTTGGGCATGCCTTGAGTGTGTGTGTGTGTGTGTGTGTGTGTGTGTGTGTGTGTGTGTGTGTGTGTGTGTGTGTGTGTGTGTGTGTGTGTGTGTGTGTGTGTGTGTGTGCTCTCTCATCCCCTACCTTTAGGGCTCACGTTCTCCTATGTAGGGTTCATGTTTGACTTGAACACCTCAAGCACCTTGGTCATCAAGCACCTCAAGCACCTTAGTCAGCTCAAGCACCTTAAGCACACCTTAGTAATCTCAAGCACCTCAAGCACATGCCTAGCTTGCCTAAGGTCTTAAGTACCTAAAGGTCCTAGGTCTAAGGAATTTTAACACTAATCTTTGGAGGTCTTTAATGAAGCTAACCCTAAGGTCTTTTAAGCTCCATTATCTGCTCATTGCTCTTTGGTAGACCATCTCCTTTTTGGACCCTCCAATAAGATGTAGCCTTCTCTCCCTTTGGTACCGTGTTGAGATAGGTCTAAAAGCACATATCTATATTCTAACTCTTGTTCCCATTCATTTTCCCAAATTAAATGATTAGTTCAATATGAGAAAATCATATGGGATATGTAGATATTAGATTTTGTGACATATATAACTTAAACTCGTATTAAAACTTAAAAAAATTCAGTGAAAGTTAAAAAAATTGCAGGTTTTGGCTCGTTCTGGCTTCTCCATGCTTTCTGATACAATTTTGTGTTCTCGCCTTATCTTCTCTACGTGTAGTCATACCGAGATAGCTCTCTGTTCATGTCAATTTTGCACATAGCAGCGTATAGAATCAATTTTGGTCATTTTTAGCTTTCTTGCCAATCATTTTTCAAGATTTCTTCCAATATTTAAAGTGCCCCAATTGGAGTTATGCTCTTCAGGTTACTACTGGTTCTCTATAGAGTTATGGCTATGGAAGCCTAGTAGAAAATTTTGTGCAGACAGATTGGGAGAACTGTATCTATGAATTGTGGAATTGATGTTAAAATTTTGGGTTTGTGATCTTCAATTGCAAAAGGGGAGGCCCTTGTATTCATATGCATTGCTCGACGTGTGCTCTAAATCCATGCTTTGATAGGGTTTTCCTCCTATGTGTTATAGTCCTTTGGTTGGACGTGTTCTTGCAAATTCCCAAGGGAGCATGGGTCTTTTGGTTGGGTTTTACTAAGAGTGATTTTGGTATAGTTTTTGTTACTAAGTTTGGAGTTTGAATGCTGACAATAAAGCTATAAAGGTGTGCCACTTTTTCTTTTGCCCAATAGTGTTTTGGTGCCTGCACTGAGGAGTTGCTTCAAGTGACCTTCAATTTACAAGTTTGATTGGATTGTTGGCTTGAGTTACCTTCTGTCTTGGTGGTTCATACATAGAATTTCAGCCATGGTTAATCTTAGTGATTCATTGATTAGGATGAATGATGCGATGAAACAGTTGAAGCTAAGCTAGTTATTGCAAGAGTTGGACATGCATTACATGAGGTTTTGCTCTCTCAAACAAGAGTTAGAGGTGCTTCAAGGCATGAGTTAGAGGTTGGGATTCTTGTTCTCCTACTAGTTATGCTCTTGAGATGGCATGTAGTGAAAGTGATGTTTATGAGACCTATGGGTATGATGATAGTAGTCTTGATATCTTCTTGATTGGGGTTTTGATGATCCCCAAGTGGACATGGATGAGAAGATGCAATTCCTTGTGTGCCATGAAATGGCACGGGTACAAAATCTTAGAGAAATTCCAAATGCATTTGTGGCTTTTGAAAATGACTATGACTTAGAAAGTTGGGACCGCCATATTGAACATGATAATAGAGAATATATATATTGTCATGGAATGAATTATATTCACATGTATTATGGAGATGGCAATGGTGATGCATGGTCTTCTTGTTGGAATGACATGAATGGTTGGAGCTTGACAATGCTAAGGAATTGGCATTGCGACATAGGAGGATGCCATTATGTGTGCCTAATGTATGCAAGGGACTCCAGTTTTCCCTTTGATCATCGAAAGAGCTGGTACAGTAATGCATATGGCACTATTGGGGCTGATGTAAAAGATGATGTGGTTGTACAAAATGTGAGGCCACAGTCACAGGTTTTGAGTGGACCACAAGAGTCCTCTTCTCGTGGCTCTGTTGAGAAACCATGGAATGGTAGACTACGTACGCAGGTTACTCCACCAACAGGTACAGGGAATGTATCACGAAAAGGAAAGAAAAAGGTTGATGAACTTCCCTTTATGGCTGATGCATCATCAGGTTTTTCACATGTAGACATGGATTCAGATGGTTCTGAACAAAGTCTTGATGAGGAATTTGGAATTCCGGCTGTCAGGACACCTGGTGTAAGGAAAGTACAAGAAGATGCTAGAGGGCAAAGGAGTGACCCAGGACCGCGCAGATCTAATAGAGTCAGAAATCCAGTTCAGAAATTGACTTATGATGGGTATCTAGCGCATCACCAAGCCTACATGGCTAAGGTGATACAGGATGTGGAGCCCACATGTTTTGAGGATGCAGTTGGAAATGTGCATTGGGATGATGCAATGAATGAAGAGATGGCTGCATTGGAAGCAAACGACACATGGGAGTTGGTGCCATTGCCAAGTGGCAAGAAAGCTATTGGCTGTAAATGGGTGTATAAAACCAAGCATAAGGCTGATGGTAACATTGAGCGTCACAAGGCAAGGCTGGTCGCAAAGGGTTATGCACAGACGTATGGCATAGACTATGAAGAGACCTTTGCTCCAGTGGCAAAGATGACGACTGTGAGAGCTGTCATAGCAGTGGCTGCATCTAGAGGATGGATTATGCATCAAATGGATGTAAAGAATGCCTTCTTGAATGGTGAGTTGCAAGAGGAAGTGTATATGGATCAGCCACCTGGTTATGTCCATCCAGGTTACCCAGATTATGTATGCAGACTTCTCAAAGCTTTGTATGGTTTGAAGCAGGGCTCTAGAGCATGGTATGACAGGATTGCCAAGTATCTTGTCAGTATTGGTTTTAGGAGAGCTCATGCTGATCATTCACTCTATGTATGTGAGAGTGATGTGGGGATTGTGGTCATTACCATATATGTAGATGACCTTATTATTGTTGGTGACAATGCTATGGAGATTGACCATGTGAAGGGTCTTCTCAAACAGGAGTTTGAAATGAAAGATTTAGGCAGGTTGCGCTACTTTCTTGGCATTGAGGTGATCAGGACTCCAGAGGGTGTATGGCTATCACAGAGACAGTATGCTTTGGACATGTTGTCAAAGTATGGTATGGCTGATTGTAAGCCAATTTCTATTCCCTTGGATGTGAATGCAAAGCTGAGTGCAGAGAAGGGTGATGTTGTTGAGGATGTCAACATGTACAGGAAGGTTGTGGGTAGTCTAATCTACTTGACTATCACGAGGCCAGACTTGAGCTACACAGTAGGCTTGGAGAGTCAGTTCATGCAGCTTCCGAGGAAGCCACATTTGGATGGAGTACGATGCACACTTAGGTATGTGCAAGGTACTCTTGACTACGCATTGTTATATGCAGCAGATGCACCATTAGCATTGTATGGGTATACAGATGTAGATGGGGCAGGTAGCATTGTTGATAGGAGATCTATGAGTGGCTTCATGTTCTCTTTTGGGAGTGCTGCTATTACTTGGAACAGCAAAAAGCAGCCTACAGTTGCTTTATCGAGCAAAGAGGCCGAGTACAGAGGTGCAGCAGTTGCGGCGTGCGAGGTAGCTTGGCTATGCACATTACTTGAGGACTTGGGAGTGCAGGTGGACCAGCAAATTTTCATCCATTGTGACAACCTCAGCAGCATGCAGTTGGCTAGGAACCCAGTGTTCCATGCCAGGACCAAACACATAGAGGTCCATTACCACTACGTTCGAGAGCGAGTGTTGGCAGGCGACATCGACTTGGTCTACGTCAGCACAGAGGAGCAGATAGCTGATATCTTTACCAAGGCCCTTGGAGCTGAGAAGCTTCGACGTTTTCGGACTATTCTTGGACTCTGCGACATGCAGAGCTCGAGGGGGATTGTTGAGATGTCGAGCTCCACACCTTGAGCTGGCATCCACTACGGGTCTTGGCCGCTTACGGCATTTACTCACTGGCGCGTTAGGTGACCGACACGGAGGATCTCTGCCAGTGATTCTACAGTTGGACTACACTTATAGTGCCAGCTTAGTATGCTTCTAGCGAGTTCACACTTAGTGACCACATGTACATATGTGCTACTTTTCAGCTTTAGCACTTAGTCATTTTGTACTCTCTTTTCTGTGAAGAAGAAGAAGAACTTTCCATCTCTGTGTGCTTTGTGCTTGTCTTGTGTAGCTCTCTTGCATCCTCATTCTTTACAAGCATTGAGTGGTGAGTGACACACCATTTCCCCTTTGAGCTTGCTAGGACTGCCTAGTTGTGTGCTTGCAACCATTCGTGGCTCACACACGGTGTTTTGGCAAGTTTCGAGCCTTTGACACGTGCAGCAAAGCACACAATAGTACAACCAGACTCACTAGCATCTATATACATGCTATTTCCCCTATAGGTGGAGTAGATTATCCTTTCATGGAACTTCATGTTGGAAGCCGTGCAATTGAACCATGGTGCCCCTAGGATTGCATCCTCATGTTGGAGAGGAGATATGAAGAAGCCTTCTTTGTCGACATACAACTTCCCAATCAAGGGAGTAACGGAGGCTTGCTGTCTCTTGAAAGTGTGTTATAGGGGTTATCTAAAAGCATTGCAATTACATTCTTCACCCACAACATCCATGAAACATGAAGATAACCTCCATAACAATGTTCAAAACGCTTTCAGACTCATTCAGAATGTAAACAGAATTACAGGTAACACACAGAAAACATTCAGGGCATTAACCAACATCCTGCTTCATCTTCATCATCATTCCCATGTTACAGGACAACATTTCGCCCCAACAAGGCGTCCAAAAATGAGGGTAGTTACAAGAAAAAAGCCGCATCCCTTAAAACATGCCTTTTAAAGTTTTAGACATCAATCAGAACTCTGATTAGTCCATCAGTTCCCTGAATGCATCATGATCACTACCTGACAGTTTACTGATTACCCATTACATAAATATCCTTCTTTACTAACTTAACTAGGTAACTTGTGGTCAAGGTCCCCCCTTTTACACCTGGCACACCCGGTGGCATCAAAAACTTACTTTTTGAGGACCTGAACCCACAGTTCCCTTGACCCTTTGCACTGTATCTTCATCCACTTTTCTTAGCAATGTTTGCTAAGAACTCCTGGGTAGTCATCTCAGATCCCTTCACTATAATCTGCAACTTATTGTCAGCACACTCTGCAGCAGCACTTTCATTTACTCCCTCCTCAGATACCTGATCCTCAAAGTTAAGTTTTGTTGGTTGAAAATCCTGCTTGACTGGACTGTCAGGATCAGTCTCCTCTTCAGGGCTCTGAACACTTTCCTCAGCAACATCTTCAGCAGTCTTCAGCTCCTCTGCACAGGTCTGTTCAGTCCCTGCAAACAAAACATTTAAATTTTTATTGTCAGGGGTTGTCTCCATCTCCTCACAGGGCTCCTCCTTATCGTCTTGCACTTTGAAATCTTCAGTGCTCTGATCAGCTTCCAACTGTTTCTTCAACAACAGATTATATTTTTCTTGCAAATCAGTATACTGAGTCTGCAGTAGCATATACTCCTCTTTGTTTTCCTCTTCAGCAAACTCTTTATAGGGCTTAGAAGACACCTCCAACAGTTTTTCCTTCATTTCAGCCCATATAGTTTCCAAATGCTTCTGCAGCTCCATCTTCATGGTGTCAACATCTGTCCCTGACATAAAATAACCTTCAATTTCCAGCTCATCCTCTGCACACTCCTTAATCTTCTTTTCCACCTCTTTGCATGCTGAAACTCTGTCAAGTAAAACTTTATTTTCTGCTTCCAATGTCACATTCACAGTGGACAACACTTCAAGTTGTTGATGGAATATAGTGTCCCATTCCATCATCCATTCTTTATATATCCTTGCACTGCTCTCCCTTCTATGAACCTGTTCACTGTAGAAGTTCATGTGCTTGAGAGCACACTCCAAGTCAGACTCTGTGGATCTCAACTTTGCCTTGATTGCATCCACCTCCTGATCAAACACTGTTTTATTTTTCATCTCAAACTTCAAATATGCAACTTCTTGCTTCAACTTTGATTATCACTAATCAAAATATTAGAGTTAATTTTCTGTTGTCCAACATAATCTCCAATCAGATTCACAGATTCCAAGCATCTTGCATAAGGAATGTCCTCAAAATTACTATCAGCAGTCTGAAACCCCTCTGACTATTGTCCAACTGGTTCCTGATCTGCTTCTGAAGCCATTTCTGCAACTTTTCTCTTTCTGATCCTAAGCACCTTTTTCACTGATTTGGAGCCTGATGGTGGCAAATTTAGTGTATCCTTGCAAACTTCATGTGAATAACCTGCAGCCAGTAAGTCATCATAAATTTGTTTGACCCTATCTTGTGCATCATCCTCCTTAATGTCCTCCCTTTTCTTCTTTCTTGTTTCAGAACTTCCTGCTGGGTGTCTGACAGTAGCCTGAACACTGGCAGTAGCCCCCTAAAGATGATCCAACTGTACATCCACCTCTGACAAACTCCTTAGCACTGCATTATTTCTGACATAACTGAAAATAGTTGTGATTAATGGACCAATCTTCGTGGACCTCTGAGTCTTCCTCTTATCTTTGCAAAAAACCTCCGAATGTAACCTGTCATACAACATATTTGCCCAACCAAAATTTCTGCCCTACTCTGCCGTAGATATAATCGCATAGTTCTCCCTAGATACATATTCCAACTTGACCAGCAGCAAAAATCTCTCCAGAAACCATTTGATTTGCAAAGCTCTATCCGGGTTATCCACATTTTTGATCAAGTAGTATCCTCTTGTGCCCTCACACTTGCCAAATTCTCTATCCATAACCTGCTCTGATGCCCTGTCAACGTGATTTTCTTCCCCTTGCTGCAAACCAAACACTTTGGACACTAACTCTGCAGATAAATACACTCCATAGCCAACCAATCCATTGTTCTCCACAAGATTTCTTACATGCATTCCAACTTTTGTCGTGTGCCTCCACCTACTCCAAGGCAACCTTGCATACTCCAGCAAATTGATTGATTGCAACCATTGTGCATGAAAGCCCTTCGAATGCCGAATGTCCACCTTAAAATCAATGAACTGATGCTCGATGGTAACGTGTTCTCCCTGCTGTCTACTAATCGGTGACTGCATAAAAACCTCCACATCCTCATCAGCGCGAACATCTGCACCAGAGGAACTTGTAGACTTACGAGACCGGTTGCTGGTACGTTTTTGCATTCCGGTAGCGTTAAAGAAAGCTTGACTTCGAATGACAGACTGCGTTTTGGTCTCCTATGGTGAAAATGATTCACTTCTTTCCTTCTCCTCTCCTCGCAAAGCACAAGTTAATGATGTTGCGTGTAAAGTTTTCTCACACGTCGAAGTAATCAAATCACCCCCATTTGTATTAATCATGATAGAAGGTCGGCAATCTATTGAAAAAATCCCAATTTGACTCAATTGACCATCGCTTGGTGGATTACCTTGAAATGGTTTGAGTCTGAATCCATTAAAAGGTTTGGGGATCAGAGTTCCGTTTGCATCCTGCAAAATATAAGTCGACCGCCCAATCACATGTGCAATCTGATAGGGCCCAACATATCTCAATTTAAGTTTTCCTGGTCGAAGACCCAATTTGCTGTTATACACCATCACCCAATCCTTTTCTATGAAAGTTTTGTATTTAATGTTCCTCTGTATCCACGCTTGACGACGTCTTTGCACAGCCTCCGCCATGTAACCACTCAAAAGTCTATCTTCATCCAACTTCAAAAGTGCCTCCAATCTGTTTGGCAAAGACTCTTCATCTGACAACTTATGGTCAATAGCTATTCTCAAACTTTGCACAACAAACTCCATCTAGACAATAGCCTCCAATCCGTACACCAACCTAAAAGGTGTCTGACCTGTTGTCACTTTAAAAGCAGTACAATAGGCCCATAATGCAGAATCCAATTTAGTATCCCAATCCGTCCTGTTCTCCTCAACAATCTTCTTCAAAATCTTGATCAGGGTTTTGTTGGTACTCTCCGCTTGTCCGTTTGCTTGAGGATAGTAGACAGTAGACTTCTTATGGATAATGAGGTGCAATTCAGTCAACTGTTTGATTACTTTGTTGATAAAATGCTTTCCCTGATCAGAAACCAATTCAATCGGGCATCCAAACCTGGTCATAATATTCTTGTACAAAGACTTTGCCACACTCGCCGCTGTATTATCCTTCAGAGCAACAGCTTCCACCCACTTTGTCGCATAATCTATAGCAACCAAAATATATTTGTTTTGTGTGAACTGAGCAGGAGGATTAATGGGTCCCATAAAATCTAAACCCCATTTTTGAAATGGTTCCAAAGCCAACACTGGTTGCAATGGCATCCGATCAGCCCCCAAAGGTCTTCCATCTCTTTGGCACACCAAACATTGCCTGCAATAATGATAACAATCCCTGAAGACAGTCGGCCACCACAATCCAGCTTGCAAAACTTTTCTAGCAGTCAATTTTGAAGAAAAATGTCCTCCAGCATTCCCCAAATGAGCTTCTGCAATAACTGCAGCTGTTTCATGATTCTGTACACATCTCCGAAGTATCTGATCAATCCCTTGTTTATACAACACTCCTGCAATAACTGTGAATGGTCTGCTTCTTAACACAAGTTTTTGCCTTCTTTCAGAACTCATCTCTTCTGGAAATAACCCTTCAGTTAAAAACTACAGCATATTATCATACCAGTCCGCTGTCAGGAAGCCAACAGTCGCCTGAAACAGTCCTGCATCTGGAAACTCATCAATTTCACTCGGCAACTCTCCATTTTCAATTCTGCTCAGATAATCAACAATGGCATGTTCTTTTCCCGGTGTATGCACCACACTGTAATCAAATTCTTGAAGTAAAAGAATCCATCTCGCAAGTCTGCCCGACAACTACGGTTTCTTCACCAAGTAAATCAAAGCTTGATGATCCACATGAAACATAACTTTGTTTGCAAGCAAATAATGGCGAAACTTTTTGAGAGCATAGACCATGCCCAAGCCTTCTCTTTCTGTAACTGCATAATTCCGTTCCGCATCTAACAGCACCCTGCTGGCATAATACACGGGTCTAAACCAACCTTTTTTGGATTCCTGCATCAATACTGCTCCAATAGCAATATGATTGAATCCACAAAAATATGAAAAGGCTTCTCCCAATCAGGAGATATCAAAATTGGAGCAACCACTAACATCTTCTTCAACAATTCAAAAGCTCTCTTTTGATCAGGACCCCAACTGAATACTGCATCCTTCCTTGTTAATTGTGTAAGAGGAACACACACATAAGCCAAATACCTGAGAAATCGGTTGTGCCACTTGACTTGCCCCAAGAATCTCATTAACTGCTTCAAATTTTTAGGAACTGGTGCCTTCAGGATAACTTCCACCTTCCTGGGATCAATTGCTATCCCTTCTTTTGAAACAATGTGTCCCAAAAGAATTCCAGAACCAACAACAAATGTACATTTCTCAGGGTTAAGAGAAAGACAAGCTTCTCTACATTTCTCCAAAAAAAGCCTCAAATGCTTCAAATGATCCTCTTTTTTGCCAAAAACACTGAAACCATCCAGAAATACCTTCATAAAAGTTGTCAAGAAGGGTGCAAATACAGCCTGGACCCACTTTTGAAAGCTAGGTGGAGCATTCTTCAAACCAAATCCCATCACATTATAAGCAAAAATTCCCCATTCAGTAATAAATGTTGTCTTGTCCCTGTCTTCAGGCGCCATACGGATCTGATTGTAGCCACTGAAGCCATCCTGTAGCCACTGAAGCCATCCAAAAAACTATACATCTCATGTCCAGCCACTGAATCCAACATTGTATCGCAGTAAGGTAACGAAAAAGGATCTGTAATTGTTGCAGCATTCAATTTTCTCCAATCTACACAAACTCTGATCTTGCCATTCTTTTTCGGGACAACCACAATAGGAGATAACCATGTCACTTTGTCAACTGGATATATGAATCCCACAGCAAGTAGCTTATATATCTCCTCCTTCACTTGTTTCGCATAAGTCGGATTCAAACGATACCGCTACTGAATAATGGGTACTGCATCAGTCTTGAGATTGATTTTATGCTCACAAAATGCTGGATCAAATCCCTTCAGATCACTGTAATGCCATGCAAAAACATCCTTGTATTCCGCCAATAAAACTTGCAGTTGACTGCGGAACTCCTGATCCAAATTCACACTCACTCTGACTATTTTTGGATCCATTTATGTACCAAGATTCATGTCTTCCAAATCATCTTGCTTTACCCTTGAACTTTGGGACAAATAATGCTCAAAATCCTTTTCAGCTTTCATTTTTGCATGTTTTTTCTCCTCTTCCAGCTTCAGGGCAGTATCCACCTTCTAACTGCTATCTGATTTCTTTCTGATTTTAACATGTGGATCCCTGACATACTACTCTGCAATATGTTGCACATCCACCTCAAAGATTGGAATAACTGATGCATTAAGCCTCAAAAACTCCTGCTCTTCATCTTCCTCCACTTCAGTTGCCATATTAATACTCTCTGCATGTAACGGTCTGCAATTAGGTGGTAAAAATTCACTAGCAACCATCTTCATTTGAACTTTCTCCGTTCCTTGCTTTAACACAATACTATCAGCTCCCCAATGTTGCTTCACTTTGGCCGCCCTTAGCCAAGGTCGTCCTAGAATCATAGGATAGCTTTGAGTCGATGCCTCCAACCTGAGCACCACAAAATTAACAGTGAATTGAAGACCTCCTATCTCAATTCATTTATTTTGAACAATTCCTAATGGCTGAACTCTTCGTTGATCTGCCATCTTGACTTGAAAAGGAGCCGGGTCCCATTTCACAATTCCAAGTTGCTTGCAAGTAGCTTCAGGTAGCACATTTACTCCTGATCCTCCATCAACAAGTACTCCAGACATAAAACATTGCTCCATAGTCACACCAATCACTGGCACTTTATAATCCACATCATCAGGTTCATTAGAGATAACTTCAGCCTCTTCACTCAAAATTTCTTCTCCCCAAGCTTTCTTCTGCTCCACAGAGAATCCATACTCTTGAGCTAGCCTTTGCATAAACTGATGGGCAAAATTGGCAACCAAGCTTAATATTTGCCTCAAACTCAGTTGATTTCGAGCATCCATTAAAGTTTCAAAGAATTCATCTGTCAAAGTAATCGTCGCCTTTGCAGGTACAGATTGGCTTTCTTCAGGATCTTGACAGGAACATGAATGTTGTCCAATCACATCTGTTTTCTGAACCATGTCCGCTTGCTTGTGGAACTTGGGACCGCCTTGTTTTTGTTGTACCCTGTTAATTTCTTTCATCACTCCTTTTCTTACTTGATCCTATTCTCCCCAATTAAAAGGGTATTTTTCCTTTCCTTTCTCACTCTGCTTTGTTGTCTCTCCTTTTACTCCCGATCTTGTCATCGCCACCATTGACTCAGGTGCTTTATCCTTTTGGTCTGTATTATTTGCATTCACACACTTTGTACAGTCACATTGAAAATGATGAACATCATATACATGACCTTCCCGTGGAATTTCTGCTTGCAGATTGCTATCAGAACTCCGTTCAGGTATTTCCTTATTCATCCATTTCTTTGATGTCCCCACATCCATTACGTCCAATCACTGCATTCAGCTACCCAAGAGGTTGTTGTGAAGGCTCAGCTTTATTGGGGTATCGAATAATTGGAATACCTCTTTCGGTACGATGTTTGCACCACAAAGAGAAATCAGGACCCTGTCTGTGCCCTGAAACTCCACAATAAGTACATGGGGAATTTGCATTAGTTGCCTGAAAATTCTGATTTCCCTGATTCATCCAACCGCCTTGGTTTCTAAATCTTTGGTTTTGTCCTCTATTATTCTAGTTCCTGAAATTAACCGGCCTTGGTTGATTGCCACATGTGCCCACTTCATTCACTGCCGGTGCTTGCATTTTTTGCTTCAGATGCTCGGGTATCCGTCCTCTAAAATTAGGGTTATACCAACACCTATCATCCGAATGTCCAATATCTGACAAATTGTACAACAAGGCCTTTCTGGCATCCCCAACTTTGTCAAACCCATAGTTTTCAATTGGGCAGAAATCCGTCGATCAATTTCATCTTGTTCAGCATCAACTTTGTCCTTTCCTTTTCTTTTCTTTGCTTTATCTTTCTCCTTCTTGGAGTCCTTCTTCTTCTTTTTCTTACTCTTCTTCTTTTTCTTCTTTGGCTCTGACCAATCATTGTCCTCATCATTAGAATCCTGTTCTGATTCTGACTCATCATCATCAGAGGAGTCATCAGTCTCATCCTCTTCCTGATCACTGTCTGAATCTGAATCATCCTTCTTGGATGTCTTCTTTTTCTTATCTAGACTTCCGTATCTCCGCTCTGCTCGAGTAGCTGCTTCTACCAACTCATTAAAGTCAGCTGCCGCTGCAATTACTCCTCGTCCTGCCACCGAACTCCTTAGTTCAGAATTCAGTCCATGACAAAAATAGTCACCCATCTGTTCCCAAGATGGTCTCTGAGCAGGAAGAAGTCAATTGTTTAGATTTCTGAATTTCTGATCATAGTCTTCCACTAATAATTTTTTCTGATTCATCTTTCTGATCTTAATCAGGACATCTTCAGGTGTCTTCTCGGTTTTGAATCGTGTCAGGAACCTATTCTGCAGATTTGCATAATCCGCAAATGCATTGATTCCATACTGCATAAACCACGTCATGGCCTTCCCTTCAAGGGTAGCAGCAAAATGCTCTTTTTTGGTATCATCATTGTGAAGTACCTCATACCCACTTGCTCTCCATCTCTGCTCAAACTATCCAACATGGCTGTCAGCATCCTGCTTGGATTTTCCGTTGAATTTAGCCGCCCCAATTCTTGGGTGTTGTGGTGGTTGATCAATTGGGATCTATGTTGGTACTTGTAGTTGATTAATTTGTCGCAACGGATCAAATGGTAACAAAGTTCCTCCTTCAGGGAATAATTGCCTTCTCGGTCGTAGTGCTTGACTGAAAGCCAATGCCCCAACAAATCGATGTAAAGGTGCTAAATCAGAGACCTCCTCTGGAATTTCATCAAGGTCCTCGGTGCCTCCTGAAGGTGTACTAACCACGCTGTCAGGGGTGGGTATTTCCTCTTCCTCCTGATCTTCACCTGTGTCTTCTTCTTCAGCGGCTTCCCTGGCCTGAGTATTTTGTCTTCGCGAACGTGTCCAATACGAATATTCTGGGGGCGTTGGACTGCTTTCTTTACTAGTCATCCATCAATTGCTTCTTAACACTTTTTTAATCACCTGATAACAATCTTCTCCCGAATCTCATGATATTCTTTCACCAACTGTGGGTCTAAATAACTCCAGCGTAATGGCATTCTGCAGCCTCCAAAAGGTACCAGAAACTCAAGATAACGCTGAACTTTCAAACGAATATCCTGTTGCAATTCTGTCGGTAATTTCCTGTAATATTCTTGCAGGAAGACATTGTTGTACTCCTCCTGTTCCTCCTCTGACGTCCGCCAGTTTCGAAACTGATGTAGCAAGTCGCCATGTTCGCTCTCTGACATGCCTCAGCGTCCCATTTGCACACTACGAACAAGGTTTAATCGACGCATCTTGCAGAAACACTGTTTAGGTACAATGCTTCACTGCAAGGTTTTGCAGGATCGCCAAGTGTTATAGGGGTTATCTAAAAGCATTGCAATTACATTCTTCACCCACAACATCCATGAAACATGAAGATAACCTCCATAACAATGTTCAAAACACTTTCAGACTCATTCAGAATGTAAACAGAATTACAGGTAATACACCGGAAACATTCAGGGCATTAACCAACATCCTACTTCATCTTCATCATCATTCCCGTGTTACAGAACAACATTTCGCCCCTACAAGGCGTCCAAAAATGAGGGTAATTACAAGCCAAAAGTCGCATCCCTTAAAACATGCCTTTCAAAGTTTCAGACATCAATCAGAACTCTGATTAGTCCATCAGTTCCCTGAACGCATCCTGATCACTACCTGACAGTTTACTGATTACCCATTACATAAATATCCTTCTTTACTAACTTAACTAGGTAACTTGTGGTCAAGTTCCCCCCGTTTACAAAGTGGTATCGCCAGTTACAGTATCTCCCATCTCGAAAGCTTGGATGCCTAACTTGGTGGCCAACTTCGTTGATATGAAGTTGTGAGTAGAGCCAAGGTCAAACAAGATGAAGGTATCATGTTCCCTTACCTTTCCCCAAGCATAGAAGAGACGTGATCCTTTGCAATGAGCATCCTCTTTTGGAGCTTTGATGGTGGAATCTCTAGGAATCTCATTGCGGGCATTTCTCTTGGCGCAAGAACTATAACCATGTCTTTTCTCCCCACACTTAAAACATTTATGGTCCTTGCGTAAAGCTTCAAGGTCTCCAGGAGAAAGTTTTTTTAAACCTTTGTAGACTCCCTTCTCCTTGGACCGATTGTTGTTGTTGTTGGTATTGCCTTGGGAAGAATTTTGGGCATTGGTTTTGCCCTTTGCATCACTTTTGTCTTTGTCTTTCATGGGCTTGACATTTCGTCTAGCCCCTTGTTGGAAATTGACCCATGAAGCAACCATAGTGTGGTGGATTAATTCAGTGATAGAACTAAGCCATTGGAAGTTTCCGTACTCGGCCATCTCTTCAGGTAATCATGCATAGAATTGATGCTTTTTCTTGATGAAGTCTATCTTTTGAAAGACAGTAGCCTTGAGATGTAAATCCCAAAACTTGTCTACATATTTGTGGATAGACTCATGAGAGAGAAGCCTCAAACTCCGCCATTCGGTAAGCACTTTTTCCTTTTCATCACTTGCAAGGAATTTCTTCATGATGGAAAGTCGTAGATTTTTCCATGTCTTTGGGGCTTCGTAGTTTCCTCGAAGGCTAGCCCACCATTGACGAGCAGATTTTTGGAAGTGCACAGCTACATGGCGTAGCTTGGAGGACTCCGTGAAGCCGTCGTCTCCAAAGGCCACCTCAAATTGTTGGATGAAGGCCAATACTTTGGCGGTAGCACCAAAGGTGACATCATAGGTAAGAAACAAGATACTCTTTCCTCCTTCTTTGAACTTCTTGAGCTTTTATGGACTTCGCCATGCAGGGTAAGATTTATGATGTCCTCCCCCCTTGTATTCTCTAGGAGAATAGACATAGCTTTTGTCGGAAGATGAGGAAGGTGAAGAAGAAGGATTAGAGGGTGACCTCTTTCTTGCCCTTTCCTTCATTTGTTTCCTCTCTTCCCCTTCTAATTGACGAGGAGAAGGACTCTGGGTTGATTGTTTCCTCTTGGGAGGAGTTGGTGACCATATAGACCGCCATCTTTGTGAAGCCACATCTTCAGAGGAACTTAGGGATTCATTACTTTATCGTTCTTTAAATTCCTCCTCTCGTATGGGAGAGAGTCTGTTTTTCTCCTCTTGGAGAGGAACGGAAATCCCATAAGCAGGAAGTTTTTGAGTAACTTTGGATTGCAAAGCAAGGTTGCCCATAGCTTGTTGCAACCTAGTAACAAGACAATTGACAAACATGGGGGCATCATCATTACCACCTTCATGTGCAAAATCAAATTTATCAATGTTCATTCTACTGTCTTGGTTATTTTCAGCCATGATAATTAAACTTATGTATTTATTACTTTATTCTTTGGTACCCTCAAAAACCTTAGTCGCTACTCTTCTTTGCCTTTGAAAATCAATCCTCAAGCATCCACACCCGTGGTTTAGATACTATTGATTGCAAAGACTAGTGGAGAGGGTCTAACATTTCTTGGTTGATTATAGTTCATGTTGAGCTTGGTCATAGCTCAATAATGGTAAAGCTAAAGGAATGCCTCAAGAGGCTCCATTAGTTCCCAATGGTGTACCTCGAACTAAGTCCTTCTAAACCAAGATAATATATCCTTGTCCCACTTACCCTATTGTAACAAGCCCAACCTTTCATGGAGAACTGAAGGACTCCTCTTCTTAAGCAAGAAAAAATAATCCAATAGCTCTGATAACAATGTATTGTAAATGGCCTATGAACTTTAAGAATAACGGAATTAGGAGAATCAAAGATATCATTTTTGTGAGACTACTTTGAGAACATAGAGGGTGAACTTAATTGACGATAGTACTTAGTTAATTTGACATGAACAACACTTTTGCAGGAGAGAGAGTTTAGAGATCTTGATAACGGTTGAGGACCGGATTTATGTGGAGCCAGTCCCCCCTCCAAAAGGCTTTTGTATTATAGATTCTCCCATCAAGAGAGACTTGGTACAATACAATTTTTATGTTCCTTGTGACCTAGGTAATGCAATGAAAATGGAAAGCTTCATGCATCACGAGCATAACATAGACTTTGAAAAAGCATGAACTATCCCAAGGCCTCAAACACCTTCAAAGGTGGAAAGAGCTAGCGGGGAATGAGGGTAGGGAAGAGGAAGAAGAAACATTCATAGGAGAAAGAAGTAGTTCCTCACTTATCATCACTCTTCTTGCTAGCATACATAATAGCATAGTAGTGAAGATGGAGAAGACGGCAAGCTTAAGCATTGAAGCATGGCTCTTGGTTGGATTTGCATTCCGTAGCCAAGAGTTTTGGTGTAGGTTCTCAACTTCCCTACTAGCTTGGAGAAGGAGATGGAGCTCTTGCACTTCGCACTTCACACCATGAGTGTGTGTGTGTGTGGGGGGCGGGGGGGGAGGGGGGGGGAGAGAGATACCCCCTAAGCTAGCCCCCTTCTTGCTTTGGTCGATCCCTCTTCTAGCTCATGAAAGAAGCTTATTGGATGCCTTCAAGTCTGACCAATCACATGCAGGGTTCATATCAAGCAAGCATGCTAGCCTTGGGACAAGTGTCCCCCTTTCCCCTTTAAGAGAGAGGAATTGATAAATGCATAAACCAATAATTAATTTAACTAAATTATCATTGGACCCCTTGGGAGGCCAACCAATAGGCTTTAGGCACACCATGAGGGCAACATGAGGAAGATCTTGACAAGTGTCTTATTTGACTTCTTGGCACGAAGCTTGCCTTGTGTGATGGTGTGTGTGTTCTCTCTCTAGTCCCTAGAATGAGGGCTCAACCCCCCTTGTGTAGGGATATACGTTGAATTTGTGCAACACCTTACCCTCAAGCACCTTAGTCATCATGGAGCACATTAGCACCTTAGTCATTAAGCACCTCAAGCATCTCAAGCACCTTATTCAGCAAGCACAACAAGAACCTTAGTCACCAAGCACGACAAGCACCTCAAGAAACTTAGTCAGCAAGCACGACAAGCACCTCAATCACCTTAGTCAACAAGCAAGACAAGCACCTCAAGCGTGGGCTGGGTTCCCACTTCAAGCTTAGACCTAGCTTACCTAAGGTCAAAGGACTTTTAACATTAACCATTGGAGGTCTTTAATGAAGCTAATCGTAAGGTCTTTAAGCTCCATTAGCTAGCCTTTCTCTTTGACAGATCATCTCTCATTTGGACCCCTTCACCATTGGCCCCGTGTCGAGATAGACCCAAAAGCACATGTCTATATTCTAACCCTTGTTCCCGTCTATTCCTCCACATTAAATGATCAGTTTAATATGATAAAATCATTTTGGTTGGTTAGATATTAGATTTTATGACACTACCTCTCTTTTGAAATCATAGTCGTCCTCGACTATGAGGTAAAAGATAAAGCCTTAGTCATTAGTCAATGTTTCTTAGAGGGTAGAGGATCCCTTTTGACCCTGCAAAATCACTCCAAGATGGATAACTAATCCATTTGGTGCTTGGGAGACGTAGCTATCGCAAGCATGTCTGCTCTTTAGTCCATTTAATTCTCCAAAAGTAGAGTGACAAATTCTACTTGGTGTTTGAGAGACATCGTCATCACAACGTTATTCCAAGGATGCGTACTACTTAAATTTGTGCACAATAAAAAGAGAATTAGTCTTATAAGACAAAAACATTGATCATTTAAAAGAAACATGTACATTTTCTTACTCTAATGTAGCATTGTAAGCATGGACAAGGTTCATACTATACTTAAGCTGTGTTCTTTGCATCCACCTAGCATTTTCAAAAGGATAATTTTTGAACTTAATAAGATACCGTAAGATAATCTTACCATGTCATAGTACCTTGTCTTCATGCCGAACGATAGCTTCGGGTTGTAGCACCTCTTCTTGGTCTTTGATTTTGTGAGGGTCTTCAATAATTGGTTCACTGAGAGAGGGGATTTCACTTATCGAACGTGCGAGAGAAGAAGACAACGGGGATGAACCGAACCGAATCTTTGTGAATGTTGACAAAAGCGACGATAGCATCGACATAAAGCTAGTTAAACATTTTGGTTAGTCATTTTCAATTCAAAAATAAAAACATTTTAGAATAAGTCATTTTAATCAAAAACATTTTATGAAATCTGAAAACGTTTCGTTGCATCATTTTACAACCTTAAAAAAAACCATAAAAAGAAATTTGTTTGTGCAATTGTTTCCGCATAAAAACGAGAGTTTAGTTTTGTTAAGGAAATTCAAAATATGCCTGAAAGTGAAATGTTAGTATATATTTGCATTCTAAATAGTCATCTCATGGGAAGTAGGAGAGGGAAATTAGGATATTAAACAACTTTGGAAAATTTTAACGCGAATTAAAGTCTTTATGATCAAAAAACAGTCATGAAAATTTTCAATTTGTGAGCGAGGTTTACATTATATCAGAACCTAAAAATTCTGTCAAAATGAAAAAGTAAAAGAAACTCTGTCATAATTTATGTGTTTAGATTACGTAGTAGTCAGTTTAACTCAAAAAAAAAATAGTGCAAACATATCTGAGTCATTGTATTAAAGGATAAAGTGTGTTCAAAAGTGTGTTGTATAGTATGCTTGGAAAGTGTTTTTTTAGTTATACAGAACTCTAGAGATGTACATTTAGTCAATGCAAACTAGTATTAAAAGGGACTACGAAATAAGTGCAAACATATCTGAGTCATTGTATTAAAGGATAAAGTGCGTTCAAAAGTGTGCTATATAGTATGCTTGGAAGTGTTTTTTAAGTTATACAGAACTCTAGAGATGTACATTTAGTCAATGCAAACTAGTATTAAAAGGGACTACAAAAATCAAGCAAAAAAAGTGAAATACGAACACATATGAATAAATTAGCTAAAATGGGCTTGAGAGTAGCAAATGAGAGGAAAATTAGTGCACTTTTAGGTTAGTTAAGGGGCCGTTGGTTTAATTGAACGTCATTAGAAAGACTTGGAGGGCAGCATTCATTTGGTGTGTCTGTCGAGATCTTGGCTAGCTACTTAAGCTACGAGGCACCCTAGTACATAGACTTTGGATGCCGATAGTTCCCTGGTTTGACCTAGAGACCTAGAGTGAAATATAGAGCCGTTAGTCTAAGAAAGTGAGTGAAAGCACACGTAAACATTCTCGTGGGGTCCTTGGACTTAAAGAGTCGTGGTTGTTTGTGTGTGAGCGACGATCAGGTCAAATATAGTACACAAGTGTCCGTAGGCACTTAGGTTTTCCCAATCGCTAGAGAGAGTTAATCAAATCTCAATAGCATAGAGTTCCTATACTCAAAGTAATACGCCTGTAGTCAAGGATCCTATGTCGTTAGAATGGATCAGTAATTTGCCTGATCTCATTAAGTGGAGAATTTTAGACAAGATTTTAGAAGCCACGAGCACATTTGAATACACTTATAAAGGCCTGTACATCGGATGGCTGTGTAGTACATTAGGGGAAGAAGGAGAGTGCATAAATGAGTACACTGAACCGGAAAGGGACCTTTATATAGACGCTCAGTAGTTAGAGACCTCGAAAATAATCGTCAACACACCTAGTGATCCTGTGCCAAAGCCCTTAACGCATTTAAACACATATGCAGCAATCCATCTAATCGCCCACTGGAAATTAGTGGACGTGATATACTATAAGATGATAGAATTTGACTCAGGTAGGGTTTACCATTGTGAAAGATATCCAATTCCAAAGGAAAGGCCGCTAGCATTTAGCAATTTTCGAAAGTACTTAGCATTAGGGAGCTGGGTTCCTAGAGAGTTGGACCCTTACATGATTAAAGAGCATAGAGACATTCAGAGCAAGAAGAGAAATCTGTGTCTCAGTCGCTTCTATAGAAGCAAGTAGCTATAAATTATGCTTGGAGAACTACAGGCTAACGTCGAGTGGCTCCAGGAGTATAAAAATTGGGATTTCGAACCCCAAAACATTGTGTCGGCTAACACTGTAGGGTCACTAAGTCAACTACAAACGAAGAGTAGAAGAAGGACTTGTTGTAGATATTATTGTCGTGTCCCACATCCACCCTGTGTGATTGGAAACCTCTAGTTCAACGATTATAGTAAAGAGAAAATACTTAAGATAGATTATTGTTAAAGTGGCACATAGAAGCAGAATAAAACCCCTTTTACGACCTTTAGTAAACCAATTAATTCAGTCTCTTAGAGAGACTGGAGAGGATAATATAAAGATTGAGTGTGAAATCCTAGCAGTGGTATACGCTGCATTGAAGGATTAGTATTGATAGAGGCTACACAATTGTGTGTGTCGTATGAGTGGAGTAGATTTTAATAGAAGAGAAGACCAAAATAGGGCTAGAGAAGCACATAGAAAGGGGCGGGAGGAGACAATTTCTCAAGATCTTGCCAATCAACTCGAATGCATTAACGCATTACTTTTAGAACACGTACCAGGATTTCTTATTGAGGGATTAAGAGAAGGTAGGCTAGTGGGCCAACCCATGCCAGTAAGAGAAATAGTTGACCAACCGTTTAACTTAGACCAGTGTCATGACTTGGCGTTAAGACATTTATTCGCTCTACCAGACCACGAGCACTAAATTTTTGGGAAGACCCACACTTTGAAAATCCATTAAGTGCTACGATACGATTGGCAGACTTTACACAGTTTGCAAGGCTCTGGGATGAAGACCCTGATGCTCATTTTCAAAAATTTGAAGTAACATGTGTAGCAAATGAAATCATAGATAACGATCAAAAACTACATATTTTCCCAGCTACCTTTAAGGATGAAGCTGCCAGTTGGTATGGAAATGTACCAGCAGAAAATAGGGCTACTTACCTTGAGCTGACAACATCATTTTTAGCAAAGTTTTGCCGTCAGGGATTCTAAGATAGACTCGCTCAACAGCTAGACTATCTTCAGCAGGGAATCAACAAAATTATTGACCATTACATCCAAATGATGGAGACAATAGTACGAAAGATGGTAAATATAGCACCCAACAAGGATACTCAAAAGATAGGCTTGTGGATGGCTTGCGAGATCCGAACGCTCAACAATATGTGAGTTTAAGAAGACCGACAGACTTAGCAGCTGCTAAACAAGAAGCTAGAAATTGGGAAGAGGTGCAATTAAGCCAACAAAGGAGAAGATAATTGTTTAGTGGACCTAGTATGGCTACTTATCCCACTATACCGATTCCACGAACTCAGGAGCATGTACCTCGTTATGGAGATACACCACCACAAGTGGTGGTAAATACAAATCAGACTCCTTATTCCCCAAATCTGTACATCACAGTTCCAACATACATGCTGCAGACTGGTACACCACCACCACCAGCTCTCATAGAAGAGAGGGTAGTCCAATTGATGACAATCACAGTTGGAAAATTAAAGAAGAAATTCAAAGTGCTTTAAGACCTGAAACGAAAGAAGTATATGCTACAGCTCAACAAGCAGCAGGCCCGTCTATGAGTGCACCTCCAATGAGATCCAATGTGTGGTGTGGGAAGTGCAATGGTTACGGCCATTTGGCAATTGAGTGTCCAACTGCATCAAGGGTAGTGCCATACCAAGTCGTATGCTATTTTGTACCTTTTGTCTAAAAAACAATCATGTGGAAGACAATGGCTTTGTAAAGCAAGCGTATGAACGCTGTCAAGTGAGGCCTATGCAAACTAATTATAACTTTATGGATAGGAACAATACAGCCTATGAGATAGGTCCACCACCATAACCTTTTATGCAAAGGGGACTGCCTGAAACATATCAGCAGTAGTTACAACAACAAAGGCAAGGGTTATGCACACAGGGGATACCACCTACGCCAAGGTTGCAAGGACAAATGAGGAGAAATTTCTATAATTGTCAACATGAAGGTCATATAGCTCCTTATTGCACCAATCCTCATAAAAATCAAGACTATATACCGTTATGTCGAATCTGTAGCGAGGAGGGTCATTATGAAGATTCATGCCCAAAACGGGTAACTTTAGTGAAAAATGACAAAGGGAAATAGAAGGTCGATGAGGGTCCTAGTACCTCTGCCAATTTAGTAGAGGTTGAACAATTTGATGGATTCCCTCGTATACGAAACGTAAGGAAAGTAACTTTTGCTAAAGAACCCTTGATGGTAGGGGTAGTTACTTGATCTCAAAAGATGGACCATGATAAAGGGATTACTGTCCCGAATGTGAGTAAGAAGAGTGAGGACTCTTTCATAAAAGAGTTTGTAGAATCTTCTGATAAAGTATCTGAGGATCATTCTGCTGATGAATCACCGATTGCTTTTAAGCTACAGGAAGTAAAAGAAATTGCAAAAGGTATAGCACCTTTTTTAGAAAGGTTACAGACATCTTAGCTCACAGGAAGAGCGCACCAGAGACCTTTAATTTATGGGAGTCTATGAAGGATTTCAAAATATCATTGGACTTGACCACTTTAGTGGAGATATCTCCTCTTTGTAAGAAACAATTATATCATAATCTTGTACGTAGGAGAGGGAAGAGGAAAAGCTCTAAAATGATGGAACCAATCAAAGAAAAAGGAGTTCAAGTAGTAGATATGTTTATGGACCTAGAAGCACCTACTATTTCCTTGGAAATAGGAAGCCATAGCGTTACAGGAGTGCAATTAGATGGTGGAGCAGCAGTCAGTTTAATGACTGAGCAAACTATGGGAGAGTTAGGATTGAAACAAGTGGAACCTACAAAAATCATTGAACTACACTTGGCCAATCAACGACGTGTAAAACCTTTAGGGATTTTACAAGGGGTCAAGACTATAGTGGCAGGACTTGAGTTTCAAGTGAGTTACTTGATAGTTCAACCACATTCGTATGGGGCCTCGATCTTTTCCAATATTTTTAGGAAGATCTTGTCTTGTACAAGCCAGGTGTGTGCAAAGTTGGCATAAAGGAGTGATCACTATTGGTCCTTGCAATGATACAGTAGAACTGCGAGTTGTCTCTGAGGAGTTTTTGAGGGAGTATAAAACCTCTAGCTTGCTCATTCTCAACCCTTTCAACATCAAGTACATTATGAACATCTGCATCAAGAATAGGCTGATCCATAACATTTTCAAAAACCCCCGTAGGTTGTACATTTGCCTCATTGGAATTTAAATTCAAGTTTCCACCATTGAAAAGAGGATGTGAGCTTAGATTGTTGTCTCTAGTACATGACAACAAAGGATGTATAGAATCTTCCACAAACACAACATCTCATGAAAAAAAGATACTTTTTTTTTGCTAATGGTATAATCTATAAGCTTTTCTTTCATTACTGTAACCAGTAAAAATGCATTTAATAGCCTTGTCATCTAGTTTTTGTGTTGCGTTTGTGGCACCAAAGCATAAGCTAGACAACCAGAAATGTGCATGTGATCAATAGATGGCTTCTTATCATGCCATGCTTCATAAGAGTCATAGAATGCAAAGCTTTTGTAGGACACATGTTAAGTACATAAGGAGCACACATGATGGTCTCAAGCCAAAATGAATGTGGCAAAGCTTGACTCTTAACCATACATTGTGCCATCAAATTCTCCATAAGCAACATATTTTTCCTTTCAATAACACCATTCTCTTGAGGTGTATATGACACTGTATGTTGGTGTTTTATCCCACGATTAGCCCAGAAATGCATTAAACTCATGAGACATATGCTCTCCCCCTCCATCTGAATAGAGGGTCTCCATAGGACATTTAGAAACATTTTCAACCATAGCCAAAAATTTCTTGAAGCACATGAACACTTCTTTCTTAGATTTAAGCGGATATACCAATGCATGTCTGGAGTACTCATAAGTGAAAGTCACAAAATATAGTTGTTACCATATACATGTGGTAGTGATGTGTGTGAACACACTAGGACCGCCGGGGCATTTTTTCCCTCTTTAGGAGGTTTTTTCCCCCGTGCATTGTATATACGCCCATCACTCTAGGGCTATCTATCTTTCCATTGCACACTAAGTAACACGCTCTCTATTGTGTGCCTTGAGCTTCCTTCATCTTCTCCAAGCTGTGTGTGTTTCTCTGCAACCCTAATTCCAACAATTGGTATCAGAGCAGGTTGCGTCCTCCCAGGCTTAGTTGCCAGCTGCTCCAGCACACACCTGCTCACTTTCTCCGATTTTAGTGAGCTTTGGCAAGTGTTCGCAGGTCGACAAATATTTTGGGAGCGCTCGTAGAGCTTGGTCTACTCAGAATTTTGATTTGAGCTCATTTTGGCCTCCGTTTCCACTGCAGGCAGTACTGCACAGGCTATTTCGTCATTTTGTGCAGAATTTTTGTCAGTGCCGTTTTCTACATAACAGGTGCCTTATAGTCTTCTACGGTTTGTGCTATATAGCACAGGTTGTTCCCGCTCCATTTCTCCTATTTTCGAGCAGTTTTCACATCAGGTGCAGCATTTACTATGGCTGACAACAACAACACAGATGTGTTCAAGATGTTTGCTGCTGAGGACAGGTTGGATGGGGACAACTACCCTATGTGGGCTTATATGATGCAACATGTTCTTGTGTCAAAGGGCATATGGAACATTGTGCAGGTCATTGATGTACGTCCTGGTTCTGAGGATGTAGGCGATGTTGAGGATGTTGCAGGTCTTGCTGCAAGGATTGCAGTTGTTAGAGTTGTTTTGCCTACGGCGGCAGAACAACCTCGTTGGGATGTTAAGGATGCGCAGGCTCATGCATTGATTGTGTTGTCTGTGAAGCGCACCATTGTTCCTCACATCCGTTCAGCAAAATCTCTTCAACTTACCATAGAATGATATCATCCAACAAAAATAAAAAATTCAGCAAACAAACATTACATGTAGGTGGATATTTGTTGATGTCTAGCTAGGATTATGATTTGGGAAACGATTTGTGTTGTATGAAGTCATAAATTCATTATTTAGCTGATAAACATCATTAGAAGAAATAATGTAGAGTAGTTCATTTTCCAAGGCCTCTGACTGATAATCTCATCCTACATGTCATGCCATAGGCTTTATGCAATCATAGATGATTGAATTTGTAGAGAATCCCTCTCTTTGCATTCGATAATCACAACCTAAAGATTCCTTGCCTTGCCTAAGCTGGGAATTCTTGTTTTGAGAGGTGAGCTACACATGGAATACATAGTGGGAAACATATTTTCTAAGTATTTTTCATACTCAATTTCCATAGGCTTTATGCAATCATAGATGATTGAATTTGTAGAGAAGCCCTCTCTTTGCATTCGATAATCACAACCTAAAGATTCCTTACCTTGCCTAAGCTGGGAATTCTTGTTTTGAGAGGTGAGCTACACATGGAACTATGCTTTGAACCTCACAACTATGCATGGAGAATATCAACCCATTGTTACAATTTTGAACTACGCATATTTTGGCGGCGTGTGACCATAAACAAAATTATAGTGCTCCGACCCTAATGACTACGCATATTTTGGCGGCGTGTGACCATAAACAAAATTATAGTGCTCCGACCCTAATGACTACTCTCCCCTTGTGCCCCAACCCCGTGACGAAGGTGTGCACAGATGTGAAACACATAGGCAAAGGAGAGCTAGTAGGGGGGCGAGAGAGAGAGAGAGAGAGAGAGAGAGAGAGAGAGAGAGAATCTAGCTCTGCAACATCTAAAGGCACCGAGGTGGATGGGGATGCGGCAGGTAACAGACACAATGCTTTGGAGGTGGCTAAGAGCACGATCACGAGAGGTGGTTGAGAGCAAGATCATGAAAAGGCAATGGTGATGTGTCCGAAGCACACTCAAAGCTTTGGAGGTCACTGAGAGCAAGATCAAGAGAGGTGGTTGAGAGCAAGATTGCAAAAAAGGCAAGGCCTATGTGTTTCTCCTATGGTGATCGGTGTCTGATACCAAACAGTAACTCCAAAAGGACACATGGGTTGTCCTCACACAAGGACAACCAATGTAAACGCAATAAACGGACTCACATTCTCATGTAGTATGATTGACCAACTGCCATGAAACTAGAAATGATGCTCATTAAAGAGGCGCATGGTCCAAAGTTTAGAAGTAGGTAACCCTGCCTTCGAGTGTCAGCTTTCCCCCGACTCGCATTTTAACTCTACCCCCACCCAATTGAGCCTTCACGTAGTGTACAAATAGTAAAAGGGCAAGGACTCCTGCCCACTTGCCGTGTCCTCTTCTACCTCGCTTTGTCAATGCAGATCTCTATATAGTGCTCAAGTATCCTATCATTCTTTTTTTCAATTCAAATTTGCAAGGCCAGTACCAAGCAAATAGGGGTGGTAGAACTGTGTCTTGGGCTCTGATTCGCTTGGTACTGACCATATTCCTTGCAGTTGTGTTTGCCGCTTGGAGCCCCTTATGTAAAAGACACATTCGCTCACCGAATGTGGTTGGTTTTTTGTTGTGCTGTTTGTAAATCTATTATCCTTTTCTGCAGTTCAAATTTGCAAGGTCAGTACCAAGAAAATAGAGGCGTTATTATTGTATTTGGTGCTCTGGTTTGCTTGATACTGACCATATTATTTGCATTTGTGTTTGACACATGAATCCCCTTATGTGAAAGTAGCATTCGCTCATATAATGTGGTTGTTTTTTTGTTATGTTGTTTGTAGAGATGACTCATGGAAAGGCCACAACTAGAAGAGCGATAGGTGATTCCTTGCATGCTCAAGCAAGAAGATGCCGATACGAGGCGCACAGATGTGTCCTACAAGAGCTGTGTAGGATCAAAAGGCACATGAAATCGGCCATTCCAAGGATTCTCTTTCAACAATTGTTGCGAGAGATATACAAGAATTGGAGAGTGGGCATGCGATTGGTCAGCAGTGCTCTTCTCTCCCTGTAGGAGATTGCAGAGGATTACCTCGTTGAATTCTTCAGTGATGGGGCACTGGCGGCCCATGCGCATCATTTCACGATTATGCCCAAGGATTTTGACACCCTCCGTAGGCTGCTTTTCTACTACCATGGGATGCTTCATCCAGTGCCAATCCAAGACAACAAGACAATGGATATTCTTAACATCCCCCCCTCCATCCTCGTGCATGACAGGTAGAGCCTTCAAGGGTTGAGAGCTACAGACGCACATGATCACGGGTTGAGAGGGAGGAGCCTAAACATGACATGGAAGAGACCGTACAGGTAGAGAAAGATCCCACCAGAGATGAGCCCAAACAAACTTTGCTTCGTTGAATATATCTTGATCAGTTACAAACAAAGAGGAACAACAAATGCTTGCCAATTCAGAACCTCTTGGAGCATAGATTCCTCTGCCCAGAAGATCATAGGCGGGACTCCGTTTTCAACCTCGATCGACAAGATTTTCTCTGCATGCACGATTTCTCCAACGCCAAGGCAACAAATGCAATCAAATAGAGGCACTTGGAAATCTTTAAGGCCACTAATCACTTGGTAATGACTTAGGTCAGAACCAAGCAATTAGGGACTTATATGACCATTTCAAGATCTATATTCTCTTTGTTCTAACCTATGTCTATATATCCAGTAACCAATCTAATTGCTAGCACTTTTTCATGTTAGGCATGCTATCTTGCTTCTGCCTACGAATGTGCATGACAAAATCTATGTAATAGATCCGCTTATATCGCCTATGCTTCAGAACAATGGAAAGTCATTTTTTACGTTGTTGGGTTGGTTCAACAGAGTAAACTGGGATCTAGCGTGCTTTTTGGTCATTGCATACAATCAAAGGTGAGTTTTGCGCCGGTATGCAAAGCTATGTTGGATTTAGAATCTTTCTATATCTCATTGTTGATAGTTTTGATGTTTTCTTTTTATGTAGTGAACATTAAAGTCTAGTGTTATTCAACATTGAAGCAAAGGTCGTCTACTACGGAAACTCTAGGCAAAGCAGGGGATTCCATGTGCATAAGGCTTATCTTTATGCTTTTGCATGTAGTGTTTGTTTCTAATGCTTTACTGAAGCAAGTGCTTGTGTATGTAGTTCCGAGAGAAAATTTGTTTGTTGTGTGGAGCACATTTTGTTACAACATGATCTAGGTGCTACCACTGAGCAACGACAGTCAGCATGCCCACTCAGATTGATGATTTTCTTTGTGGCTAGAGGACATGTATGAATTCTATGCTCCTTCTAAGCCAAATTTTGGATGTACCAAACATAAGTACGCATGTTGTTTTAGTGCTTGTATAGTTGCAATGTCTTTATGAAAAGAAGTTACTTCTTTACTTACTTTCTTATTATCACACATCTACAAGATCTGAATTCCATGACTATAGCCCCTCTGATGTGCACAAAATTTTTGTAATGGCCATTTTGCATATTTTAATTTTGGTGCATAGTCGATCAAGAGATGAAAGCGCATGAGCTGAGGAGTTTGAATAGGCCCGCATTGACAAAATTATGCAGAGGTACAAGTAGACTCAAGAGGAGATTTGAAACATGCAAGAAGCTATCAATCAATATTATGCGGACTCCACAGAAGTAGAGGATTGGGTTACATGCCAACGGTAAGAGAGAGAAAAGAGTGTAGCTTTACATGTTCAAGATGCATGGGAATCCATGGACGAAGCCCAGGAATTCAAGTGATGCAGAAGGGCACTTCAGACCAGCATCCCCTGAGGGAGAAGGAGCAGCCACCAATGGAGAGGACAGGGGAGCAGCGATAGCAATAGGGGTAGGGGGTAGGAGAGCAGTGGTAGCAACCGCGGCAGGGGGTAGGGGAACATTGGTAGCAGCCAGGGTAGGGGGCAAGGGAGCAGTGGTAGCAACACGGGCAGGGGGCAGTAATCATCACCCCTTTGTATAAATTTTGAATGAAAAAATAAAATGTATAAAGCCTTGAGATAATACAAAGTTTATGATTTTGAGACAATGTTTGAGCGGCACAAAATGTCTTTGTATTAATCATTTAGGGGTGTACTTCTTGGATGGCATGGCAGTAAACTCATTGCATGCATAGGGTATGTGACCTAGTTTCCGATTGAAGCAATCAAGTGAAGTGTATTTTAGAGGGACTCCTTGCACAATGTTGTTTTCTCCTTGCGTCTTGGAATCTGAGAAAAACAAAGTGTTAGTATCTATATCTTTAAGGCATTAAAAACAAGTGAAATTTATCCATTTAGTTAGTACCTTTCTATTGTTGAGACTGAATGCATACACTTTTGGCAACAGTGGTAGGTCTTCATATGTAAGATCCACCCTAAGTTGTGCAAGAGTTGTACTTGAGATTGTATCCATCACAGTAAGTAGGCTCTCTTGAAAGTAGATCTCCATTGCTAAACGTTTGTTCTCAGAGTTAGACTCTATATCTTGGTGAAGTGGAATAAGCTTCCCACTAAGAAGATGATATCTAAAATAGTAAAATGACATTATGAAATTTTGAAAGCTTATAATGTACTTGCAAATTATGGACTTCTTTTGCAAAATACAATTTTTTTTCTCTAACTGTTTCCTATCCCAATTATGATCTAAAAATTCCAAACAACTCTCAGACTTGCAAATGAACATTGTTGTGGTAGTTCTTACTTGCTCATCAAAGAAGAAATCTACAAACACTTCAACATGCATAAATAGAGTGATCCTAACAATCTTTGTAGCAATCAAATACTTGAGGTACTTCTGTATATCCTCAAACAACCTATTTCTAAAGATTTCACTAGTTTGTGACACAGGCAAATACCAATCCTTGTTGTCAAACGATGGAAGTGGCAAATAAGTCACACGGCCCCAGCCAGACGATATTCGGGGTTCCAAATATGATGTATCATAAAATAATATTCCATTATCTGCAAGCTCCTTGTGTGGTCTTCCTCGATACATTTGCTCACCAATAAATGCTTGGAAAGCATCAAAAAACCCAACTATGCTCTCAACAACTAGTTGCCAATTCGTCCTGTTGGATGGATAAATATATGCACCATATCAAACATGATATCAGCCATAAGCCTTTGAAAATAAACATGCCCTAAATGCTCAAAATACCCTAAAGTTGGGTTGATGTCATGGAAAACTAGGAGGAGATGTTTGCAACCTTAAGTCTGCATGTTGGAAATTATGTGCCTAAGGACCTCTTTCACCTGCTTGCTTTGTGCACACACTTTAAACTCTTTAACTTGTCCCTTGAAAGCCTCCACAAAATCATTGTGTTGCCTCCTCTTCCTCCTCCTCGTCTGCAATAGTACCCAAATCCCGATAGTTATTCTAGATGGTATACATGACTAATCATTTGTAGTATAACTATTAAAAATGGTAACAGAGTCAATTGTAGTGTGAGGACTTTGAGAGGTAGTCATGGTGTGCACTAGAACACACCGTAGAGTTAGCAAAAATATGAAAAAGAAAAGATAATTTTCAGAGGGAAGTAGAGTTACTCAAAGTAACATTTGGGCGGGAACATAGATACTAGATGGAGCCTTCAATGCAAGTTTTGAAATTCTTTGGTACAAAGTTAGTAACGTTTATGGCATTTATGCTTTGAAAGTGTGACATTGTATAATTTGAATAACAAATTCATTTATTTTCTCAACAAGTTTCTCTCTAAAATGCCGATTTTCAACATAACGTTAGCCTCTTCCTCATTGGTCGAGCACCACTCTCTCTCTCTATAGAACTAAAAGGCCCAAAACTGAGTCCAACTTTCTCCTAATGAGGCCCCCATATGAGGAAAAGCCAATAGTGCATATATATTTGGTGGATTTTGACTTCCATGTTGATGAGGTCTTTATTTGTAATCATGCATGGTATGGAGAAGATTTAGGAGCCCAACCTTGGGGGTCCTAGGCATGGTAAGCAACCTCCTCTAGGGGGTGTAGGGTCCCCAGACAGGGGTTCAGGTGCCGTGTCCCTGAGGAAATTTTGAAGGACTATTCCCTATGATACTAAGGCCATTTGTACATGACATTAGTACTATGGACGATGGCGAGTGGTTGATGGGTGGTGGTTGATGGTTGGTGTCCACGGACGATGGGTTGGTAGAGTCAATACCTCATGCGCGCACACACACACGTATCTACCACCCACATGTAGCACTATATAAGGAGGCCATCTCCATCAACCACAAAATCCATATTTAAGGAAAACCAGTCCCTCGTCTTCCTCCCTACAAGATTTAGTTGCCTATATTGCCATCTAAGCTCTACCTTGAGAGCGCATGGGTGGATGATGCCATCTTTTTGTATTAGTGCTAATCTAAATTTTGATTTTCCACTAATCTATTTTGCATTGTATCTCTTGTCTCTACTCTCATTGCAAATAGATCCTATTTTGTTCTACATTTCTTACAATAATGTGGTCTTTCAAGTGACTTCTCAACCTTTGCTATTGCAAGCTGCAACATTTTTCTTGGTGATCCTTCCTAGATAAGTTTCATTCACATGTATGTACATGTCTCTCCTTGTTGCCAATTATTTTTCTCTTTTTTCGTAACAAACCATCCCCTCCACATATCGTACAATGAAGATAATGTGAGTATCATTATGTAACATGTTTATCTTTTTTGGATGCACCGAGTGAGGCTTCTTTAGTAGTAAGCTATTATATGTAAGCTAATGTGCAGTATTTTGTAAGGCTCTTCAAAACTTCAATTTTTGATGTGCATAGACAATGAAATGGAGGGGGAGTGTAAAAGAATAGCAATGGATATGTTTTTCTTGAGAAGCAAAGTTTGGGGTTAAATAGAATTATAACATTAATGCACAAAACTCTTATCTCATTGAGCTTCTCTGACTAGATTACACACTAACTACATGCTATCTGCAACACCTAGTCAAAAGAAGTCACTAGATGTTGCTTGTTACTGAAATTTTTGACAGAAAGGGCTTATTTTTTGGAAAGATGGTAAGATTTTTCAAGGAAAAATGACTACCCTTTAAGGCCAAATTTGGGAGAGGAGAAATGAAGGAGGAGATGCTTCTATGTAAGTATTGTTGAAGTCTTAACCTCTGGATTATAAGTTGAGAGTAAATTTAGGATAAATCTACCAAATAATATCACGTCCCTGGTTACAAAGCACCCTTATAGTGACTCTTGTGGATCACTCATGTAGATCTGTAAGCTCCAAAGAAATAGAAATAAATGTCATCCCTGATGCTCAAACTCTTGCTATGAAAACAGTGTGTGCCATTCAGGATGCATTCCCTTGATCCATTCTTGTTAGTCGAGTCCACCTCTTGGTTCTTGTGGTTGAAGAGATGGCTATATGTGGATTAGTGCATGGACAATGGATGTTCTTTCTTGAGAGTTTTTGAAAACTCTCAAAGATTTTGTGTGACTATGGGCCCATAGTCAGAGGCATGCATGGTTGAAGGATGGATTGTGCACGAGTCATTTGTAAATATCTCTTAGTATTTTGCTTCTATTGATCCCTCTATGTCTCAGATGTAATCAGATGATGAGGATGCAAGGATGACTTCACACTTGCCAAATGGAAAGGGAAAATCAATTATCATGGATATGGATCTACGTCAAAATTGATCAATAAATTTTGCATTCTCAATGCTTATTACCAAGTGGGCGGACTTATGGACAATGACAAAGGCAACATGTTGCAAGAGAGGGAAGTATGGAAGCAAACTCATGGAGGCAGGAGGGCACCCTTGGTTCCTCAACACCTTGCATGTTTTCTAGATCTCATTAATCCTGAGTGGGTCCATGAGAGAATGACCAAAACAAAGGCACATTGAGAGGCCATCACCGACAAAGAATGGGAGTATGCATGAGGTTGCATGCCAAAGGTAGAGTACTCATATACCACAACCATAATGTAGTTTTTACTTGATTTTATCTTTATAATTGCTCGAATACATTTTTATATTCTATATTGTCTTTCCTTTAAATCTATGTGGTCAATTGTACACGTCACATGGACGAGTGTCGAACCACCATCAAGGCATCTATATCCCTTCAATCCACCAACCAAGATTTTGGTTTGTAGTTCCAATAACACCTCGAGGAAGGACCGTTTTTGCATATAATGAATTGGAGACCATCTTTGACCCTTGGATGAGGAGGAGACCGAGGAGAGAGAGATCAATGAATCAAGTTCCATCGTCAATCTTAGCGAGGTGGATGATTGTCATGATAATAATGACAAGATGGGAGATGATGAAGCCAACACATCTACAAATGACGATTTAGTTTCTCTCTTTCTTGAAAAAGGAGCCATGGACCTAGATTTAGATGATGCCACTTGTAGAGATCTTTTTGAAGATCATTCATAATCATTTTCTATATTTTATTTTGAGTATTTTTTATCGTATCATCTCTCTCTCTCTCTCTCTCTCTCTCTCTCTCTCTCTCTCTCTCTCTCTCTCTCTCTCACACACACACACACACACACACACACACACACACACATTTTATCAAACATGCTTATTTATAGTGTTTCCCTTAATTCAACAAATAGTGACATTTCTAATTGTAGATTTAATCATATGTATCTGATTAATTTAACGATCAAATGTCTACCATTTTTTTTCCTTTTTTATGAAAAATATCATGCTCTATAAACTTTTTTCGTAAGATAAAAAGAAGTACCCAAATTTGATATTTTAAGTTCTAAAGCATTGTGTGGTAATGGTGGAGGTAATAGTTGCAGTTAAAAATGCGATAATAATAGTGGTAATTATTGTAACATTTGTAACATTTAATGGTCTAGTAACTTGTGTGTAGCGAAAAACAGCATGAACATAGTGAGCATTTCATTAGAATAGCTTCCTAATGAGAATAACAAGAGTGCTTGGGTGGCGAGAGCAACAAAAAGAATAACACCTAGTTAGATAGCATGAACAATACTTAAAAAGAGAGAGAAATTAAGCAATTGACAACAGTGGAGGACCGGATTTGCATGGAGCTGGTCCCCCCCTCCAAAAGGCTTTGTATTATGGCTTCTCCCATCAAGAGAGACATTTTACAATACAATTCTTTGTGTTCCTTCAATACTAGCTACTGCAATGAAGATGGGAACTTCATGCACTAAGCAAAACACTTATCAAACACAACATCAATTCCCTCACGGTCTCAGACCCAAGACCTCACACACCTTCGAAGATGGTGAGAGCTAAGGGGGTATGAGAGTAGATTGAGAGGAAGAAGGAGTATTCTTACAAGAAAGATATACATCTCCTCACATAATCACTCATATTAGCATAGCTTATCTTAGTAATCAGCATGGTAGAGGAGATGAGCATGCATTGAAGCTTGGCTCTTGGTTGGATTTGCATCACAAATCCAAGAGTTGTTGGTGTAGGCCTCCCTTCTCACAAGCTTGGAGTAGGTGGTAAGCTTTCCATTAAAGCTTGAGGAAAGAGAGAGAGTCTTATTTGCTTCACACATGAGATTGTGTGAGTGTGTGTGTGATAATGCCTTGCAAAAATCAACCCCCTCTCTCTCTTGGTCGACCTCCCTTGCTAATTACTCATGCTACAGCCCTATTGGACCTCCCCCAGCCTCAGCCAATGGAAATTAAGCAGCATAAGTGATAGCCTTCTAACATGTGTCCCCCTTTCCCCTTTTGTGAGATCTTTAGGTAATTAATAAATGAAACTAAACTCTCATTGGACCCCTTTGCCTCTTGGCCAATAGGAATCAGGCAAGCCATTGGGCTGCTGAATGCTCATTGGACCCCTCGGGAGACTGTCCAATAGTCTTCTAGAGAGCTTAATTCTTATTGGTTCTTTTATTAAATTTTTTTAAAGTAATTAAACTAGACTTACTCTAGCCTCATTCTCATTGGTCCACCTCCAAGGCCATCCAATAGGATTTGAGCACACCTTGTGGGCATATGGCCTAGGGAGCTGACATGTGTCCCTCTTTCCCCTTGTGCACAAAGGAAGCTTGTGAGTGTGTGTGGGTGTTTCTCTCTCATCCCCTACTTCTTGGGCTCGGCCCCTCCTATGTAGGGCTTGACAAAGACTTTTTGGGACACACTCAAAGCATCCAATTCCCCTAATGTTTGACCGTTGGACACAACCTTTGAATTTTGGAACCTTATCATTTTGGAAGTCTTAATGGGCTGAACCTTAGGGTCTTTTGAGCCCATTGTTGCACATATCTCTTCTGCAGATGGCCCCCCCTTTGGATCCCTATTTTCGCTCCTTTGGATCCCTACTGTGGCCAGTCTGCTAGCTTAACCAATATTCTAATTTTTTCTCCCCTGGCACTTTCCCATATTAAATGATCAGTTTAACATGAGAAAATCATTTAGGAGAATTAGATATTAATTATTATGACATTACCTCTCTCTTGAAATCATAGTCATCCTCGACTATGGGGTAGAGAAGATAAAGCATATTCATTAGTCCTTTTCATAGCGGGTAGAGGATCCCTATGTTACCCTACGACATCATTCCACAATGTATGACTAGTCCATTTGGCGCTTGAGAACCTAAGCTGCCTCAAGCATGTCTACACATTAGTCATATCAGTCTTCCATAGTAGAGTGACAAGCTCTACTTGGTGTTCGGGAGACGTCGTCTCCGCAAACTTGATCTAAGCATGCATACTACTTCATTTTTGTGCACAATAAAGAAAAAGAGAGTCTTATAAGACAAAAACTTTGTTCATTTTTAACATTTGTACATTTGCTTACTCTACGAAAGCATTGTAAGCATTGAAAAGGTTTAGGTTATCCTTTAATTGTATGTGTTGCATCCATCTAGCATCTTCAAAAGGATAATTCTTAAACTTAATAAGATATCGTCGGATATTCTACCACCTTTTAGTACCTTGTCTTCATGTCAGAGAATGGACTCGGGCTACAGCACCTCTTCTTGGTCCTCAATCTCCGGTGGGTCTTCGATAGTTGGTGCTTGAGGTGGCTCTACTTTGTAAGGCTTTAGTAGGCTCACATGAAAAACATTGTGTATGAGCCAATGGTTGGGAAACTTGAGTTGATAGTCCATCTCATTGATTGGCCTAAGAATTTGGAAGGGACCATAGTACCTTTTTGCTAACTTACAATAGTACTTTTGGTGTCCCATAGGATTCTTGCCCGTCGTGTGCCTTAATTGAGCCTTGGGAAATTTGAGTAAGACCCAATAATTTTCTTTAAAGGCTTGGGCTCTTCTATTCTTGTTAGCAGCAGCCTTTTGCCTTTGTTGTGAGATAGAGATAGCATCCTTAATCTTTTGGAAAGATTCTCGTAGGTCTCGGCTATACTCATCTGCAGCGAAGATCTTCCTGTGTACCTTAAGTAGCAAGGGACTTTTTGATCTTCCCTCTATTACCTCAAAAGGTGCTTTTCCCGTGGAAGTATGTATAGTGTTATTGTGGGCATACTCCACTAAGGGTAAGTACTTCTCCCATTGGGACCTTTGATCTACTTCCGTTACATAGGCTTTTAGTAGATCAAGAATGGTTAGCTATTTCACTTTGGCCATCCATTTGCAGGTTATAGGCCAAAGAGAAATTTAGCCTTGTCCCTAAATTCTCAAAGAGACCCTTCCAGAAGTTACTGGTCATTCGAGAATCTCTATCCGACACTATGGACATTGGCAAGCCATGGTACTTGAAGATTTGTGAAATGAAGAGGGTTGCCATTTGATGGGCTTTGATAGTCTTTTTGACATGTATAAAATAAGCTTGTTTACTGAACCTGTCTACTATCGTCCATATTCCCGTATTCCCATGGATAGACTTAGGCAATCCAAAGATAAAATCCATGGATATGCTCTCCCATGGTGAATTAGGGTTTGGCAAAGGTTGAAGAAATCCAGGTTGCTTCCCTCTATCAAACTTCGTCTTTTGGCATACCACACATTGAGAAACATACTCTTGTATGTTTGCCTTCATGGTAGGCCAATAGAAATATGTTTCAATCCCCTTTAGAGTAGACTGAATCCCTCTATGCCCTGCATAAGGAGGAGCATGAGATTCATACATTACTTTCTCATGTAGTGAGCTAGTAACGCATAGTCTATTGCTGTAGAGAAGATAACCATCTTGTAAAGTAAATGGTTCCTCTTTCTTCCCTAGTGCAAGGGCTGAAATCACATCTCTAAAATCTAAAATCAGGATCAATAGCATACTCATCTATCATAGAAGATAGATCATTGTGAGTTGCTATGGAAATCGCATTCACTCTCGGTCGTCTTGAGAGTGCATCGGCTACTTGATAATGCTTTCCAGCAATGTGAGCAATATGAAAATGAAATTGCAAAAGGAAATTTTCCCACCTCATTTGTTTGTTGCAGAGCTTGGTTTGCATCATGAAGTACTTAAGACTTTGGTGATCCGTTCGCAGAATGAAATGAGTCCCCAATAAATAGTGCTTCCATGCGTCTAAGGCATGTAGAACTGCAAGGAGTTCCTTTTCATATATGCCTAGAGCTTGCTCAACAGGGTTGAGCCTTCGACTTTCATAGCCTACAGTATGCCCTTCTTGAAGCAAAACAGCTCCAAGGCAATCACCACAAGCATCATACTGGACCTCAAATGGCTTTGAGAGATCCGGTAGTGTAAGCACAGGTTGAGAGATAAGCTTTTCAAAAGCATTGTTCTCCTTGGCAAACCATGTGTACCTAACGTTTTTCTTTGTTAGGTCATGTAATGGTCCTACTATTAGTGAGAACTTTTCTATGAAGCGTATGTAGTATGCACACATACCTATAAAGCTTCTTATTTCATGAAGATTCCTTGTTTTAGGCCATCCTTTTATTACCTCTAACTTTGATGGATCCATTTGGATGCCATCTTGAGAGATAATGTGACCTAAATACTGAATCTTTTGTAAGAAAAAATCACTTTTCTTTTGATTAACATAAAGTTTATTATTTCTTAGAACTTGAAATATTACCTGGAGGTGTTGCTTGTGTTTGTCTAATGAATTAGATTAGATGATGATATCATCAAAGAACACTCTAGTAAAGGTTTGGTGAGGCCTGAATAGCTTCTCCATCAAGCGGTTGAATGTGGCTAGTGCATGGTCAAGCCAAAAGACATGACGTAAAGACCAAACGTAGTGCGAAATGCAGTCTTTACAATGTCTTGATCAACTATCCTTATTTGATGATAGCCACTTTTTAGGTCAATCCTACTGAAGTAGGTGGACCCTTGTAGCTTATCAAATAGGTCGTCTACCCGTGGAATGGGAAACCTATTCTTGATAGTGATCCTATTTAGTGCTCTATAGTCGACACACATACGATATGTGACATCTTTCTTTTGCACTAGTAGCATAGGAGAACAAAATGGAGATGAGCTAGGCCTAAACATGCCCTTCTCAACTAACTCATGCACTTGCCGCATAATCTCCTCTTGTTGAGCTTGAGAAACTCTATAAGGAGGTTTATTAGGCGGTGAACTTCTTGGAAGAAGTTCAATTGCATGGTCATTATTACCTCGTTTAGGAGGTAGCTCACAAGGGATTTCGTCAATAAACACATCCTGAAACCCCTTGAGAAAATTGGATAACTCTAATTCCTTTTGATTGTGTATATTTTCTTTTGCTAAAACATTAGGTTCATATTGAGAATCTTTAACAAAAATCATGTACACAGAAATAGAGCTCTTTATCGACTTGTTGAAAGCTTGTGTATGTACAATGGGTATAGTGTTACCCATTTCCTTAGCATCTACATACATATATTTTTCCCTGAACATAAAGGAGATTATCCTTTTAGGGAATTTAACATTGGCAGCCATGCGATCAAACCATGGTGCCCCTAGGATTACATCCTCATGCTTGAGAGGAGAGATAAAGAAGTCCTCTTTGTCCACATAGCTTTGGACATGGAGCCTCAATTTCCCGATTAAGGGAGTGACTGAAGCTTCTTGCCCCTTGAAAGCACAGTCTGCGGATAGGACATCTCCCATCTCGTAGGCTTGTATGCCTAGCTTGGTGGCCAATTCTATAGATATTAAATTGTGAGTAGAACCAGGGTCAAATAGAATAAAAGCATCATGTTCTCTTACCTTTCCCCAAGCATGGCATAGAGGAGATCCTTTGTGTTGAATTTCCTCCTCTTGGATTTCGACCAAGGTAGCTCTAGGAGGTTCATGGAGGGTGTTCTTTTGGGGACAAGCGCGGTACGCATGCCCTTGCTCGCTGCACTTGAAACAGTGGTTATCCTTGCGATAATGCTCAAGCTCTTTAGGAGAGAGTTTATTTTTGCCTTTATAAACACCTTTCTATTTAGCTTTGTTGGAGTTGCCCTTAGGAGACTTTTGGACATTGTCCTTCCCCTTAGGCTCATTGGAACCCTTGTTTTCCGTGGGCTTAGAATTTCTTTTAGTCCCCGTTTGGAAATTGATTCGAGAGGCCACCATAGTATGATGTATAACCGCCGATATGGTGCGTGGCCTTTGGGAGTTGACATACTCCGCCATTTCTTCAGTTAAGCCCGCACAAAATTGTTGCTTTAACTCTCCAAAATCTAACTTTTTGAAGACAGTGGCTTTGAGTTGTAGGTCCCAAAACTTTTCTACATATTTGTGAATGGATTTGTAAGGAGAGAGATGTAAGCTTCGCCATTCGGTGAGTACTTTGTCTTTGGCATCGGTGGCCAAAAACTGCTTCATAATGTAATCTCTTAAAGCTTTCCATGTTCGTGGAGCTTCACCGTTGGCCCGTAGGCTAGGTAAGGAAAGAGATGCTCTTCCCTCCCTCTTTGAACTTCTTGAGCTTGGATGACCTCTTCCACGCGGCATAGGATTTCCTATGGCCTCTTCTTTTTTATGGTTCAAAGGTTGCACCATCCCTTTCTTCAGAAGATGAATAATTTGAGGAAGATGGAGAAGAGGGTGACCTCTTTCTTGCCTTTTTCTTGTCTTGATCTTCATTGTCTTCACCATCACTTTCATAAGAGGAAGAGGATGAAGAAGATGGAGACGAGGGTGTCCTCTTTCTTGCCTTACTCTTATCTTGCTTTTTGTCATGCCTATTTGAAGTATGGTCTGGAGAAGTATGCGATGGTCTTCTCCGTTTTGGAGGTGATGGAGAGCGTTTAGCCCATCATCTTCGTGGAGCCATCTCCGTTGAGGTGGCGGGAGACTCACTTCTTTCTTGTTCCTTCGGTGGAAGCTCTCGACTTTTCCTTTGAGAAGGAGATGTGTCATCAAGGAGCAAATTTCTGAGCCCTTCATATGGATACTCTTCTTCTTCCCGAATCGGAGACAGACCTCTTTTGGAAGTCTCGCAAGGAGGCTTACTAGGTGCTCTCTCATCATGGTGGGGATCTTGGAGAATCCCATGAGCACAAAGCTGCCGTTGCACTTCACTTTGGAGTGATGGATTGCCCATGGCTTGTTGAATCCTAGAAACAAGATAATTAACAAGCATCGGGACATCATTAGTAGCTTGCTCATTAGCAAAATCAAAGTTATCAATATTAATTTCACTCTCTTTACTATTGTCAGCCATTCTAACAACTTTTAGGTGTAAAATTTTTAGGTGTACTTTGGCACTTCAAGCCCTAGTTGCTACTCTCTTTACCCCTTTAGAGAAAGCACTCAAGCTACTATACCCGTGGCTCGAATACCATTAATTGCAAGGAATAGAAGAGGGGGTCGTTCAATACCAAAACAGCACCGGCTCCTGTCAAGCTTCTAATAGATCAATAGTGGTTAAGCCATAGGCAAACCCCATAGGACTCCAATATTAAGACCATAGCTCTCGACTGTTATGCCCCGTTAACATCACAAAGACAGGCGCACTGCAAGGCTGAAAAATCCCTATTCTACTTACTCACATGCAATTAATAGTACCAACCCTTTATAGCTAGCTTGAGTACCTCCCTTCTTGAGCAAGAAAAGAGAAACCTTGTGCTCTGATACCAATGTAACATTTAATGGTCTAGTAACTTGTGTGTATAGACAAATAGCATGAACATAGTGAGCATTTCATTAGAATAGCTTCCTAATGAGAATAACAAGAGTGCTTGGGTGGAGAGAGCAACAAAAAGCATAACACCTAGTCAGATAGCATGAACAATACTTCAAAAGAGAGAGAAATTAAGAAATTGACAACAGTTGAGGAGCGGATTTGCATGGAGCAGGTCTCCCCCTCCAAAAGGCTTTGTATTATGGTTTCTTCAATACTAGCTACTGCAATGAAGATGGGAACTTCATGCACTAAGCAAAACACTTATAAAACACAACATCAATTCCCTCACCATCTCAGACCCAAGACCTCACACACCTTCGAAGATGGTGAGAGCTAAGGGGGTATGAGAGTAGATTGAGAGGAAGAAGGAGTATTCTTACAAGAAAGATATACATCTCCTGACATAATCACTCATATTAGCATAGCTTATCTTAGTAATCATCATGGTAGAGGAGATGAGCATGCATTGAAGCTTGGCTCTTGGTTGGATTTGCATCACAAATCCAAGAGTTGTTGGTGTAGGCCTCCCTTCTCACAAGCTTGGAGTAGGTGGTAAGCTTTCCATTAAAGCTTGAGGAAAGAGAGAGAGCCTTATTTGCTTCACACATGAGATTGTGTGAGTGTGTGTGTGATAATGCCTTGCAAAAATCAACCCCCTCTCTCTCTTGGTCGACCTCCCTTGCTAATTACTCATGCTACAGCCCTATTGGACCTCCCCAGCCTCAGCCAATGGAAATTAAGCAGCATAAGTGATAGCCTTCTAACATGTGTCCCCCTTTCCCCTTTTGTGAGAGCTTTAGGTAATTAATAAATGAAACTAAACTCTCATTGGACCCCTTTGCCTCTTGGCCAATAGGAATCAGGCAAGCCATTGGGCTGCTGAATGCTCATTGGACCCCTTGGGAGACTGTCCAATAGTCTTCTAGAGAGCTTAATTCTTATTGGTTCTTTTATTAAATTTTTTTAAAGTAATTAAACTAGACTTACTCTAGCCTCATTCTCATTGGTCCACCTCCAAGGCCATCCAATAGGATTTGAGCACACCTTGTGGGCATATGGCCTAGGGAGCTGACATGTGTCCCTCTTTCCCCTTGTGCACAAAGGAAGCTTGTGAGTGTGTGTGGGTGTTTCTCTCTCATCCCCTACTTCTTGGGCTCGGCCCCTCCTATGTAGGGCTTGACAAAGACTTTTTGGGACACACTCAAAGCATCCAATTCCCCTAATGTTTGACCGTTGGACACAACCTTTGAATTTTGGAACCTTATCATTTTGGAAGTCTTAAGGGGCTGAACCTTAGGGTCTTTTGAGCCCATTGTTGCACATAGCTCTTTTGCAGATGGCCCCCCTTTGGATCCCTATTTTCCCTCCTTTGAATCCCTACTATAGCCGGTCTGCTAGCTTAACCAATATTCTAGCTTTTTCTCCCCTTGCACTTCCCCATATTAAATGATCAGTTTAACATGAGAAAATCATTTAGGAGAAGTAAGTATTGATTATTATGACAATTATTACGGTAATAAATGCAATAATGTTGAATATACAAAAAAATCCTTTTTGTCTCTCTCTTCTCTTTGGCCATCCCATTTTGGACTCTCTCACTAAAATACACGATACATGGTTGCAACAGTTTTTGAGAGAGTCTTATAGTGTGTGCACAGCTGGACATGAGGAAGACAATATCTAAAATTTCTTAATTTTTTTAATTTCTAGAGTATCTATCTAAAGCTTTATTCTAATTAGCAAGATTCAGATCCTTGTTTCACCCATGTGGCATTAGCACCCTTTCACACATTGTACATACACTTTAGTGTCTTTAGATCTCCCCCCATGTGCCATTCGACCTTGTACGTACCAAAACCCTGAAGATCTAGCTCCTCCATAGCATGTTGGACCTTGATAATTTTAGAGATAATGGTGTGGTAAAATACACAATTAACACATTAAAATCCTCACACTCAACTTTGAAAGCATCGAACCACCAAATTTTCTCTGAGTGAGCACTCAAACCTTTATGGTTTTTTATCTCTCTTTAGTATCAAGAGTTCTATTCACTAGGGTTATTGACACTCTCTTAAGCTTCTTCCCTTTCAAATATCATTTTCATTAATTTAATCACAAAAAAAGCCTCTGCATTAGCCTCAGTATAATGAAGATTATAGGCTTTTATCATTGCCCTTTGCAAAATCCTTAAGTCAATGAACATATTGTTGAAATAGTTGAGGTATTTCTTCTTACTAGGATGTATGTCACATTAGGGAAAATTTGGACTCTCAAAGGGGCCCTATAAGGAGGTTTGACTTTGCCTCTCTTGTCCAAAGTGGGCAACCTGATGAAGTACATAAACGCTTTGTCAAAACCCTATCAGCCAACATATCATTGAAAAGATATTAGAAAGTATGTTCTAAATCTTAAAAATCCAAAAAATTTGGAGTTGATTTGTAGAAGTTATAGCCTCCCCAATGAAGCTAAAATGTGGGGAGAGATTTCATTTATAAGAAGGATTTGTCACATCAAAAAATGAAATCTTTTAGAATATAAGGAATCTGGTGGCATGCTATACATCAATGGATAGATCTCAATAAGTACATTCTAAATCTAGAAGGTCCGACAAGTTTTGATTTCATTTGTAAAAATTTTACCGTGTGCCCATTTTGGTCCTTATAGGGGCCCTTTGAGAGTCCAAACTTTCCTTAATGTTTATGTGAAAAGGCTCCCCAAGCATCTTCATAATCATGGAATTAATTCTAAGATTTTCCTACTAGACAAATGATGGCTTTTGTAGCAAAGAGCCCTTCACTCTTGAGTGCTTAGGTTTCTATGCATAATCTCGAATAATTGTCGATAATCTTCCCTACTAATTCCAAGTTCGTTGGTAGTCCGTTGAACATCATCCTTATCCAAGGTAGAATTTTGCAAGTGAGAATAAGTGGAATCACTTTACAAAATGATTGTGATGCACCTTTCATGTTTCCTTAGGAATAGTCTGGTTGAACTAAAGACCTGAGGTAAACACAGACAAGGACTATAACATCCAAACATACTAATTTACACAACAAAGATATCAACTTAAAAAATAAACGAGTCTTACCTCACTACTTTGATTAAGATACCAATTTACAAAACAAAGATACCAACTTTAAAAATAAATCAGTCTTACTTCACTACTTTGATTCTTTTGCTACATCCTCCACCTCTTTGCTTGAGACTCTTAATATTCTTCAACATCTTTTATCTTTATCTAATTCTAGACTATCTTCTTTCTTTTGATTGTATTCACTAATGATTGCAAGTTATTTATCTTCTCCTTGTTTTCTTGAAGCTGATGATTAAGAGAATCCTTGAACTATTTTAGCAAATGGTTTTTCAACTTAAGAATGTCCCTCTCTACTATAAGGTTTAGTGTAAAGCCTAATATCCCTCTCCTACAAACCTCATCAATGAAATCATAGCACAATGATTTTGGTGATGGGGTCTATGGGATATAATCTACCATTTATCCAAAAGTCAATCTGCTTATTTCTCTATGATCTCATTGCTTCACTGGAAAAAGATAGAATTTCAAAAACCATAATTCATTTTTAAAGTGGAGAATATTCATCTTCCAAATCAACATGCATTGATAGATACCTCTCCTAGCAGGATTCATGGATGCAATACTAAGGTCAAAGCTTTGATATGGGAAAGAAGATGATGGAGTTGGATATGGTGAAAAGATAGGTGCATAGCAGAATTGAACAGGGGGAAATTTGAAATTTAAGCAGAAAGAGAACATTTGTATTTTGGAAGGAATAATTTTTGGGAAAGGGGCCCATCCCAAAAAATTTCAAAGTGACACTTCATGTGGATCTCCAAAAAGTGACATCCCATGCATATGGTAAAAAGGGAGAGATTTTTTCCAAATTTCAAGCTTTGAAATTTTTCGCTTACATTTTTAAAAATGAAAAGAATTCTCTCTCTCTCTCCTATTTCTTATAGAGAAAAAAAATGACTTCAAACTTCTCCTAATGACAAGTCCAAAAGTGTAGTGAGCTTTCGAATGTCCATGAAAGTAAATTCAAACAATAAAAGTACTCTGATTTACATAGGGTTTGCTCCTCCGTTGAACCTACCACCTGGGGTCTTTAAGTGGTTTTTAATGTTGCAAAATAGTCTCTCAAGGAAGCCTTAATCCTACTGACATGTCTTATAAGAGTGAATTTGGCAAGTCTGATAGACTTTTTGTAGACTTCCATACAACCAATGTGCCTCAATTAAGGATAATTAAGAAGCTATGTGCAAGAAACGTCCACATTTTCGATGGCCTACAGATTAGATGGTGCAAACTAATTGTAAAAAACCTCTTCATTTTTCCCACAAAATAGTTTGATTGGAATTCTAAATGTGAAATTCAGCCACCACCCACATGTCAGACAAGCATAAACATCTCAAAATTGACAGTATAATTCTTTTTAAACCCATGGAAATCATGCATGTATGTGTAAATTTGGTTTAAAAACATCATGATATTAATTACTAGAACTAATTCTTAACAATTAGCTTGCGTTTTCCAGTATAATATATAAAATTCCAAAGACCGTACATTATATAGAGGTACATGTAAGCCAAATCAAGAACGTTTTTGAGGACTTTTATGGAAAGAGAGACCCATGCAACCTCACTCTCATGGAAAAGAGCAAGATTGAACATCCAAAGTGAACTACTACAAGCTAGAGGAGAGATTTTGCATACACTAGTGAAAGAAAGCCCATCACAAATACTTACATATGCTACCACAATCCTTGGAAATGTCGAAAATAATGCAAAGAGTGGCATCCGTGGTTTGTCCATATGATTTTGAAAGAAGGGGAAGGGGGGGTTGTATTTGCCTCAAGATTAAGGAATGCCTCATTAGGGAAACTCAAATGACAAACAGTTGTACACTTTGTACATATATTGTAACATACCCACATTGTTTCTCCTGTAGAAAATATGTGGGGTACTCGTGGAGCACTTTGCTCCCTTTGAATTCCACATTTCTTAAAAATAATCAAAATACCAATAGGGCTCACATGATGTATGACTTACATTAGTGGTTACATCACCCACAGCATAGAAGTAGTTGCAACCCCTCCAAAATGACAATGCCTCCACAATGGACTATCAACTAAAGTAAAAGCCTTATGAGCCTCCCTCAATAAAATTCCTTATGTACACGGACCTGATGGAAATCTTGCCCCATCAAATTGTGGATGATGACTTTGTCATAGCAAAACTTTTAGCAAGGGACATCAAGAATTAGTTAGCTATGCAAGCAAGACTCGCTTTAATATTTGGCTTCAGTGGAGGGTCCCAAATAGACATGAACTACTGCAATGGCTACAAGGTGCACATATTGTTGACCATGCAAGTGCCATTGACCATGCGACTTACATGACCTAGAATTTTTTTTTGAGTCATATTCAAGGAAGCTTCTATCGTTGCTAGGGTCCTAGGTACGGGTCCTCTTGTGTTCGACAGAGCTCAAGTCTGTGTGTTTCCCTAGAACCCTTTGTTTGACTCGTAGGAGGCTCTAAAGAAACCCACCTTGTATGGGTGGAATTTGTAGGCCTTCCAAGTTGGTTGGGGAACAATGTTAGGGATCTAGCGAGTTCCTTGGGAACCCCTTTGTTCATTCCAACCAAGAGGGGACCTGGTAGAAGCTCTAATAGTGTATGCATCAAATGGAACGTCTCCAAACTCACCCAAACAAATGGCTGCCGATGTTGGGGTTGAACTAAAAGTAATTTTTTTGTAGTTTGGGACTTACTTTGGGGTGTGTTTTGAATGCAACAAGTTTGGCCACTATACTAGAGATTTTCCACTGAGACCTAGAGCACGGAAGGGAGAGAAGAAGGGAGATGTACAATATGTGAAAGGAGAAAAAATGGATTGTTCTAAGGAAGTAGACAGTAAATCTGAAGACTCATCCCAGCCCCTTTTGTAAAAGAAGCCTACCATTACAAAGTTATCTCAAGCCCCTCAAGAGCCACTTGAGGAACAAACAAGTGTATTCCAGACTACAAAACCTTGTCTACTTTTGATGGCCTCAAATGCAAAATTCACCATTCTAGAAAAAAGTAGAACACTTAAGGAAAACAAAAGAATAAAAGATATGGCATGAGGGAGGAGAATTGACTATGCTACCATTAGAAAAGGTAAGGAGAAAAGTCATCACCACTCACCTCCCAACAAGGGGGAATTTGTTATCCCCCTCCACAATGCTTTTGAGGCATTGCAAGACATGATACCCCCAGTAGCAAGGAACCTTACCCAGTAGTAGGAGAAGTGAGGGAGTCTGGGGGTCAGAGTGGATCTGATGTTGCAAAATTTTTCCCCCTTTACGCATGAACCCTATTCTCCAATTGATCTCTTGGAATGTGAAAGGTATAAGGACAAGGGAGAAGTAGGAACAACTATGGCTGGTAATGAAGAGGAGACGTGGGGTGTCTTGTTGGTGTATCCAAGAGCACCATCTTGATGTCACTTCTCCAAGAAAGCACAGTCTTGGGGAAATTCTATTTTTCTATGGTACTATTATAGATGGATCTAGTGGAGTTCTATGTAATTAACGGGATTTCATAGGGACCTCGAGACAAAAATTGTCTATTAGCACCCGTTTGGGAGGGCACTAGGTGTGTCAATCAAGATAAAAATTATATGATTACGATCATCAATGTGCATGCACCCAATGTGTCATAATAATCAATATCTAATTCTCCTAAATGATTTTCTCATATTAAACTGATCATTTAATGTGGGGAAGTGCCAAGGAGAAAAAGCTAGAATATTGGTTAAGCTAGCAGACCAGGCCACAGTAGGGATCCAAAGGAGGGAAAATAGGGATCCAAAGGGGGGGCCATCTGCAAAAGAGCCATGTGAAACAATGGGCCAAAAAGACCCTAAGGTTCAGCCCATTAAGACTTCCAAAATGCTAAGGTTCCAAAATTCAAAGGTTGTGTCCAAAGGTCAACCCTAGGGAAAATTGGATGCTTAGTGTGTGCCCTAAAAGTCTTTGCACATCCCTACATGGGAGGGGGCGAGCCCCAAAGGTAGGAGATGAGAGAGAAAGCCACACACACACACACACAGGCTCCCTTTACACAAAGGGAATGAGGGACACATGTCAGCTCCCTAGGCCAGATGCCCACAAGGTGTGCCCAATTCCTATTGGAAGATCCTTGAAGTGGACTAATGAGAATTAAGCTAGAGTAAATCTAGTTTAATTAATTTAAAAACATTTAATAAAAGAAACCAATGAGAATTAAGTCTCCTAGAAGACTATTGGGCAGTCTCCCAAGGGGTCCAATGAGCATTCAGGAGCCCCATGGCTTGCCTGATTCCTATTGGCCAGGAGGCAAAGGGGTCCAATGAGAGTTTAGTTTAATTATTTAATTACCTGAAGCTCTCACAAAAGGGGAAAGGGGGACACATGTCAGAAGGCTATCACTTATGCTGCTTAATTCCTATTGGCTTTGACCTGGGGAGGTCCAATGAGGCAAAAGCCAGACCTATTTAGCAGCTAGGGCTCGCCCAAGAGAGAGGGGGGGCTGATTTTTGCTGGGCATTGACACACACACACTCACACTTGACCATGTGTGAAGGAAGAATACTCTATCTCCTCCCAAGCTTTAATGGAGAGCTCATCACCTACTCCAAGCTTGTGAGATAGAAGCCTACATCAACACTCTCTTGGCATGTGGATGCAAATCCAACCAAGAGCCAAGCTTCAATGCATGCTCATCTTCTCTACCAAGCTAATTACTAAGCTAAGCTATGCTAATATGAGTGATTATGTGAGGAGATGTACATCTTTCTCGTAAGATACTTCTTTTTCCTCTCAATCTACTCTCATACCCTGCTAGCTCTCACCATCTTCGAAGGTGTGTGAGGTCTTGGGTCTGAGAACGGGGATAATTCAAGTTGTGTTTGATTAAGTGTTTTGCTTGGTGTATGAAGCTTCCATCTTCATTGCACTAGCTAGTCTTGAAGGAACACAAAGAATTGTATTGTACAATGTCTCTCTTGATGGGAGAAACCATAATACAAAGCCTTTTGGAGGGGGGACCGGCTCCATGCAAATCCGGTCCTCAACTGTTGTCAATAGCTTAATATCTCTCTCTTTTGAAAGTATTGTCGATGCTATCTAACTAGGTGTTATGCTTTTTGTTGCTCTCTCCACCCAAGCACTCTTGTAATTCTCATTAGGAATCTATTCTAATGAAATGCCCACTATGTTCATGCTAATTTCCGCTACACATAAGATTTTAGGCCATTAAATGTTACACAATGATTCCAAAGGTAGAGGAAATCTTTGGAATGACCTCTCTCAATTGTAAATGGAGTGGGAGTTCTACTTAGTGGGGGACTTTAACATGGTGTGCTCAAGGAAAGATAGGAGCGGCCCTTCAAACATTATTTTAGGGGGGGTGAGCTTAGGAAATGGTCGACTTTGGAAGAGAAATGGACGCTTGCTTATGTTTGGAGGAATGATCACTTACCATTGTCTTTAGTCAACCCAATTAGCTTTCAAGCTTGGCAGGCTATAGTTCTTGCACAATGCCGGCTATGGGTTCCATCATCTCTTCATATGCAAGTTCTCATACAAGAAAGATTATCGAAGCACTTCCCCCCTTTTTGGAGTTTTGAATTTTACATAAGAAGAATAGTACTAACCACAAGGAAGCAAGAAACTACTAATCACCAGCCCAAACTTGTTTAAGGACACTTACATTACAAGGCGTTGGTGTCTCAAGCATCCAGTGAGCTAAGTCAAGAAATTTCCAAAAGAGAGATCGGACCCTTGGAAAAATTTCTGCAAAAAAATTCAAACTAGATAATCAGAGGGTTGGGCCAACCTTGAAAAAGAACAGATCTCAAGAGTTGTCATCCCTTACCTCTCGTTTTGAAGAGATCAGTAAAAAGAAAGTGTAAGGTAGCACTTCGGAACAAGAACATGTGGAATGGTTGAGGATTAAATAGACCATCCTAACCAATGAATAGGAGGAGATAAATGCACTCCGATTGCAAGCCAAAGAGTGTCATGTTGAGAATGGGGAAGCCAATAGGAATGCACTACTCAGATCACTCAAGGTGAAAAAAGGGCAAGCCATTGTCACCTCATTGCTTGACAATAAGGTGAGAAGATTACCAACCCTGACCAGATGGCAAGTGATGCTTGGCCATCTCAGCAAAATTATTGGGAAGGAGGACCCATCCTCATCCGCAATTAAAAAGGCCAGTACTAAACTATTTGAAGCAACGCCAAGGTTGGTGGACAAAGACAAAGCAGGCTACCTGGAGAAAGTGTTTAGCTTAGAAGAATATTGTTCCATACTAGAAAATATGGGCAAAGAAAAATTGTCACGTTGAGATGGGATAACCACTTAATTCTTTCTAGAATTTTGGGAGGATTTGAGGCCATCCTTCTTGACCATGACTAACAAGGCATTCATCTATGGCAAGTTAGAGCCAATTGTGAAGAATGGACTGATCAAACCCATCCCTAAGCAAACTTCTTGCTCTTAGCTTAGACATTGGAGACCAATCACCATGTTGAATGTGGTGTAGCAGGTCTTGCTGAAAGAATGTCTCCTATCTTGGCAGAAGTCATCTCCCCCATCAGCATGGATTTATTAAGGGAAGGTCAATTTCTGACAACATATTGGCAATCGTGATTGGAATGGAATATGCCAAGTTCTCTAAGCAAGAATTCATATTGATTCAGTTAGATCTAGATAAGGCCTATGATAGAATAACATGGTCATTTGTGTAAGAAACATTGCTCCACTTGGAGAATCTGCCAAATAGTGCTCACCCTTGGCAAAGGTAGCTCGTCCGAGTTACTCTTCAACTTAAGATTAGTTGGCTCATTTGATGTCAAGAGATCCATTTGTCAAGGCTATCCCTCGGCCCCTCTTTGTTTTGTTGCATGCACACACCCTCTAATGGATCTGTTGGACTACATAGTTGCAAGGGGACAAATCCAAGGATTGAAAATCCAAAATGGAAATCAACTACTAATTAAGATGTTTGCAGGAAACTCATTATTGTGTTTACAAGCTGAACAAAACAATGTCAAAAAGGCATTGGAACTGGTTCAGATTTTTGCAATAGCATCTGGTTCCCAACGTAGTTTTGAGAAGTCAAGATTAATCTCTCTCTCAGAAGATGACAATTCAACTATGTTGGCTGGATCGGAGAGATTGTTAATAGGGGAAACATTCCTAGACACTTGGTAATACCTATGGGAGAGGGGACAGCCTTCAAAAAGCTTTTGATTGGTTCAAGGGAGGCTTAAACAAAATATTAAAAGATGAGAATTCATCCTACTTTTGTATTATTGTAGGGCAAGGATCAACACCTTTCTCATATCGTACGTGACCTTCGTCTCTCCTTTCCTCCAATTATCTAAATAAGAAGAATTGGAAGGCATTCATCAAACACATTAAGGAGCTCCTATGGAGAAACAGATTAGTTAGAAGCAGGTCGTGGCAATGGGGTAAGTGGGATTTTGTGGCGAAGGCAAAGAATCAGGCACGTTTGAGCATCCCAGACCCCTCCACTCACTGCGAGGCCCTATGTTCAAAACTATTTAGGACTTTGGCAGAATCTGACGAGAGCTAGGCCCGTATGGCTAGGGAATTGGTGGTGAATGCAAATATTGGTGGTGAATGCAAATATGAAATCTAAAGGGGGCAAGTGGTTGAATATTAATAAGCAAAATATAATTTTTCCCCCTAAAGGAGTACAATTAGATCTTGTGTGTGTGTGTGTGTGTGTGTGTGTGTGGGGGGGGGGGGGGGGGGGGGGGGGGGGGTCAAATATATTGCAAAGCCGTCTCCACACTAATATGGGATGAAGAGGCCAGATACTAGAAAAGAACTCTTTGCACTGTTCTCCTTGGGGCCCCACTTTACAAGCTTTTGATCTTGATAGCAACTGGATCGAGATTGCAAAAGAACTCGACAATGAAGGATTTGGCATCCTGTCCTCTATGGAACCATCGTAAAGGAGGATGGTAGTCTCTCAAAATATTGAAAGAGGTCAAATATCTCCCTACAAGAAGAGGTCCTCGTTGGTAGACTCCTGGATCTACTTTTCCACATCCCTTCCTCCCACCTTGCTCTACGATAGTCGAGTGGAAGGCGCGGAAGTGGACCACCGAAAAGTAATTTCTTTCCCCTCGACAAAGAGTATTTAGGAGAAATTGGCTTTCTCTGAGTAGTGGGTTGGGCATCTCAACAAAACTTGGACCAAAAAGTGGAGAAGAGTCAAATGGAGCCAGGTGTTGGAGAACATCTGGTACTCTAAATGCAAAGATAAGCAGAAAGTTTTCCTGTGGAAAATGCTTTTTGGTTTTCTCATAACCTAAGACAAGGCCAAAGTGAGGGGTCTTGGCGATGGAACCTGCATCAAATGCAACCAACAAACTGAGACCATATCCCACCTCATATGGGGATTTCTAGTCATCAAGAGCTTCACTAGAAGAGTCTGTAAATGGGTGTTCTTCCATCTAGGCACCCCTTTCTTTAGACAAGACCTAGTGATAGGCTTGAGGTTCTTGGCTGATGAAAATCTTATGACAAAAATTTGTATAGTTAGAGTTGTAGTCCTTAAATCCATATGGGTTTCTAGGAATGAACAACTATTCCAAAAAAAGAATGGAGTGCTACATGCAAAACTAGTGTTGAAAACTTGCGGATGGCTTCTATCAAGCAGAAGGAAGTGGCTTACAGAGAAGAAGAAGATCTAGTCTTAACGAAAATATAAGGTAGCAGTAGGAAATTTTGTAATATGGATTAAGGGTAAGTTGAGGATCAATGGTCTCAAATCCCTCGCTGGCGCTTTGCGCCCAGTGAACTGACTTTTTTGTATATGCTACATGACTCCTGTGCAAAGGATATGCCAAGGTTTTTAGTGCATGTATTATTTTGAGTTAATTCAAATCAAGCTCAAATGAGCATTTCAAAAAAAAAATTGCATGAGATCCATAGAGGTTTTTCTATAACTAAGGTCCTCAGGGACTTTGCTATGTAGATGAATAGCATGAAGTCTCTCACCTCTGGGACATTTTGGAGAGGATTTGCCTGAAAGTCATACGCAATGTAGCACAATGTATACATCGACACCATATTTCCTCCCCCTCAAACAATAGCTTCTTTCAAAATTGCAGTGCATGTATGTTCTCCTTGAAACTTCGTGTTCTGAATATGGAAACCCCTCACCATTAAGCCATCATTCATATTATGAAATGACTATACTGAGAACCGCTTGAAGTACGGCTATCCTCAACACAAAGTCCCATGGGTCTTAAATGAACCTCACAAGATGGGATCAGCGATTGAGAACTGAACGCACAAATCTGGAGGAGATTGGATGTCAAACAAAATGTTCATGTGATGGGTTGTCCCTCGGGTTGGAACCCAAAACTTACGTTGCAACAATCCAATGTCCTATCCACGCATTTGCGTGCCCTTTGGTGTCCCCAATGCCAAAACAAAAACCTACAAAGTAAACCTCTGCACGCAAAAGTAAACTAGGGCCAAAACAAGTAAATTCAAACAGGCCCCTTTAAAATTGGATGGTCGAGTTTACCTCGCACCCTCACTTAGTTTCCATAGATCCCACCATCAGACCTTCATTAACTACCCCATGACCTTTAGTGTTGAGGGGCCGCTATGATGATGAAGATGTATAAATGTATAGCACAAATCATATCATTATGTTTTTTCTTTTGTCAAACTCACAATGGATGTATTAAATTACTCCTAAAGAAATGTACAATGCAACCTCAAGCTCGTGACGATCCTTGAGGGATCTTGCGATACATCAAAGAGCTACAACCTACAAGGCCCCAGGCAAAGGTGGACCACAATCCATACACTCATTAATGCAAGTCAGTCATTACGATGCCAATTGCCCTATTCCACTCTTCAGAGTTCTTTAGTTTACCAATGGCAACAATCACTTCCCTGCTTTCTTGTATAATCTCCATGAATCTAGATGTTGCAAGGACATTCTCAAAAACCTGACAATTCTCAGTCTTTCAAACTTGCTTAAAGTAATAGAATCTAACAATTTGCGTATGGATAAGCAGTGCTTGGCTTTTCATCACCTTCCCTCCTTAGAAAAGATTGTTCTTGAAGAACACTATCTTCCAAGTGTCTTGAATCTATTTGTAAATCTTCCTTGCCATGCCATAGATCATCGGAGATATTTTTTCAATTTTGCTTATGTTTTATTCTTAAAAACCATTCAAAAGAAACAATGTAAATAGAACTCTCATTTACCTACTATTTTGAGAGTTTAAGAGAAAAGCAACCACTTCTATTTTTGGGTACATGCATGCAAAGAGAAAGAGAATCCCGAAATCGTGTCCTCGCACGCATCGCACTTTTTTAACAGAGTCAACTTCTTGATTCTTCACGAGAAAGACGAGCACTCTAAGAGCATCTTGAGGAGGCAACATAATGTTTTATTCCCCTTTCAAAGCCAACAAAGCCATCAAAATCTCCATCGTACCAAAACTGCAGAAGATTTAGTTTTTTCTTCTTTTAAGCTAATTTTCTCTCTTAATCATGGCATACACTCTCTTGATTGCATAGCTCGTGCTCTCTTATCTTTCATATATTTGTCTTATTGTAATTCATGCTCCATGAGATAAATAAAGAGGCAAAGGCAAACACCCAATCATATTGGATGGTCAATACCTGATATGGTGTCTTGTGTTTTGATTCTTGTTTATGTTATTCTTTTAGTATGTTGTGATTATTCAGCTAATTGTTTTGCTAATTTGTTTGATTTAGTGAATCAAAGTTATATTGAAAGCGTTCACAAAATTTCAAAAGACCAACTAGCAACTTCTCTCCAATATGGGTTCAATAAGATGCTTCCTTCTTTAGATAGCCAAGGGGACCAATGACTTACAAAGTTATGAAAATACCTTGTTATCTCTCTACATTCCAAAGCCTACATTGCTCTATTGCACTTCCAAGCTAGCTCGCCCTTTGTGCCCCCAAGTCTCAACTTAGACCACCGAGGGGCAAGCAATTTGTCGTGCACTTCAAGCTCTTTCCACTAGCCACCTTGAGAGCATAGTTTTGTCTTGTCAATCATGTCCTTTGTCATAATAGCCCATATATGTTCTTGCAACATATCGTTATGTTTTAAGTTATTAACCAACCCCAACTAACTCGGGATTGAAGGCTTATTACTATCTACAAGTACTAGCCAAAACTTGAAAACAAGGAAGACTAAGTTCCTTGGAGGTCAAGGACCAACATCTACAATCATTTGACCTTAACAATTTACTTTTTACACTAGAATGTGAGCGAAAATAATGTGTGCAAGGTGCATATATTGATTGTAACCCTGATGTGATTAGGGTTAAAGAAGGTTATTAGGCAAACATCATTACAATGAAGGGGCCAAGACCATGCCCACTCCTAGTACAGGTTCCACTCCTAGTTACTAACCTGTACAGAGGACACTTCAAGAAGGATCCACGGTTGAGAATAGGCATTGTGGCTCCTGGATCATCTTAGTCGTCGGATTGGTCAATGAACTAGGAGTGAGTAAGGTTCAAAAATATTTACCTCTAAGTTCCCCTCAACTCGACCCTAGGTCACCGACCCAATCCGACAATTACTAATCCCGACCCCACAACGCCTATAGGTAACCATAGATTTCTTTTTAATCACCTAATCATTTAGAGATGTGAATGGCCAATGGCAAAAGAACATGGAATTTCATACATGGCTAGTAGTGACCCTTCCTGCCATAGTAAAATTAAACACAATAGATCGAGGAAATAGGTCGTGGAGCATGTAGAACCTATAATGGACATGTATTGTTTCATCAGTGACCACATACAATAGGAACATGAAAGAAGATGGTTAATATGGCCATTCCCTATGATTATAATGCCTCCTACATGACACCTACAGTCACCTACATGCCACTATGGCTTGTGGAACAAAATATTTGGATTCAAACATTTGTATGCCTTTCTTCTTAAAAGTTAATTGAGTTCTCCCAACTCTACAAGGCATGTTTTAGAGAACAAAAGATTGGATTCAAAAATTTGTATGCCTTTCTCATTATTCTACAAGGGGCATTTTTTTAACATACCAAAAAAGAAAAGAAAAAAAAGGTGACAGTAGAAAAAAAAAAAGACATGGCAAAAAAGTCTTATAGCTTGTTTCCATACCAATTCTGGGGGATTACAAGAGAGCCATAAAATCCCTGCTAAATTAAATCCATCCTTAATCATGACTATTAGAAGAAATGAAGGCTACTACAGTATCACTTCTAAGAGTCATGATTGAATAGCTGCATGCAAGCAACCCCACATATGCATGCAGAAAATGTCAGTGTGACCATGATTGAATAGCTGCAAGCAAGCATCCCACATATGCATGCAGAAGATGTCAGTGTCATCATGAATGCCACACCCGGGCATGCCTGATCCAACAAGGGCAATTGCATGCCAAAAAATGTGAATGTGAGAGAGGTGAGTGTGAGTGAAAGGGAGAGAGAGTGTGAGTGTGTTGTGTGTGTAAGTGATACGCACATGCGCGAATGGGAGTGCACAGACACACAGTTTATGGAAGATTTCTCACAGTCGGTACCTTCACCGGAAACTTGTCCACAAAAGAACTCCACACATTGCTACAATCCCTGGACTTCACTGCTCTTAAAGATCTCCAAACAGCACTATTGCACTTGAAACCAGACCCAAATGCAATTTGCCACACCCTATCACCCTTCTTCACTCGGCCTTTTGCCTCCATATACGCAAGCTCGTACCATAGAGAGCTACTTGATGTGTTCCCAAACCTGAACAATGTCATCCTCGATGGCTCCATATGCCACTCTGTCAGACTCAAATTCTTCTCAATCTCGTCCAGCACCCCTCTCCCACCCGCATGTATACAAAAGTGCTCGAATGCAAGCTTGAAATCTGGAATATATGGCTTCAACTTCACCCGCCCGAATCTTCTCAGCAATAAACTCGCAAAGAACAAGATCTGCTCCGATAGGGGCAGCACCATAGGACCCAATGTCGTAATATTGACCTTCAGCGCATTCCCAGCTATCATCATGAGCTCCTTCGACAATGACACGCCGATATTCATGTTACAATCCTCCTCTTGAAAAACACATGAGAAGGCTTTGTCATCTGCCCCTTTGTGGGTTCTAACAGAGTGAACAAGCTCATACTTGGACTTCTTCCTCAGAGACCTACAATTAGAGAGTAGAATCGCCGCACCGCCCATGCGGAAGATGCAATTCGACACTAGCTTGGATTTGTCATTACCCCAGTACCAGTTCAAAGTGATGTTCTCCATGCTCACTACAAGAGCAGTAGTATTCCTATGCACCTGAAGAAGATGCTTGGCAAGATCAATGGAGATTACCCCTGCGCTACATCCCATACCGCCCAAATTCACGCTGCGCACATTGCCCCGCATGTTATAGTGGTTCACTATGATTGCAGAGAGAGAAGGAGTCGGCACAAACAGGCTGCAATTCACAATAAGAATGCCCACATCCTTAGGTTTCACACCAGTTTTGGCAAAGAGATCATCCAGAGCGCCGAACATCACACGCTCTGCTTCAAGACGTGCCTCTGCCATACATGGATTAGGCGGCTCGCTAATCACAGCAGGTGGCAAGTATGTCTCTTCACCAAGCCCGGATCGCTCACAAATCTTACGCTGAAAATCCAAGCTCTTATCATTGAAGGCACCCATGGCAGCAGAGTACCTCATGAAATCCTCATTACTGCACATGTCCATTTTTGTCGCCTTGTAGCAGGCGAAGTCCACCATATACACAGGGTATGGCCTTGTCATGAAGTAGATAGTAATGACAAAGACAAGTGTGGTGGAGAAGAGCATGACATTGACCAGATTGTATTGAAGCATATCCCAAATGGCTCTCATGCCGACATGCCGAAGGCGACCCATCTCTGCGGCGACAGCCATACACAAGGGAAGCAGAAGCAAGTACATGGCATGCTGGATCAAGTAGTGGTAGCCAAGCTTCACGTACTTGAGGTTTACTGTCTTAAGGAGATCCGGCATTACAAATTTCTGCTTCAAGGACATGGCAGGCTTATCGGGCTCTGTCATTTGAAGAGGGGAATGACGCAGGGATGAGAGCTGGGAAGAGAGGGTCTGGCTATGGCGATCAAGAGTGGAAGTGGGTGTGGGTGTGGGAATGTGGGAATGTGTGACGGAAGGCAGCATCCACTACATTAGGTTCTCTCATCGGGTCTGAGTCAATCCGCGTGTATATGTGTATGTATGCTGAGGAGAGGGTAGCTGGCCCAGTAACCTCTAGAAGCAGAGGAACATGTGTGCATGAGACGAAGGAAACAGCTCACGCGATACAAATGCAGTAGGGCGATGCAGTTGGAACTTGGAGTAGGAAGTAGTTTTGTACACACACGCAGCCAAAGGAACGTGTTGGGTGCAATTAAGGGTGCAGCTGGGCCTACCGCAATACCTGTCCTCCATGTTTTCACACTCATAATCAGTGAATTCACATGCACCATGGCTCTCTCTCTCTCTCTCTCTCTCTCTCTCTCCATTTCACATCCTGCAGTCTGCCTCCCTCTACAATACCTGACATTTGAACTTTGAAGACTTTGTTGACTCAGCTGCCCAAAATGGAGTCAATGGAAAAGCTAGGCTCATAGAAATACAAGGTACGATAGAACTGGAGAGCAGATGCAGGAACTGCTTTTTATTCATGCTTGTACTAATACAAACATAAAAGAGCGAAAGGACAATCCAAATACTAAGGCCCTGTTCAAACTAGGCGGTGCAAGTTTCATGCACAAGGGCGTCAAGGTTGCGTGGCATAAATTGCTTCGCTCTGCAGGTGAGGACGTCTTCCTCCTCCGTGCCCGTCAGTTTTATTCCCACAACCACCCCCGTTACTAAATGACACCTCCTTTTGGGAGATGGGATCAATGGCTCACGATCACTGGTTGATTGTGATCGTTGGATTGCCTATGTAATGCAAAAGATTCCCACTTTCTCGGATCCGTGACTTGAACCCGCTACCCTCTCCCCCGCGGAATTGACTCTAACCACTAGGCTAATGCACACTCATCGAAAGGTGTGTGCGTGGTAACTTTATAGATCACGGTGTTGCTGGCAAGTTTACACCTAGTTCACACCAAATTTGGTGTGGTGTGCAGACCCTACCCAGTTCACACCGTGTTCACATTGAGTTCACACCGAGTTCACACCAAATTTGGTGTGGTGCACATACCTCCGAGTTCACACCTAGTTCAAATGACGATCGGACGACCCGGATTGCACCCGCCTCGCGACGCCTACTGTGGGCCATTGATCCCACCTCCCTAGGGAGGTGTCAATTACTGATGAGGATGCACCCCCCCCCCCCGGAAGAGTTGTTGGCCTCTCTCAACCTCTCTGTCTTTTTCGCTCTTCCTCCTCCAGCATCGTTCAGACAAAGCAGAGATAGACTTGCACGAAGCAATTCTTCCACTGGCCTTGTTTGAACCCAAATTAAGGGCAAGTTCAGACGGATCCGGCGAGAGCAACTACCTTTTTCAAGTGTCACCTCCCCCCTTGTTCACAAGAGGCGAAGGTAACTTACGTATGTTTTTTCTTGCAAGTTTGGCATCCAATGAGCGATAGCTTGCTAGTCAGACGTGTTGCCTGTACGATGTTGATCCTGGTTCGATATGCAATCTCTGCACACCTCGCTAAAAAGGAGGCAGCAAAAGCCCTCTTCCAAGGAGGGGCTTGCCCAACTTTTTGTGAGTCTAAAAATAGACTCTCTACTTTTGCTCCAACGAACATTGGACACAGTGGAGCCACGAACAACTCTTCGATCGGCTCGTCTAAACCTAGCACAACTCACAATTTTCAAAAAAGAAAAGAGTGCAAAAAAAAGACTCGCCAAGCAAAAAATCACTACCATTCCTAAAAATAATAGCTCTATGCATGCACTCCCTCAGCACTAAGTAACACGGGGTCTTAAACGAAGCCCCAACCATGGGATCCACCGTGGGGCGAGAATCACGAGATGTGAAGCACCCTCTGATTGGCAAAAAGTTAACAAGGACACAATTAGTCAACAAGGGCAAGGGAGGGTGGGCATCCGAGTATAGTTATAAACGATTTGTTTGCCACCCATGTCACAATCATGCATTCGGGCGAGGTGGTTAGGCCATTGGGTTTGCAAGCAGGAGGTGCCAGGTTCGATTCGCCTGGTTGCAAGGCGGACCATCATTTTTTTTTAGTTGTCCACTGGCCTCAAGATTTTCACGGGGGCCAACAGTCATTGATCCCACCACCCAGGCCCCATGTTACTTAGTATTGAGGGCATGCACTCCACAAAATGCTTCACATGCCACTTTTTAATTGGAGAACCACCTATGAACATGGGCACAAAAAAGCATGACTAGCCACTGCCTTAGAGAGAGAGAGAGAGAGCACCATGGTAGCCGGGGTTTTTGTTTGCGATTTTGTCGGCTTACTTTACTTTTCTTAGCACGACGAAATCTGATCATTTAAGTGCACACCAAAACGGCCTAGCTTTGGATACCATGTCCTCCCAAGATCACGTCATCGGTAAAAAAGATGATCTTCCAAGTCCTCCATACCCACTTGCAAACCCTAGTGGCTAGTCCCCGTGAAGTAGGGCACTTGCCGAACAGATGAAAGGGGTCTTCCAAGGCTGACCTACAGCCATAGCAAGTGTCAGAGCCAAACCCTCTAGCATGCACCTGAATCCCAGTGGGCAAGGCTCCCCAAAGCACCTCCAGATGAATACTTTTATGTAATCCGGCCCTTTAATCTCCCAGATGGTAGTAACCCTCTTTTGCCAGTGTTCTTCTGACCAATTTTTCTTTCAGATTCTGTTGAGTGGGGCAAACCACTTTGTACACCAGCACATTATAGGTACTCCAAGTCTTGGGAAGCGAGAACACTTTGTCTTTCGGCCAATGCGAGGCTCTCCAATCTATTTCTGATACGCAAATAGATGGAAATGAGGATACCAACACTTCCAAGAGTCTACTAATCAGAAGCCTTTCGTATATCTCCAATTTATGTTGCAATGCTATGAGCTCCACATCCTTCCAACAACAGCTTCTACATCCCAAAGATGCGAAAGTTTAGAGATTGCTTTGTTGTTCACCAGCCGTGCGACTTCCCTCCAAAAGGGGTCCAAGGAGCCCTTCCAAGTTTGGAGAGCCAGGGGAACCAATTGCAGGAGGAATCCTTGAAGTATCTGAACTTCTCTCCCCATTCCAGAATTGAGGCTACTTTGTTACACTTTCGTGCTAATTCCCCTGTGCAGCCACCAAGCTTGAGGATGTCCAACAAGGTGCTAAAATCTTATCCGATACAGTGGCCATCTTCCATACACTCCCTTTCGAGGCAAGCTTTGCATCATTATCATATCCCAGGCCATAATAGCCCACTTTCGTTGGCACACGAAGCTTCTGCATGCACCATGGGATGAAAAGTCCCGAGTCAACCATGATTCTTAGGCCTTGCTACCCATTCCCCTCTCCCCCATTGGCAAGGGGTTGTGGCTTTCATGTTACTTTTCCATAAAACCCTCTTGATAGGATTCAAGAATTCTTTCCAATTGGGCTTGTTCATTTTCAACAACAGCGATACAAATGAAATGTATGGTATCATGAAAGCATTAATCACCTGTATGGTATCATGAAAGCATTAATCACCATGACTCGACTATGAAAGGGGAGGAGAAAAAACTTCCATCTTCTCATTTTGTTGTTAAATTTGGTCAAGAGCCAGTCAAATCTCTATTTATCCGTAATGCCCTCCCCAAGTGGAGCTTATAATCTCTCCTGACCATTTCGCGAGGTCGAAGGTGTCGCTTTCTAAGAGAGATATCAATCTCGATTTCTCAATACTTCACATTGAGCCAGAGGCAGAGGCAAAAAGTTGAACAATCTCAAGGGCTCTTCTTAGTGTTTATGACTCAGCGTCATCTGCAAAGAGCTTAGCAAGCAGTTGCTTTCCTCTAGGCAATGAAAGACCTTGAATTTTCCCTTTCGCCGCATTGTCCTCAAGTGAAGTCACCAACGGGTGAGAGCCAATAGCAAAACGCAGCGGAGCAGCTTTGCTTGATCAAGTGCTTGACCTCAAACCCTCCCACTATCTTGTTGTTGAAGAGGAGCTCAGAGTAACTTCCTTCCCCCAACGTGCAGACAATCGCACACATTCTGGGTCCAAATCCCAAAGCCTTCATGACTGCCTCAATGTATGACCATGAGAGTGGGATTTGAATACTTGGTGAGTTGAAAGACGACTGCCCATGTTTGGAATTGGTTCTTTATAGATTAATCTAATAATTTGGGTGGCGTTCAAAGTTGATGTTTGAAGGATGTGAGTTGTTTGAAACTGTCAATTACGAACTTGACAAATAATTTACAACACAATCTATCGCCTCAATACAATCTACCCATGAGCCCCCTTCAAATGCCAAGGGTTAATGCATCAATGGGAAGGGAAGTGGCTCATTGTGAGTCCCACGAACTTTCCCACACTTGTTAAGGTAGTTAGAGCTAATTAAGTAAGGGCTTATTGGATTAGGATATACTAATGCGTTTGTTCATTAAATTCAGCAATGCCAAAGGGGAGGGACATATTCCTAAAGGCACTAAGAAGCTGCTTATCACAGGTGAACACATGTTCAAAGGCCCATTGTTCCAAAGCCTAGCTAAAAAATCTCTACGTAAGCTAAATAAAGATGTTGGTCCTTTAAACCCTAAAGCTTGGAAATCTTTGCTAGGAGTATTCAAAAAGCAGTCAAAAGTGTGAGCCATAGAATGAAAAAGGCTTGGAGGAGTGTATGAAGCAACTTTAAGATGAAGTAGCTTTATTGACCAAGCAATATATTATAGTAGGGTCGGCTTCCGAAGAAGAGCACGAGAGGTTGCTAGAAGCAAAAACTGACTTGGCAGAACAACAACTCCAAGAGGTTAGGAGGGCAAGAGTATTATTTAGAGATTCCTTCCTTCAGTCGGGAGGCCTCCAAACAAACACACTTTTTCAGGGCCTTGAAAATCAAGAGGAGTCGAGGCCGTGTCCACTTGCTCGTAGATGGGGACGGGAATGTTGTACAAGTCTAAGATGAAATGGCCAAGATGATGCTTGATTATTTAAGCCAGGTTATTGGCCAACCTGAGGCCTCCTCTCAAGAAGTTGATGAAGCTAGAGCTACTCTGCTTGCGAGTGTAAGTGAGATGATCTCTCAATCTGAAGCCAACCTTCTTGAAAAGGATTTTTCTAAAGATGAATGCTCGCTTGTGTTGCAAGCTTTAGGCGAGTAGAAGTCCCATGGTTGGGACAGCTTGATTAGAGAGTCCTTCAGAGAATTTTGGGATGATCTCAAGTTCCCAATCACACATATGGCTAGCCAATCCCTACCTGAAGGGACTATGGACTCTAGCGTAAAGAAAGGGCTCATAAAACCTTTCTCCAATTAAGTCTGTTTCTCTCAAATGAAGCACTAGAATCCCATCTCTATGATGTATGTGGCATATAAAATCATTGCAAAAGTTGTTGCCCTTAGGATCTCCCCCCTTCTCGACAAAGCCACCTCCCCACATCAGCATGGATTTATCAAAGGAAGATCAATTTATGACAATATATCTGCATCAATGGTTGGCATCAAGTATGCAACCCTCATCAAACAAGAGTGCATTTTGTTGCAACTTGACTCCCCTCTTAGACAAAGCCACCTCCCCACATCAGCACAGGTTTATCAAAGGAAGGTCAATTTATGACAATACATTGGTAGCAATGGTTGGCATCAAGTACGAAACCCTCATCAAGCAAGAGTGCATTCTGCTGCAACTTGACCTGGACAAGGCTTATGTGGTTCTTCATACTAGATGTCATGAAATCGTTGGGCTTTGCATCTTGCTCTATCGATTGGTTCACACTCTGGGCGCTGGTAGCCATTCTGAGCTTCTGCTCAATGTAGAATTGTGGGCTCCTTTGAAGTCACAAGAACAATCAAACAAGGATGCCCCCTTGCGATTCGCCATTGGCTTGCATCCCCTAATTACTATGCTCAAAGCTAGTGCTGCGAGAGGGGAGCTACAAGGGTTGACCTTGCCTGGCAACAACCAACTCATGGCCAAGCTATTCATGGATGAAGTCCTCCTTCCTCTCCTTGAAATCTTTCCCCCAAGTATTCAAGAAGGCTCTGGAGATTGTGCAAACATTTGCCATTGCCTCGGGGTCAAAGTGCAATATTTAAAAGTCAAGGGATATATTTCCATCTAAGAACAACTCTTTCGACCCATCTTTTTGGACTGAGAAAATGTCTCAAAAGAAAAGATATTTTGCCATATGGGGGCCCCTTGGGGGCTAACATAATGCACGAGCAAAGATTCTATTGGGTCTTGGAAGAACGGCCAGATGTAAAATGAGAAGGTGGGAGCATGTGATGCTTCCCTATAAGACTCGATGCCTTGGTAGTGGGCAGGCAAAATGGGATTAGTTGTTAGATCGGTGGAACAAGGTGGTATAGGGATACTCAGCCTTGTTGTTCTTGTTGAGGCCCAATGTGCCAAATTTGTGGTCTCAATTGCAAAAAGAGACCATGCATGGGCTATTATGACCAAGGATATGATGGACCAAGTGAAGCTCAACTCGTTGGTGCGTGAGTGAAATAGAGCAATGAAGGCATTCGAGTGGGGATAAATAACCAAATATTTCTAGAATCTATGTGGCTCTCCAAAGCTACTGGCGCCAAACAACACCAGGCATGGGCTATTATGACCAAGGATATGATGGACCGAGTGAATCTCTACTCTAAAAGTGGATAGTGGAAAGGGATAGAGGTTCGCGACAAACTCCTAGCCCCTTAATGGTCCAACCTGAGACTGGGTAAACGAGCAAGCTAGTGCATAAGTACAATAGAGAAACGAAGGCATTGGAGTGGGGAGAGATAACCAAATACTTCCAGAACTCCATAACAAACTGGTCCGCGTGGCTCTCCAAAGTTGTTGGCATACTATTGGAGATAGATTTTTAGACCAAGGACTCCAATGATTGGCCCACTTCTAGGACGTCAACAACCAGAGCTGGAAAGAGACATACCAATTGGTTGCCCAATTTCACCTCAATGGCACTGATAGACTACTTGTCAACAAAGTTGTGGAAGGGTTGGACAATTTCTTGATGTCTCTCTATGATTCCAGTTTTGAGTGGAAAGCCTAGTGATGGCCCAGAGTAGCCATTTCCTCAAACGACATACCAAGGGCATATACCATGCTTTAATACATAAGGCTGATTGGTTCGTCCCCCTCAAAAAAACAATGGGGTAAACAATGGCTGGAGGTTTGGTGGGTGGAGATAGCTAAAACTGTTTGGAACCCACAGTGGCCTCATTCAAATATATTTCTATTGACATACTCTTTCACATTCTCGCCATGCATCTTATGCATCAGATTGTTATGCTTTGTCTGTTTCTAGTTTATGTAATGTAGACGAACAACTATCTTTTGACGAATCACTGAATTCAAAAAGTTGGATGGCTACCATGCAATCAGAATATGATGCACTTATAGGAAATGACACATGGATTTATGTGATTTTCCTCCTGGAAAAAAAGGCCATTATTACGAAGTGGGTTTAAAAGTTGAAATGTAATTTGTATGGTAAGATTGATCGCTATAAGGCTCTTGTTGCAAAAGGTTATGCATAACAAAAAGGCATAGATTATGAAGAGATTTTTTATCCCACTTTACGTATGACTACTATCTGTTTTCTATGTGCATTGGCAGCTCATTTTGGATGGGATGTACATCAATCAGATATTGTTACTGCTTTCTTGAATGGTGACATATTTAAGGAACTTTATGTAATGTAGCCTCGCGATTTTGTCAAGAAAGGACAAGAGGATAAAGTGTGCAAATGTGAGAAATCTTTGTATGGGTGGTAGCAATCTCCTCGTGCTTGGTATGAGAAAGTTGACACTCATTTGGTTAAACGAGGCTTTCATAAGTCCTACATAAATCACTATAAAGTGTGAGGTAGGGCTTGGAAAAAAATAGGTTTGCTTTATCAAAAACCAAGCTCAGACAAGAAGAGCTCTTAGAAGCTAGTGGAGCCCTTGTCTATACTAGAGAGTTTTGGGCTAGAAAGTTGGATAGACCTACAGAAACATGTTTGAACTTCTGAAAAAGAAAAAGTTTAAGGAATTTATTCCTTTTCTTGAAAATGAATCTGGCACTATTGCCACCACTCATCAAGAGAACTTGGACACTGCTCATAAATTTTTTTTCGATATCTTCTCTGAACCCCCTAAGAGAACCAGGGCTATCTAGGAAGCAAGAGCTCAAATTTCTCTAAATAGAAAGTGAATTATTTCTACTCAAAGCACCAAGCTCCTGGACTAGCCCATCTCTGAGGGGGAGATTAGAGAAGCTATCTCTAAGCTGAACACTGGAAAATATCTTGGGATAGATGATGAGTTTTTTTTTTTGGAATATCAAGATTTCTTAGTCCCCTACCTTTGTAGTATTTGGCAAGAATCCACTAGGAGAGGAGCTCTTCTTGCTAGCATCAACACAGGAGTTGTTAAACTCATTCATAAAAAATACAGCAAGGAGTAGTGGCCTATAACTTGTCTAACAACACTCTACAAAGTTTTTTCCCTCTGTCTGGCCATAAGAATTAGTCATTTGATGGATCAAATTATTCTTAAAGAGAAAAAAGGTTTCATTAGAGGTAGATTCATCCTGGATGCTATAATCACTCTGTGGGAAGGGATGGAATATGCTGCTGACATTGATCGAGACTACTATTTCTTCAAAGTTGACTTTGATAAGGCATATGACAGAATGAAGTGGGATTTTATGCTTCAATCTTGCATGACATTGGATTTGGGAAGATGTTCATTAAATTTGTGCATGTTCTTTTTGGTAATGCTTATGCAAGGATTTTTATCAATAGTTATGTCATAAAATCTAATATTTAACCAAACCAGATGATTTTCTCATATTAAACTGATCATTTAATGTGGGAGAATAGACGGGAACAAGGGTTAGAATATAGACATGTGCTTATGGGTCTATCTCAACATGGGGCCAATGGTAAAGGGGTCCAAATGAGAGACGATATGTTAAAGAGCAAGGCTAGCCACCAATGGAGCGTGAAGACCTTAGGGTTAGCTTCAGTGAAGACCTCCAAAGATTAGTGTTAAAAGTCCTTTGACCTTCGATAAGCTAGGGTTGTGCTTGAGGTGGGAACCCGGCCCAAGCTTGAGGTGCTTGCTGTGCCTGGTGATTGAGATGCTTGAGGTGCTTGATGATTGAGATGCTTCAGGTGCTTGTCATGATTGAGATGCTAGGGTTGTACTTGAGGTGGGAACCGAGCCCAAGCTTGAAGGGCTTAAGAGCTGAGCTTGTGGTGAGAACCTAGCCCAAGGTTGAGAGGCTTAAGAGTCGAGCTTGTGGTGAGAACTGGGCCCAAGGTTGAGGGGCTTGAGCCATGCAAGTAAGGGGGGCGGGGGGGTTTGCTTGAACTCTCTCTCTCTCTCTCTCTCCCAAAGGGCACCCCTTGCCTAAGAGGCAAGTAGGACACATGTCAAGCCCCTAGCTAGGTTACCCTCAATGAGTGTCCAAAGCCTATTGGTTGACCCCTAGAGAGGTCCAATGATAATTTAGTTAATTTAATTAATTGTTTTTGAAAATATTAAGTCCTCTCTCTCAAAGGGGTAAGGGGGACACTTGTCCTAGGCTACCCTTGTTGCTTGATATGCATTTTGCATGTGATTGGCCAGGCTTGCAAGGGTCCAATGAGCTTCCAAGTTGAGCTAGAAGACCTGGGGATTGACCAAAGCAAGAAGGGGGGTTTCTTGGGGGGTATACTCTCCCACACAACCTCACACACACTCTCATTCAAAGTGCAAGAACTCCATCTCCTTCTCCAAGCTTGTTGAGAAGTTGAGAGCCTACACCAACACTCTTGGCTATGGAATGCAAATCCAACCCAGAGCCATGCTTCAATGCTTAAGCTTGACATCTTATCCATCTTCATTACTATGCTATTATGTATGCTAGCAAGAAGAGTGATGATAAGTGAGGAAATATTTCTTTCTCCTATGAATGTTTCTTCTTCCTCTTTCCTACCCTCATTCCCCGGTAGCTCTCTCCACCTTTGAAGGCGTTTGAGGCCTTGGGACTGAGGCTTGGGATAGTTAATGCTTTTTGCAAAGTCTATGTTATGATCGTGATGCATGAAGCTTCCCATCTTCATTGCATCACCTAGGTCACAAGGAACACAAAGATTGTATTGTACCAAGTCTCTCTTGATGGGAGAATCTATAATACAAAAGTCTATTGGAGGGGGGAACGGCTCCACATAAATCCGGTCCTCAATTGTTGTCAAGTTCTCTAAACTCTCTCTCTTGCAAAAGTATTGTTCATGTCAAGTTAATTAAGTACTATGATTATGTTGCTATTATTAATTAAGTTCACCCTCTATGTTCTCAAAGTAGTCTCACAAAAATGCTCTCTTTAATTCTCCTAATTACGCTATTTTCAAAGTTCATAGGACATTCCATTACAAGTGATCTTTCAAATGCAATTCACCTCATGAGGTCCATCAAACATGGATGTCCTCTTGCCCCTCTGCTCTTTGCAATTGCTTCAGATGCTCTTGGGTAGCTGATCAAAGACAAAATCAATGAAGGTATAATTAAAGGCATTAATATCCAAGGGGCCTCCTCTGCCCTCTGTCTCCAACAATTTGCAGATGATACAAATGCTCTTATGCATGCTGATAGTAATTTTGCTAGGGGATTTCTGGATTGTGTTAACTTATTTTGTCTGGGTAGTGGATCTGTAATTAGCCACTCTGAGATAGGATTCAAGTCCTCCAATAGGGATTTACCAGTTTCAGTAAGGAATGTAGGTTGTAAGACATTCCAGATGGGCAAATGTTTAGACTATTGTGTATACCAGGGGTTTACTGTTTCAATGGAACAGAGATGGAAGTGGGTTCTTAACAGATTTAGAAAGAAAATGTAACAATGGCACAATATGCAACCTATTCTCTCCTCTAGGGTCTTTGTGCTTAGCCACTACACCTCCTGCCTTCCTTAATCTACTACATCTCTTGTTGGAAACCCTCCAAGCTACAACTTGATCAAGCCACACAATTAGCCAAAAGATTCCTTTGGGATGGAAATGATCTGGGTGCTAAAGTACCTAAAGTTGCATGGAACACTTGTTGTTTGCACAAAAACAAAGGAGGATTGAATGTCCTAGAACTTGATAGGCTAGCCACTAAGTTAGCAGCTAAATGGATATGTTGAGCATTGCAATCTACTAATTATTGGGCGTGTCTTCTTAGGAACACTGCATCTAAATGCAACCTTAAGAAATACAAGGTCTGGACTGAACTTTCCTTTTGGGATATCATCAGAGCTCCAATTGAGATCAAATGCCCGGTTCACTCCATATTAGCTAGATTTTGGAATGCTTAGCTCATTAAAAAACTTTGGCATTTTTCTAATGATCATCTTGCTAACCCTGATTTCTATATGTCGGGTTCAATATGGTTTGGTCAGATACCATAAAACAAGGGTTGTATTCTCAGCATTAGAGCTCACAAATGCTTTTAAAAAGGGAGGAAAGAGTATCTCTTTTCTCACCTATGATGGCACCTTTGGTGCCACCGACAAAGTATTGGCCTTTATCCAGCAATTTGATACGGCCTTTGGAGATGAGGGCTTCACGGAGTCCTCCAAGCTACACCATGTAGCTATGCACTTTTAGAAATTGGCTTGTGAATGGTGGGCTAGGCTTTGTGGCAACGGTGAAGCCTCAAAGACATGGAAAACTCTATGAGTTTCAATCATGAAGCAATTCCTTGCAAGCGATGCAAAGGAGAAAGTGATTACCGAATGGCAAAGTTTGAAGCTTCTCTCCCATGAGTCTCTCCACAAATACGTAGACAAGTTTTGGATTTACATCTCAAGGCTATTGTCTTTCAAATGATAGACTTCGCCGAGCAAAAGAAACAATTCTATGCAGGAGGATTACCTGAAGAGAGGGCCGAGTACGTCAACTCCTAATGCCTGGTTCTATCACCGAAGTAATCCACCACCCCATGGTTGCTTTGCGCATCAATTTCCAACAAGGGGCTAGAAGGAATGTCAAGCCCATGGAAATCAATGACAAAGGTGATGCAAATGGGAAAACCAATGCCCAAAATTCTACCCAAGGCAAATCCAACAACAACAACAATCGGTCCAAGGAAAAGGGAGTTTACAAAGGTAAAAACAAACTCTCTCCTGAAGAGCTTGAAGCTTTTCGCAAGGACCGCAAATGTTTTAAGTGTGGGGAGCAAGGACATGGCTATCATTCTTGCCCCAAGAGAAATGCCCGCAATGAGACTCCTAGAGCTTCCACTATCAAAGATCCAAAAGAGGATGCTCATTCCAAAGGATCACCTCTCTCCTATGCTTGGGGAAAGGTAAGGGAACATGATGCCTTCATCTTGTTTGGCCCTGGCTCTACTCACAACTTCACATCAACAGAGTTGGTGTAACATTTAATGGCCTAAAAACTTGTGTGTAGCAGAAATTAACATGAACATAGTGGGCATTTCATTAAAATAGATTCCTAATGAGAATTACAAGAGTGCTTGGGTGGAGAGAGCAACAAAAAGCATAACACCTAGCTAGATAGCATGAACAATACTTTCAAAAGAGAGAGAAATTAAACTATTGACAATAGTTGAGGACCGGATTTGCATGGACTCGGTCCCCCCTCCAAAAGGCTTTGTATTATGGTTTCTCCCATCAAGAAAGACATTGTACAATACAATTCTTTGTGTTCCTTCAAGACTAGCTAGTGCAATGAAGATGAAAGCTTCATGCACTAAGCAAAACACTTAGCAAACACAACATCAATTATCCCTGGTCTCAGACCCAAGACCTCACACACCTTCAAAGATGGTGAGAGCTAGCAGGGTATGAGAGTAGATTGAGAGGAAGAAGGAGTATCTTACGAGAAAGATGTACATCTCCACACATAATCACTCATATTAGCATAGCTTAGCTTAGTAATTAGCATGGTAGAGGAGATGAGCATGCATTGAATCTTGGCTCTTGGTTGGATTTGCATCCACATGCCAAGAGTGTGTCGATGTAGGCTTCTATCTCACAAGCTTGGAGTAGGTGATGAGCTCTCCATTAAAGCTTGGGAAGAGATAGTATTTTTCTTACTTCTCACATAGACTATGTGAGAGAGTGTGTGTGATAATGCCTTGCAAAAATCAGCCCCCTCTCTCCTTTGGGCGACCCCTCTTGCTATTTGCTCTTGCTATCCTCCCATTGGACCTCCCTAGGACTAGCCAATGACAATTAAGCAGCATAAGTGATAGCCTTCCGACATGTGTCCCCCTTTCCCCTTTTGTGAGAGCTTTAGGTAATTTAATAATTCAACTAAACTCTCATTGGACCCCTTTGCCTCCTGGCCAATAGGAATCAGGCAAGCCATTGGGCTGTTGAATGCTCATTGGACCCCTTGGGAGACTGTCCAATAGTCTTCTAAAGGACTTAATTCTCATTGGTTCTTTTATTAAGTTTTTTTAAATTAATTAAACTAGATTTACTCTAGCCTAATTCTCATTGGTCCACCTTCAAGGCCATGCAATAGGAATTGGGTACACCTTGCAGGCATCTGGCCTAGGGAGCTGACATGTGTCCTTCATTCCCTTTGTGTAAAGGGAGCTTGTGTGTGTGTGTGTGGCTTTCTCTCTCATCCCCTACATGCAAGGCTCGCTAGGGATTGCAAATACTTTTTTGTACACACACAAAGCATCCAATTCCCCTATGGTTGACCTTTGGACACAACCTTTGAATTTTGGACCTTAGCATTTTGGAAGTCTTAATGGGCTGAACCTTAGGGTCTTTTTAGCCCATTGTTGCACATGGCTCTTTTGCAGATGGCCCCCTTTTTGGATCCCTATTTTCCCTCCTTTGGATCCCTACAGTGGTCGGTCTGCTAGCTTAACCAATATTCTAGCTTTTTCTCCCCTGGCACTTCCCCATATTAAATGATCAGTTTAACATGAGAAAATCATTTAGGAGAATTAGATATTGATTATTATGACAGTTGGCCACTAAGTTGTACATTCAAGCTTTCAAAATGGGAGATATAGTAACGGCTGACACAGTTTTCAAGGGATAGCAAGCCTCCGTTACTCCCTTGATTGGGAAGTTGAGGCTTCATGTCCAAAGCTATGTCGACAAAGGAGACTTTTTCATCTCTCCTCTCCAACATGAGGATGCTATCGTAGGGGCACCATGGTTTGATCGCATGGCTACCAACATGAAGTTCCCTGAAAGGAGAATCTACTTCACGTACAAGGGAAAGAACATGTATATAGATGTTAGTGAGTCTGGCCGTACTATACCACTTGTAAATCCTCTTGATTTTGATAAATCAATGAAGAGCTCAGTTTCTGCGTACATGATTTTTCTCAAAGAGTCCCTAAAAGGTCCTAATGTTTCATCAGATCTAAATGGTAGGAATCAAGAAGAGTTAGACTTGTCTAATTTTCTAAAAGGATTCCAAGATGTGTTCATCGATGATATTCCTATGGACTTACCTCCAAAATGGGGGGATGATGACCATCGAATTGAGCTCCTACCAGGAAGCTCACCGCCTAACATGCCTCCTTATTGAGTTTCTCAAGATCAACAAGAGGAGATCATGAGGCAAGTACAAGAATTGGTAGACAAAGGGATGGTGAGGCCTAGGTCCTCTCCCTTTTGTTCTCCAATCCTTTTAGTGCAAAATAAGGATGGTACATACAGTATGTGTGTGGACTATCCAGCACTAAACCATATCACTATCAAAAACAGATTTCCTGTGCTTTGGGTAGAAGACATGTTTGATAAGCTACAAGGCTCTACCTACTTCAATAGGATTGATCCTAAAAGTCGCTATCATCAAATAAGGATAGTGGATGAAGATATCCTAAAGACCATGTTCGTACAACATTTGGTCTTTATGAGTATCTAGTCATGCCTTTTGGCTTGACTAATGCACTAGCCACGTTCAATCGTTTAATGGAGAAAAATATTTAGACCCTACCAAAATTCAATGGAGTGTTCTTTGATGATATCATGATCTACTCCAAGTCCTTGGAGGAACACAAGCAACATCTCCAAGTGATTTTTCACGCATTGAGGGAGAAAAAGCTTTTTCTCAATCAAAAGAAAAGTGAATTTTTCCGTCAAGAGATTCAATACTTAGGTCATATTATCTCTCAAGATTGTATCCATATGGATCCATCAAAGTTGGAGATAATAAAAGCATGGCCTAATCTAAGGAATCTACATGAGCTAAGAAGCTTGATTGGTATGTGTGCATACTATAGACGCTTCATAGCAAAATTCTCTCAAATAGAAGGACCATTACATGACTTAACAAAGAATACTGTTAAGTACTCATGGACTAATAAGGAGAAAAATGCTTTTGACAATCTCAAAGAGAAGCTTACCTCCCAACGAGTCCTTATGCTTCCGGATCTCTCAAAGCCATTTGAGGTCTAATGTGATGCGTGTGGTGATTGCCTTGGAGCAGTCTTGCTTCAAGAAGGGCATGCCATAGCATATGAGAGGCAAAGGCTCAATACGGATGAAGGAGTCTTGGAAATTTATGAGAAATACCTTTTAATTGTTCTACATGCCCTAGACACATGGAAGCACTATCTATTGGGGACTCCATTTATTATACGAACCGACCACCAAAGTCTCAAGTACTTCATGACACAAACCAAGCTTTCCAACAAACAAATGAGGTGGGAAAATTTTCTTTTGCAATTTAATTTTTATATTGCTCACGTTGTTGGTAAGCACAATCAAGTGGTCGATGCACTTTCCTCAGGGGGTGCACTATGTAATCATATTAATGTATAACGTAAGTTCAAAAGGAGGGGTTTTAAAACGCAAAATTCTAGGCAATTCAACAGAGATACATTAAAATAAGGGGGTTTTATATTCAATTTTGGAAAATTTTATTAAAATAAGGGGTCATTTTAATCATTCAGACATGTTAAAAGAGGGGTTTTTTTAATACCCCGTGAATGCGCGTTATATAGGGGGTACTGAAAAGTGAACCCCCCAAGGCGCTTTCACGACGACCAAAAGGTAATGCGGTGTCTATAGCAACTCACCATGATCTATCTTCTATGATAGATGAGTATGCTACTGACCGTAACTTTAGAGACAGAATGTTAGCCCTTGCTTTGGGGAAGAAAGAGGAACCATTCACCTTGCAGGATGGTTATCTTCTTCATGGCAATAGGCTATGTGTTACCCACTGTCTTCATGAGAAAGTCATGTATGAATCCCATGCTCCTTCCTATGCGAGGCATAGATGCATTCAACCTACTCTTTGAGGAGTAGAGACGTATTTCTATTGGCCTACCATGAAAGTGGACATACAAGAGTATGTTTCAAAATGTGTAGTATGCCAAAAGACTAAGTATGATAGAGGGAAGCAACCTGGATTACTCCATCCATTGCCAACCCCTAATTCACCATGGGAGAGTATATCCATTGATTTTATCTTTGGATTACCCAAGTCTATCCATGGGAATACAAGAATATGCACAATGATCGACATGTTTAGAAAAAATCACACTTTATTCCTGTCAAAAAGACTATTAAGGCACTCCAAATGGCAACTCTCTTCATATCTCAAATTTTCAAACACCATGGATTGGCTAAAAATTAATGGTGTTTCAAACACCATGGATTGTCAGATAGAGATCCTAGAATGACCATTAATTTTTGGAAAGGTCTCTTTGAAAATCTACGTACAAGATTTAATTTCTCTTCAGCCTATCACCCACAAACGGATGGCCAAAGTGAGATAACCAATTTTACGATACTCGATCTACTAAAGACTTATGTTACAGAAGTAGATCAACACTCACAATGGAAAAAGTACTTACCTCTTGTAGAGTATGCATACAATAATATTTTTCATACTTTTACGAGAAAAGCACGTTTTGAAATCATTGAGGGAAGACCTAAAAGTCCCTTGCTACTTAAAGAACATGGGAAGGTCTTCGTTGTTGCCGATGAGTATAGCCGTGACCTACAAGAATCTTTCCAAAAGATTAAGGAGGCTATATCCATCTCTCAACAAAGGCAAAAAGTTGATGCTGACAAGCACAAAAGAGCCTTAACGCTTAAAGAAAATGATTGGGTCTTACTTAAGTTTCCCAAGGCTCGATTGAGGCACACAACGGGCAAAAAACCTAGGGCCATCAAAAGTATTATGCTAAACTAGCAAAAATATACTATGGTCCTTTTCAAATTTTGAATCCAAATCAATGAGATAGCTTATCAACTCAATTTGCCCAAGCAGTGGCTCATACACAATTCTTTTCATACAAAGGAACAACAAGTATACCTCTCTTTCAACTTCCGAACAAAGTATGCCTCAAAGCATCTAAGGGACACATCCAATGTAGGGTGAGCCTTCTTGAGTCTTTTGTATAGCTCAATCTATGCCATCAAAACAAAAAATGTTAGAAAATTACAACTTCATGCAGATGGTAAAATGCCAAAACTAGTTGTAGACAGTACCAAATATGGTACGATAGAGTACAAAAATCTCATATTAGGTAACCAAAATGATTCATTTCTACCTTATTTGGTACAATATAAAACCAATACACATCAATGCAAAACAAAGTGGGTTCTTTTGAGGGCCTTTGGTACTATACAACCATTTCCCCACATGAAATAGAATAGCATAATTTAAGAGCTCGACAACACCAAAACCAGTCAAATTTGAGACATTTCAGAAAACATTTGGTGATATACAAATTTGAGACTATTTATAAAAATTTGGCACTATAAAAAGACTATTTCTATATTAGATACTGTCTTTAGGATTTTGGTATTAGTACAACGAATGGCTTGTAGGAGATCCACCAGGTGAACCAATTGTTGAAGGCCCTCTCAAAATCGAAGACCAAGAAGAGGTGCTACAACCTGAAGCTATCCTTCCACATGAAGACAAGGTACTACAACATGGTAAGATTGTCTTATTAAGTTCAAAAATTATCCTTTTGAAAATGCTATATGGATGCAAGGAATACAGCTTAAGGATAGTATGAACCTTGTCAATGCTTACAATGCTACATTAGAGTAAGCAAATGTATAATTGTTTTTCAAATGACCAATGTTTTTGTCTCATAAGACTAGTTCTCTTTTTATTGTGCACTAATCTAAGTAGTATGCATGCTTAAAATCATGTTTGTGATGACGACGTCTCTTAAACACCAAGTAGAATTTGTCACTCTACTTTGGAAGAATGAAATGGACTAAAGAGCATACATGCTTGCGGTAGCTATGTCTCCCAAGCACCAAATGGATTAGTCATCCATCTTGGAAAGATGTAATAGGTAAAAAGGTATCCTCTACCCTCTAAGAAACATTGACTAATGACTAAGGCTTTATCTCTTCTACATCATAGTCGACGACGACTATGATTTCAAGAGAGAGGTAATGTCATAAAATCTAATATCTAACCAACCCAAATGATTTTCTCATATTAAATTGGTCATTTAATGTGGGAGAATAGATGGGAACAATGGTTAGAATATAGACATGTGCTTACAGGTCTATCTTGATACGGGGCCAATGGTAAAGGGGTCCAAATGAGAGACGATATGTCAAAGAGCAAGGCTAGCCAATGGAGCTTGAAGACCTTAGGTTTAGCTTCATTGGAGACCTCCAAAGGTTAATGTTAAAAGTCCTTTGAACTTAGGTAAGCTAGGGATGTGCTTGAGGTGACAACCCAACCCAAGCTTGAGGTGCTTGTCATGCCTGGTGATTGAGATGCTTGAGGTGCTTGATGATTGAGATGCTTGAGGTGCTTGTCATGCTTGAGATGCTAGGGTTGTACTTGAGGTGGGAACCCAGCCCAAGCTTGAGGGGCTTAAGAGCCGAGCTTGTGGTGAGAAATGGGCCCAAGGTTGAGGGGCTTGAGGTGTCACAAAAGTCAACAAATATCCCTACAAGGAGGAGGCGAGCCATGCAGGTGGGTGTGTGTGTGTGTCGGGGGGGGGGGTTTACTTGATCTCTCTTTCTCTCCCAAAGGGCACCCCTTGCCTAAGAGGCAAGTAGGACACATGTCTAGCCCCAGCTAGGTTACCCTCAAGGAGTGTCCAAATCCTCTTGGTTGACCCCTAGAGAGGTCCAATGATAATTTAGTTGATTTAGTTAATTGTTTTTGCATTTATCAAGTCCTCTTTCTCAAAGGAAAGGGGGACACTTGTCCTAGGGATACCCTTGCTACTTGATATGCATTTTGCATGTGATTGGCCAGGCTTGTAGGGGTCCACCAATGAGCTTCCAAGTTGAGCTATAAGAGGGGGTCGACCAAAGCAAGAAGGGGGGTTTCTTGGGGGGTATACTCTCCCACAGACACTCTCACACACTCTCATTGTGTGAAGTGCAAAGTGCAAGAACTCCATCTCCTTCTCCAAGCTTGTTGAGAAATTGAGAGCCTACACCAACACTCTTTGCTATGGAATGCAAAGCCATGCTTCAATGCTTAAGCTTGCCATCTTCTCCATCTTCATTACTATGTATGCTAGCAAGAAGAGTGATGATAAGTGAGAAACTATTTCTTCTCCTATGAATGTTTCTTCGTCCTCTTCCCTACCTTCATTCCTCACTAGCTCTCTCCACCTTTGAAGGTGTTTGATGCGTTGGGACCGAGGCTTGGGATAGTTAATGCTTTTTGCAAAGTCTATGTTATGTTCGTGATGCATGAAGCTTCCCATATTCATTGCATCACCTAGGTCACAAGGAACACAAAGATTGTATTGTACCAAGTCTCTCTTGACGGGAGAATCTATAATACAAAAGCCTATTGGAGGGGGGACCGGTTCCACATAAATCCGCTCCTCAATTGTTGTCAAGTTCTCTAAACTCTGTCTCTTGCAAAAGCATTGTTATGCCAAGTTAATTATCTCTATGATTATGTTGCTACCATCAATTAAGTTCACCCTCTATGTTCTCAAACTAGTCTCACAAAAATGCTCTCTTTGATTCTCCTAATTCCGCTATTCTCAAAGTTCATAGGACATTTCCATTACAAGTGATCTTTCAAATGCAATTCACCTCATGAGGTCCATCAGACATGGATGTCCTCTTGCCCCTCTGCTCTTTGCAATTGCTTCAGATGCTCTTGGGTAGCTGATCAAAGACAAAATCGATGAAGGTATAATTAAAGGCATTAATATCCAAGGGGCCTCCTCTGCCCTCAGTCTCCAACAGTTTGCAGATGATACAAATGCTCTTATGCATTTTGATAGTAATTCTGCTAAGGGATTTTTGGATTGTGTTAACTTATTTTGCCTGGCTAGTGGATCTGTAATTAACCACTATGAGACAGGGTTCAAGTCGTCCAATAGGGATGTTCCAGTTTCAGTAAGGAATGTAGGTTGTAAGACTATTCTATATGGGAAAATTTTTAGTCTATTGGGTATACCTATGGGGTTTAGTGTTTTGATGGAACAGAGATGGAAGTGGGTTCTTGACATATTGAGAAGGAAAATGTACCAATGGCACAATATGTAGCCTACTCTCTCCTCTAGGTTCTTTGTGCTCAACCACTACATGCTGCCTTCATTAATCTACTACATCTCCTGTTGGAGACCCTCCAAGCTACAACTTAATCGAGCCATACAATTAGCCAAAAGATTCCTTTGGGGTGGAAATTATCTGGGTGCTAAAGTACCTAAAGTTGCCTGGAACACTTGCTGTTTGCACAAAACCAGAGGAGGATTGGGTGTCCTAGAACTTGATAGGCTGACCACTAAGTTAGCAGCTAAAGTGATCTATAGAGTATTTCAATCTACTAACTATTGGGCTTGTGTTTTCAGGAACACTGCATCTAAATGCAACCTTAAGGACTACAAGGTGTGGGATGAACTTTCCATTTGGGATATCATTAGAGCTCCAATTGAGATCAAATGCTCGGCTCAGTCCATATCAACTAGATTTTGGAATGCTTGGCTTGACTTTTTTTTTTTTTTGCATTTTCCTAATTATCGCCTTGCTAACCTTGATTTTTATATGTCGGATTCAATATGTTTTGGTCAGATACCATATAAGAAGGGTTGTATTCTCAGAATTTAAGCTCACAAATGCTTTAAAAAGGGGGTGAAGACTTGGGGGGATATTCACCACCAGGATAGATTGCTCACTCCTATTGAAATTTGTAATAAATTTCATTTGTCTTCTGGCTGTCTTGCAGAATTAACTAGTAGGCTACCCCATATTTTAGAGCTCAAAGTCTTTAGTATCCCTTTTGTTTGCAAAGGGAACACAGTCCTATGTTTTGCAGGACTAATCTTTAGCCAGCTAGGCTTCACTCCAAAATTTGATTCAGATTTAAAAGCCAAGCTCAGCGAGAAATGGAAAGTCTCATGGAGTAGCAAGCAATGGATCTTTAGATTCAAATCTATTTGGAGCTTCCCCATTCCTATGAAGCATTCTTTCCTCAATTGGTTGGTCTTCACCAAGGCCTCTAGACAAATAACAGAGCTTTGAAAGCAGGCATTGGCAATGGATCTTGTCCAGATGTGTACAACATGAAGATGTCCTTCATCTGTTTATGTTGTGCCCCAAGCTAAAGCCTCTTCTTCATCAGCTCACTAAAGCTTCTCATACTTGGAGCTTTTGCTAGGAGAATGTCATCAGCTGGATATCCCTCTTTGGAACCTATGGAGAAAATCCTTCATTTGGTTTTCTTGGATTCAAAGGCTGGATGATTTAATTAATGTTCCAGAGTCTAAGACTACCTATGTTTTCCTTTCTAAAATGAAAAGCCTTGCCAAATTCTCCCTTTAGTATGTTAATAAGGATTTCCCTACTGATCCTTTGTATTCTAAAAAAAGAAGTCTTCCCTGTAACCAATGGAGAGATGGATTGTTGTCTTTTTACTCTAGAGAAAGAGCCTAATGGTTGATACTTATAGTCTTCTTTAACCCCTCTTGATGGGACCACCTCTTTCCCTTCTTTTGAGGCCTTGTACTTTCCCTTTCTCTCTTTTTCAATACAATTTACTGTTTTCTAAAAAAAAACCAATGGAGGGGAGACATCTCATAATGCTGTTGTAGCACCTTCCTCACGCTGGCCTCCTTCTCAAAAACATGTATGAAGCTTCACCAACACTAATTTTTCAAAACGCTGCAGGGCAGGGTCTGCCGCCTGGGTTAGCGAATGTGATGGAATATCAAAATGCAAGCCTTAGCATTGCCAACAACACCCAATGGCAAGGCCCCATGGGGTGCATCTTAAAAAACCAGCAACGACAGTTCTCCTACCACCCAAACTTCTGACCTTGAGGCTCAAAATGCCATCAAAAAATGCTGCTCAAGCCTAAGGCTCTTCTCCTACGTTTTAAGACGCCAACCCTTGTTATTATTTCACCTTCTCCAATTCCTCTTTGTAGTGCACGGTTCTTCTCAAGAACAAGCCTTGTGCTTTGATACCATGTCAAAGTCGACGATGCGGAAGTGTACAATGAGGGAGAAAATACGCGAGAGAGAGAGAGAGAGAGAGAGAGAGAGAGAGAGAGAGAATTATTGAATCAACCAACAAGGCACTGAATTAGACGGTTTATACAGTGGGAGACTAGGTGTGCTTATATACTCCCCTCAGCAACTTGCCCTACCCAAGACTTTGACAAATAAGTAAAATAGATACCTTAAGCCAAAATAAATATTGGGATCACATTGGGCTAGATACTATAACCTTTTTTTTTTCCTACTCACAATTGTGAATGAAGAGATTTTCTATTATCTTGAAAAAATACAATCGCCCTCAAGCACCACATGTGTCTTGAGGTGACAACAAATCCAAAGGGTATGGGCCCAACCCCAACACAAACCAAAACATGCTACGAGAAGCTTAGACAGCTTAGTGCATGACGCTACTCTTTATCCTCACCTAATGTCCCTCTTTCAACTCCTACAACATGGATGAGCTCGGTGTTGAGACACACTATATCCCCAAACTGGTCCGCCACTAGTTGTGCCTCAAACACCCGAAGGTTCCTTGATTTCCAAACTTGAGTAAGGTAACATAATCTAGTGATTTGGATGCACACCATAATTGCCTGGTTATCATAGCTCCGCCCTCCCAGAATCATGCCATCGATAAAGAAGCAAATCTTCCAGGTCTTATGTACCCATTTGCATACTTTGGCAGCTAGCAGTCCCCATGAGGTCGGGCACTTGCTAAACAAATGTAGGGGGTCTTCAGAAGCCGCCCTACAACTAGAGCAAGTGTCAGCACTGATCCCTCTAGCGTGGACCTTAATCCCAATTGGCATGACTCCCCACAACACCTTCCAAAAAAAATACTTCATGTACCCTCGAAATTTGATCTTTCATTTGATCTCTAATTATAAGTTTGCTTTGTAAGCTAGCTCATAATATGTATCCTTGGTCTTGGGGAGTAAGAACACCCTATGTTGCCATGCTTTCCAGTCTAACTCTGCCATGAGGATGGGTGATGGTGCTGCAGATAGAACTTCCAGGAATCTGTTGATCAGAAGTCTTTCGTATAGGCCCAAGTTGTGTTGCTCCACTAAGAATTCCACATCCTTCCAGTAAAGATTTCTGCCAGCCCAAAGGTGAGCAAGTTTAGAGATTCGTTTTTTATTCACCTAGCATGCAATTTCCCTTCAAAACGGGTTCAAAGAACCCCTTTCAAATCTGGACAGCCAGGAAGACCACTGGCGAGAGGAGCCCTTGAAGTATCAGAACTTCTCCCCCCATTCCAAGGTTAAGGCCACTTTTTTGCACTTCCATGCCAGTTCCCCTGTGCTGCCGCCAAGCGTAAGGACCGTCCAGAGAGGCACTAGAATTTTGTCTTGCACTATGGTCTCTTTCCATTTTCCTTCTTTTGAGGTAATCTCTGCTTTGCTTATCATATCCTAGGGAATGACGGCCCATTCTTGCTTTTGCTCCACTAGCGAGATAACAAGCTTGGCACACAAAGCTTCTACGTGAAGCGTGGGTTCAAGACCCCAATGCCGCCTTGTTTCTTAGGTCTTGCTAACCAATACCCCCATTGGCAAGGGGTCGAGGTTTTAGTGTTGCTCTTCCACAAGAATCTTTTGATAGGCTTCATAAACTCTTTCCAATTAGATTTGCTCAGCTTAAGAAGTGGTGACACGAACGAAATGTAAGGGATCATGAAAGCATTTATGATAGAGACTCTGCTATGAAAGGGGAGGAGCACAAAATCCCATCTTCTCATTTTGCTATTAATCTTGTTCAGAACCCAATTGAATCGTTGCTTATCCAAAAGGCCCACCCCTAGAGAGGCACCCAAGTGCCTGAACATAGTGCCCTTACCAATAACTTCCCCTGACCAATCCGCGGGGTCCAATGAGTCAATTTCAGATAGAGAAATTAATCTTGACTTCTCAATAATGCACATGGATCCGGAAGTTGCGGCGAATAGCTGAACAATCTCAAGGACTCTTATTAGCACTTCTGGCTTAGCTTTGAGGAACATTAGAGAATCGTCTGCAAACAACTTTTCAAGCAATTGTGTTCCCCCAGGAAGTGAGAGACCTTGAATTTCCCCTTTTGAAGCACTGTCCTCGAGCAAAGATACCAGAGGGTGAGAGCCAATAGCAAAGAGTAGTGGAGCAAGGGGGCAACCTTGTTTGATCGAACGCTTGACCTCAAACATACCCACCATCGTATTGTTGAAGAGCAGATACTATAACTTTAATAAAGTGATTCCGCACCATACATCTTGTCGGCCTGCCGGTTTACTTTGGACCCGAAGTTGCTTCGGGAGAGCATGGCCTCAATTATATCCTCCGAGAGTATGGGAGATGGGATCGCGGGCTTGTATCAATCTACGCCCTCGACATCAATCAATTGGTGTAGATCTTGTTGCCCATAGATCTTATCGCGAAAGCAATCTTGCGTACTCGAGATTAATTTTATATGTTTGGACATAAAAAATGGAGGATGATGCCTACATTCCACAAAGACATGCATGGGCGATGTGGCTAAGGCACATGCCTCTTAATGCCCACATTGTTGGTTCAATCCTCCAAGGTTTTGGGGGCGGGGGGTGTTTGCCCATGGACGTAGCGTTCTGATTCATCCCACTAGTGTTCAGAAATCAGTTTTCCAAACATACAAAATTCCTTTCCTTGAATTTGGCAAGAGGAAATTCTAGAAAATTACGTTGTTTTTAGAGGTTTTTGCACAATATTTTTTTCTATGTTGGGGTGGAATTTCCCTTTTCCCCTTGCCCTCAACCGGCATTTTGGAAATTGAAAATGGCACAATATTAAGCTGAGACACATTTTTCTCGAACACTGCATCCCACTGTAGATCCCACCCACTCATGCTCACGAAAGATATAATTGAGGAGAGTATGGGCCTCTGAAGTTGAGTTAGAATCCTATGGGGGCATGAGGTCGTATGGGAGAAGGGATCGCGGGCTTGTATCTTGATGGTACAGCCTAGGGAAGATCATTATAGCCATATACATATTCATGTTTTGATATTCACCCTATCGATAAAGCTCCCCGACCCCTCTATGCATGTGCTCCCCCTTCTGCATCCCTAGAGGTTTGGATGTAATATTTTGCCTATTCTAATATAATTCAAAACGTTTTTCTGGTTTTTTAATTAAAAATGCTACAGGCTGCTATAGGCAACGTGCCAACTCAAAGTTCTGGACAACGGACGTGGCATGTCCACGAGGCTCTTCTCCCTAGTCTTGGGTCTTGACTAGCCACAAACCAGGGTTTGCCAGCTGGCTTTAGTTTCGGCTTTGAAGTTTGATGGTTTGATTAGATTGTCAACCGCCTCTTTTTCCAGAACAATACAGGAAGGTGCCAGGTGGTTGCCGGTTGGCCAACGAAATGCATACGCGAAGTTAAAGCCGTTAATTTTGACGGCGACAGCACAACCTTGCCGTTTTGATGTCGTCAAGTTGGCATCACCAAACGGTAGATCCTCAGCCACCTTCGAATAGCCAAGTTCCAACTACGATTACCAACTCTAGTGAAACAATGCTACTAAGGCTCGTGTCACATTGGGGTAGGCAAACGACGGTTTTCCTTGTGCCTTGGCACCAATCAGCTGTTGTGCCGATGCATCACCTTGTCACACTGGGTTGCTGCCCCTGTTTTCAGAGCTTAGCTGGCTGTCCACCTCAACGGCACACTTTCATGAGAAGTGTGCCGGACTACCTTGTCCGCCCAACCTCAGCCCACGCTCTGATCTCGTAGTTTGATTGGTTGCGAAGCAACTTTTCCAACTTCATCACCTGCGCTCAATGTGACACCATTTCCACTGGATCTGTAATCGAAACTGCTCTCACACAAGGACATGGTGGTCAAAGCCATCCAACTCACGAAGGACAGGCGACCCAGTTTGACAGGGGCCTAATAAGAGCAGAGTCGCACAAGACCCCCCGCCACTCGTTATCGCTACTTGTTCACTCGTTATCGCTTCTTCAAAGAATTGGGGAAAGAGACCCTTAAAAAAAAAGTTTAAAAATCCAAATAAGCGGGCTAAATTAAAGTAAAAAGCCAAAAAAATTACATCAGGCTACCCAATGGGTGGGCAAGTGAGAAGATTACAAGGGGTTTGATAACTCGTGACACAATAGATAGTAACCTGTAATACAAAGCAATAACAGTTGGGGATATCTTGAACCTAATTCTGTTCGTATCAAACATTACAGATTGTCAATCTCGACGTGCAGCCGATCCACAAAGTCTTGTGCTTCTTCAAATCTCCTTGCCAAATCACAAATTTCATCACAGATCTCCTGGACCCAATCATGTGCCATGTCAATTGTTCCATTATCAATGAGATGTTCCTGATACATGTCTTCACATCAACATGCTTAGGTGGAGGTGCAGAGGGGGCGCTAGACCATCTCCACAACGTCCGAAAAAACACGCTATATTCCATGTAGTATTAACAATTTGTCAAAAATAGCATGTATGGGAATCTCTATTCACGATTGTCCTTTTCTTGGGTTTTATGCACACTCATTTTACATTATGTGTGTGAGTCTCTTCTTGTTTCTGTTCGCAGAAGCACACGGCCTGCTAACTATTGTAATTGTTGCAAAAATCAAAAAGTTTGATTCTCCATATTCTCTGTGTACTATTTTGCTCATTAAGATTCTATCTTCTACTATGTGTTTGTATTTCTTACACCAATCACCCTAGAATGTAAAGGGAAGAAAAGGGGTGAAGGTGACAAGGAGAAAGGGAGTTTTTGCATCAGTTTCTGCTCATTAGAAGAGCTTCTTGGTGTGCTTGAAGCTTACTTTAAACTAAACAAGGCCTTTCCACACAAGCACACCTTGTTTTCTTGCCCTTTCTACCCAAAACATTGAGGTTGCACTACATACACTTCCTCATGCAAATCACCATTCAAAAAAAAAATCTTAATGCCCACCTCCTGATTTCCATTCCAACTATTATGAGATGGCAATGCATCAATGCTATGAATGGTATTCATACAAAAATTGGAACAACAAGTCTCATTAAAATCAATGCCCTTCTCTTGAGCACAGTCTTTTGCTCCACAAGTCTGGCCTTATAGTAATCAACACTACCATTAGTCTTTGGGAGTGCACCTCGTGGATATGTCGGTGTATCACATGCATTCGGTAGGAAGATATACCATACTTCTTGAAATTACAAATCTACACTTACAAAAATGGCTTTTTAATCCTTCAAAAGTTTGTGAGTTTATGAAGAAAGAACGACAACTCACAAAAAACGTGTGTGGCTTTTTATTGGCCTTTCATTGCATAAACACTAAGGATTTTCTAAGGTGCATCCTTGAGCATTTGTTTATGTTTCAACTTGAAGACCCACTTAGTCTGAATCACCATTTGGCCATATGGCAAGTGATACAAAGACCACATGGCCTTCTTCATAATAACATCATATTTAGAATGCATTGCAGACAATAAAATATATTGACTTTTGTCTTTTGACAAATGACAAATGTTCTTCTTGTTACCATATACATGTGGTAGTGATGTGTGTGAACGCAGTTAGGGCAGGTGGGGCATTTTTTTCTTCATTAGGAGGTTTTTTCCCTGTGCATTGTATATACACCCATCACTCTAGGGCTAACTTATCTTTCCATTGCATACTAAGTAATACTACTCTCGAATGTGTGCCTTGAGCTTCTTCATCTTCTTCAAGTTGTGTGTGTTTCCTTGCAACCACATTTCCAACAATTGGTATGAAAGAAAGTTGCATCCTCCCAAGCATAGTCGCCAACACATGCATGCTCACTTTCTCAGATTTAGGTGAGCTTTGGTGAGATTTTCCATTTGGGCTCATTTCGGCCTCCGTTTCCATTACAGGCAGTATTGCACACGCAATTTCATCCTTCTGTGTAGTATTTTTGTCAATGCTATTTTTTGCATAACAGGTCCTTACATTCTTCTTTGGGTTGTGCTATATATCACGCTTTGTTTATCCTGTATTCGGGCAGTTTCACATCAGGTGTAGGCACTCGCCATAGTTGACAACAACACAGATGTGTTCAAGATGTTTGCTTTGCTGAGGACAAATTGGATGGGGACAATTACCCAATGTGGACTTACATGATGCAACATGTTCTTGTGTCAAAGGGATTTTGGAATGTTGTGTAGGGCATTGATGTACATCATAGTTCTATGGATACAGGTGATGTTGAGAATGTTGTGAAAGATCTTCATTGACAAAGGCCGCCGAGGGTTCCAAATGTTGTTTGCTACAACTACCCAACTAGCTTCGGCCATTGTTTTCCCCACTACTTGTTGAGGGGGGGAAACAAATCAGCCTCGAATCTCAAAGCATGGTAGATGCCCTTAGTTTGCGGTTTGTAGAAGGGGTGACGCTTAGACCATCGCCAGGCTTTCCACTCGAAGTTGAACTCATAGATAGGCATCGAGAGATTGTCCACCGCTTCCATAGCTCAATTGACCAACAGTCTTTCCATGCCATTGAGGTGAATTGGCCAACCAAGATGTTTGCATCTTTCTATCACATATTGATGTTGTCCCAAAGGTGGGCCAGGCGTTTGAGTCCTTTGTTATTCACCTTTCTGGCAACTTCTCTCCAAGAAGGGTTTGCCATAATGCCGACTGCTTTGGATAGCCAGGGGGACCAATGTGTTATGGAGTTTTGGAAATATCTAGTCATCTTCCCCACTCCAAAGCCTCCGCTACTCTGCTACATTTACATACTAGCTCACTTGTCGTGCCACCAAGTCTAAGGCTGCACCAAAGAGGGGCTAGAAGTTTGTCATAGACCTCTATCCCTTTCCACAGACCACCTTGAGAGTAAAGCTTTGCCCTGTCAATCAGATCCCTAGTCATAATAGCCAATGCATAGTCTTGCTTAGCAATTAATGATTTAATATCTTACATGCTTGTTTGTTTATGGAGCTTTACTTTAAATGAATTCATTTAGAGAATTTTTTTTGTAAAACACAAAATATTCTGGGGAAAAGCATATACAGAATGTACAAATATTTCCAAAGTATCATCCCTGGATTAAACCAATACATGTGATCATGTTTGATTTTCAGCTCAAGCCATGAACTTTGATACAACTTTCCACTTTGATCATATCATTGCATGCACATAGTTACTAACCAAAGCAATTGCTGATTGCTTTAAGCTACTATATGGTTCCATTGATCTGGCTATTGTTTGATGTCTATTGTTAGCAAGCAACTTAGAGGTAATACATTTTTTTGCTTGTAGCATGGTCCAATTGTTTTAGGACCTTAGATACGATGCATAAATCTTGATATAAGTGGTGTATAATCTATGAGGATTTGTAGACTTGCATATCATATCCCTACTCTCTTCTTCTCATTGAGCGGTGCCCTCTCTCTCTCTCTCTACACACACGACCTCTCTCTACTCTTCTCTTCTCATTGAGCGATGTCCTTTGATCTCTCTCTCTCTCTCTCTCTCTCTCTCTCTCTCTCTCTCTCACACACACACACACACACACACACACACACACACACACACATGTGCACGCATATCCGTGCGTTGGCAACGACTTATCTATGATCTTAGAAGACGATTCACACAAGAAAATGCACTCTTGTCAAATATGACAATGCGCTTTCCATGAACCTCCTCTTTTTACCAACACACTCTCTCTCTCTCTCCTTGGTGTGGGAGGGAGGGGGTAGCACGTTTGCTCGTGGCACATGGAGATGTCAATTTTTCAAGGACTTTAAGAAAGAGTATATGAATATTCTGTAGGGTCATTTTTTAAAATTTAAAATACAAATGTGCACAATTTATTTAAATAATATCAAATTGATCTTGAAAAAAGCCCCTTGAAAAAAAATCCAAATATATTTTCAAAAGTCGAATTTGCATTGAAGAGCAAATTCCCTCTCAAATTTACCATGAGGCACATTTAAAACGATACATTTACTCTATATAGAGTGGAAAGTCTTTCGACAAATAACTCAAAAGGCTTTTCATTCATATTGTCTTACTCTTTCACTTTTGCACTTTAACGTAGATGTTTTGTAAGGGTCTCTTTGAAGTGAAAGAATGAATGAGTGACACGTGGATGCCCTCTCTTTTTTCGAAAAATTTAAGCTCAATATATATAGTATAGATATAGAGGAGGATTCTTTTTGTGAGAGAAAACAAGAAAGTGTGGGATCATCCATTGTAGAGGGGTGGCTTCCCTATCAGCTGATGTATCTAGGATCTCTTGAAGATGTCATGGCTCGTCATGAGCATGGCAAGAATTCGTAGTTTTTCGGCTTTGTCAATATAATTTACTCCACCATTGTGAGTTTTGCAAAAAGAAAAAGGTGAAACTATTTCTGTCAGAGATTATATTTAAAAAAAAAATACATACATGGCCCATGCAAAAACATTGCCATGGGGTCGAATAACAACGTTCAGAGGCTACACCAGATGTCCACATGGCTTTTACAGGGATGCCCAACCCGTACAAAATGACAAACCTAAGAACAACAACAATTCAGGAGCTACATTGGGCCTTTACAGGGCACAAGTTTACCACCAAAAAGAGGGATGGGTCACCGCCAAACCCCTAGGCCAAAAATACGTAGACGATGAAGCCGAGCACAAAGGGAAGGTACAGAGTGGTCGAGTTCCTCCCCCCGATGATGTCCCCCACTCCTCTACGGCACAGATCTCCCCTCCCCCCCCGATGAAGCTGTTATGCTCAACTTCCCCACAAACACCCCACTCTCCCCCATCCCCTGCAACGCCTGCCCGAAGGCCTCCCTAGCTCATGCAGGGCGCGCATAGCTGAAAGACGAAGGCAGAACGCTAGGGTTAACAAGAGAATATTATGTATCCAACAAAACATGGCTCAAATTTTATATCTTCAAAATTGAGAAGCCTTAAAAGCCTAAAAGCTGTGTGCATTATTGTTAGGAAAATGTTTTTTATGGCAAAGAAAAGTGATTAAAAAAACTCAAAAAACTAGGTAGAACGTGCCATTTCTAAAAGTGGTGAAATATGTCTCAAATACTTTCGAGCCCGACAACGAGAGAGCACTCACTACCTTTGCGTTTGTCCAGATTGGCTTGTTTTAACAAGCCAAAAAAAAGGTACAATCCTTTTATAAGACATATTGGTACCACAATTAACAATTAGATAGCACTGAATCCGAGCAGGGCTAGAAAAATACATTTTCCCTAACCCGCCAAACTAAGTGGAAACTTGAAATTCTCCTTGTTTTTAGGTCAAAATTTGAAGCTTTTTTCGATAAATTACACTAAAACTTGTGAAAATTTGTTGGTTCTCTTAAAGGCAAGCTTAAAATCTAACCGGATTTTACAATTTCACCCGGTTAAAATATAGTAGACCCGTGTTTTTTCTAACATTGGCACTGATGTGAGGTAGACAATATCAGTGAAGCTCTTGTAGCATGCACGGGAATGGTTAGTTTTGTGGTAGATTGATTTAGTAAATACAATTCGTGTGGCTTTTGCGAGTGGAATTTTGTATTTGTTTATGGGGATTTTCAAAAATCCAATTGCCCTACTCGCTTAAATCACGGGAATAATTTTACCAAATTTGGTAGGTATTGCCATGCACACTTTGCAGTAGTTCATTGTAGTATGAACACTAGAATTAGACGTAAATACGGATGTTTCCATCACAATTACATACAAGTGTCGGATTGATGTTAATTATATATACCACCATTGTGATGTGGCTTTTGGGTCATGAATTAACTAAAACCTTCCTTATCATTTTTGAAAAAATACAACATGGTTAACAAAATTGGAACCCAATAACACTTTGGAATTAGAGTGCATCACGATAAGTTCTATCATAATAATACATTTTGTGACTTTTAAAAGTCTTACTATGAAGCTTCATACTACTCTTGTCTAAGACTGTTTTCCACATCCTAAAACCTATCAAAGTTCATTTGATTAATTTGGACATTTCCATTCATAATTTGTGTATCATAAACTTTTCAATTAGCTCTTGAGAATGCGTGTGTGTTTCTTAATCTCAATTGCAGTGAAGTAGGCAATCCAAAGACTGTGTGTGTTTCTTAATCTCAATCGCAGTTAAGTAGGCAGTCCAAAGACTGTCTGTGTTTCTTAATCTCAATTGCAGTGAAGTAGGCAGTCCAAAGACAAAGTGGAACTGAGCAATTTGAAGAAAAATTATTGATAGCGAGTTCTTGAAAGATCATCTGTAAAACATATACACAACTTCTCTATTTTAGTGCATACAAATGGGATTGGACCGACAAATTTCGCTTATAGTTTTCATCTTCAAAAACATTTGTAGCTTTTTCATAATTTGCACGGTTTGAAATTTTAGCATTTGGGCATCCCATCACAACCTAATCTACAATACAATAGTGGGGTCCGCATACTTAATTATCATACTTGAGTGCTTCCAAAGGAACTCTGGTTTCAAGTTAATGATGCACCATTTCCTTGTCATACACCTATGTTCTTTTTTAGAATATATTTGTTTATCTATGTTTTGATTTGTGTTTTTGTTTGAAACAATTACAAATAATGTCATCAAGCAAAATCTACCCTATTTATGTTTGATACACTATCATATCAACGTTATCGAGCATATCTTTATATGACGCAAAATTGGGTCAAAATGTAATTTTCATGAAAAACGTAAGGTTTTTTAAAATTTGTAGCAGTACTCACTCAATAGAATGAGTTTCAATAAATAAAAAATAGAAAACATGCATCATCTCCATGCTCGAAAAGAGTCATGGAGCCAAAAAGAATTACATCATTACATTAAGAAGACCATACAATTCAACCTGAGGCTACCGCGGATAACAAAAGTATTGCCACCCCCATAAGACACCCTCCTCAAGATGAACCATCATCAAAAACAATACTCAAGAGCTTTACAGGGGCCCTACCCACACACAAACCATAAACATTAGGTTATAAGGGAGCCACCCTACAAACAAAACAAAAGAAACCTCATACCAACAGAGAGCTGCATCATTATTAGGGGAAGTTTGAGGTCTCTTTTTTTCTCCGTAAGAAATGGTAGAGAGAGAAAATGCTTGTCATAAAAACTAATATCTAATTCTCCCAAATGATTTTCTCATGTTAAACTGATCATTTAATATGGGGAAGTACTAGGGGAATATGGGTAAGGCTGCCATACCGGTCTCTGCAGGGATCCAAAGGAGAGAAAATAGGGATCCAAAGGGGGATAGTCTGCAAAAGAGCAATGTGCATCACTGGAGCTTAAAAGACGTAAGGTTCAACTCCATTAAGACTTTCATAGGCTAAGGTTCCAAAACTTTAATTGAAAGTCCAAATGGTCAAAGTTGGGAAAATTGGATGGTGGTGGGAAGACTCAAAAGTCTTCCCACATCCCTATCAAGGAGGGGGCGAGCCATGAGAGTAGGGGATGAGAGAGAAACACACACACACACACACACACACACACACACACACACACACACACACACACTCCAATACCCCCCTTTACACAAAGGGAATACTGGACACATGTCAGGCTCCTAGGCAAGTTGCCCCCAAGCACCACTAAAATCCTATTGGATGGCCATAGAGGTGGACCAATGAGAATTAGGCTAGAGTAAAATTAGTCTAATCAATTTAAAAGTGCTTGATAAAAGAATCAATACAATTTAAGCTCCCTAGAAGACTAGTGGACAATCTACCAAGGGATCCAATGAGCATCAAGCAGCCTAATGGCTTGCCTAATTTCTATTGGCCAGAAGACTAAAAGGTCCAATGAGAGTTTAGTTAATTATTTTAATTACCTTAAGCTCTCACAAAATGGAAAACGGTGACACATGTCACAAGGCTAGCAATTATGCTTCTAATTTGTGATTGGTTAAGCTTTGTAGGAGCCAATGGGAGGCCAGCATGAGTAATTAGCAAGAGGGGTCGACCAAGAAGAGAAAGAAAGCTACATTTTTGACTTACACACTTTGCTACACAGACACACAACTTATGTGTTGAGCAAGAACTCCATCTCCTTCTCCAAGCATTGAGAAGTAGAGGCCTACACCAACAACTCTTGGCTATGGAATGCAAATCCAACCAAGAGCCAAGCTTCAATGGCATGCTCATCTCCTCTACCATGCTAATTAGTAAGCTAAGCTATGCTAATAGAGTGATTATGTGAGGAGAATACTTCTTTCTTGTAAGATACATCTTCTTCCTCTCAATCTATCCTCATTCCCTACTAGCTCTCACCATTTTTGAAGGTGTGTGAGGTTTTGGGACTGAGGCTAGGGACATTAGGTGTGTTTTTCCTTGGGGGGTTCACCATTCAGTACCCCCTATATAACGTGCATTCGTGGGGTATTAAAAAAACCCCTCTTTTAACATGTCTGAATGAATAAAATGACCCCTTATTTTAGGATTTTTTTCCAAAATTGAATATAAAAAACTCAACCACTGCATGGATTTCCCCTCCGACGTCACTTGGAATTGTCGCATTTTGGCTGCTGTATCATATACTCCGTCAAATCCTTTGGCCTACCATCTTGTCTCAAATTGAGCTACGTGGCAATCAGGGTCCTATTTGGATTTCCCTGAGAAGGTCCCGAACTTGACGCGTAAATCTGCTCTAGCCGCCGCTGCCGCCATATTCCTTTGCGAATTTGGAGATAATTGCCCTGTTGAGGATGATGATGATGATCCCGGCATTAATGGTTGCTGTGGAATATTTCCACCAATGCCCAGAGGGTCATATTCTAATCTTCTTCGTGTAAGAAACAATTGCTGCAACACTTCACCTCCAACATACCCTGGGTCTAATGGCCTATTCTCCTCAGCTTCGTTGAAAATTCCCCCATACTGCTCAATGACCTCTAAATCCTCCATACTTGGCTCTGATGCTTCCTCCCAATTGTCAACTTGGACACCTCTGTCTTAACGATTCTCCTGGCCCGCTTCGCGCTATTCCTCATGTTGCTGCAACTCCCGCTGCCTAGCAGCCAACCTTGTTAAATAAGAATGTGATGGCTGAAGTCGCGGAGCGGAGCGTGGATCAACTCTCACACACACAGAGAGATACACAGAGATTTTACACAGTACGCAGAGAATTCGTTTGAAGGGTTATCTCCCAAAACCTTATTATCCACAAAAGTATAAGTGAGTATATACAAAGAGTTAGTGATAAGTGAGTTAGGCGGGCGGACGGACATATCCGTATAAGAGGCCACTTGGGCTTTAATCCCAACAACCTCCCACTTAAAGTCCAATGTGGCACTTTAAGTAACTGTAAATCTATGAACATAAATGTACAAAGATTTATATGGCTTCCATCTATCCAATACCCAATAACTCACGACAATGCACAAAGACCTCTCCTGGAAGTCCCTTTGTGAGTAGATCAGCAGGATTGTCCTTGGTGTGGATCTTCAGCAGTTGTATCTGCTTGTCTTCAAGTACTTCCCTAATGAAGTGATATTTCACATCAATATGCTTAGTCTTCGAATGGAACACTGGATTCTTTGCCAATTGTATAGCACTTTGACTATCACAATATAACTCTGGCATATCTACTTTGATTCCCAAGTCTGCTACCAATCTACCAAGCCAAATAGCTTCTTTGCATGCCTCATTTGCTGCAACATACTCAGCTTCTGTAGTAGACTGCGTAACACAATCTTGTGATCGAGATCGCCATGATATGGCACCCCCAGCCAATGTAAAGACATAGCCTGATGTAGATCTCCTCTTATCCAAGTCTCCTGCATAATCTGAGTCAGTGTATCCTCTGACACTCAAATCCTGACTACCATAGCATATGCGCATACTCTTTGTATGTTTTAAGTATCTCATGATACCTTTCACTGCCTCCCAATGTTTCTTGCCGGGATTTGACATATATCTGCTAACCACTCCCACTGCAAATGCAATATCCGGACGTGTAGCAATCATTGCATACATCAAACTACCCACTGCAGACGCATATGGAATCTTATCCATTTCAGCCTTTTCTTCCTCAGACACAGGACAATCTTGTTTGCTAAGTTTCACATATGGTGGCAATGGAACACTCAATGCCTTTCCCTTCTCCATATTGAAACGTTGCAAAACCTTGTCAATATACTCTGTTTGAGATAACCAAATCAACTTCTTTGATCTGTCTCTCTCAATGCGCATACCAAGTATATGACTTGCCTCACCCATGTCTTTCATGTCAAACGATTTTTCCATTTTTGAATTCAAAGCTGAAATTTCTTCCAAGTGTTTGCCAGCAATCAACATGTCATCCACATACAAAATAAGGATCAACCAACTGCCATCCTTTCGGTGATTGTTTTAAGCCATAAAGACTCTTTAACAACTGGCATACCAAATCTTCCTTGCCTTTCTCAACAAACCCTTCTGGCTACTGCATGTAAATTTCCACATCTAAATCACCATGCAAGAACGCTGTCTTGACATCCATTTGGTGTAGCACCAAATCCAATATAGCAACCAATGCAAGAAAGCATCTCAATGTAGTCATCTTGACCACTGGAGAGAAGACTTCATCAAAGTCAATGCCTTGTTCTTTCTTAAAGCCCTTGGCAACAAGCCTTGCTTTGTACTTTGGCTGACTATCATGAGCGGTGATCTTATACCTGTAAACCCATTTACAAGGTAGAGCCTTTTTGCCCTGTGGTAATTTAACCAGCTTCCATGTCTGGTTTTTATGCAGAGCTGTCATCTCTAACTGCATGGCCAACTGCCATTTTTTCGAGTCAACCACTTGTAATGCTTCCTTGTAACAAGATGGTTCTCCGCAATCTGTGAGCATGACATAATTTAGAGATGGCACATAACGATCAGGTGGTTTGAAGACACGCTCAGAACGTCTCACCACAACTGATTCTGCCTCTCTAGCCACTATAGGCTGTTCCTGAGCCTGACCATGCTGTCTTGATGTGCTAGCACTAGGTCCATCTTCCCTGAAGACAACTCTTCTGATCTCCTTTGTCTTCTCTGGCTTAGCGTGAAACTTGGCTTCATTGAAATGCACATCATTGCTACGAATAAGCTTTCTGGACTTAGGATCCCAAAGCCGGTAACCCATCTCGCCCAATTCTCCGTAGCCAAGAAATATACACTTCTTGCTCTTTGGTTCTAACTTATTCCTGAACTCCTTAGGAATATGGCTATAAGCTTCACAACCAAAGACTCTGAGATGCTTATACGAAGGTGCCTTGCCTGTCCATAGCATCTCGGCCAGTGCACTCTTATCCAAAACCCTACTAGGAGACCTGTTGATCAAATGGACTGCTGTAGCCACTGCTTCCGCCCAAAATCCATCAGGCAACTCAGCATTTGACAACATGCTTCTGACCTTCTCTTGTATGGTCCTATTCATACGTTCTGCAACCCCATTCTGTGAAGGATTATATGGTGCAGTAAGTTCCCGCTTAATCCCTTTTGCTTCACAAAAGTCTTGAAAAGCTTTGGAAACGTACTCTCCACCATTGTAAGTTCTCAAGCACTTCAGCTTCTGACCACTTTGATTCTCCACAAGCTGCAAGAATGTCTTAAAGACCTTGAGCACCTCATTCTTGTGCTTCAAGAAGTAAACCCATACTTTGCGAGAATAGTCATCTATGAATGTACAAAAGTATGCTGCTCCCCCTAGTGACAAAGTACGCTGCTCCCCCTAGTGACAAACTAGGCATTGGTCCGCATAGATCACTGTGCACAAGAGCTAACCGTTCATCCCTACGATTCCTCTTTGATCTGTGTGGTTCTTGTGTTTGCTTACCATAAACACAATGCTCACAAAACTCAAAATCTTGAAATGAAAAGCCAGGAAAATAACCATAATGAGAAAGTATTTCCATTCCTCTTTTTGACATATGTCCCAGCCTATGATGCCACAGTGACACACTTGGCTGCTCAATCACATTGATTACATGGTTTTTAACCTCTGAAACATGTAAAGTGTACAAAGTTCCTGACTTGCTGCCATGTGCTACAGTCATCGAACCTTTGGAGATCTTCCAAGCGCTGTTCCCAAAAACTGTCACATAACCCGCATCATCCAACTTCCCTGTACTGATCAAGCTTTTTCGGATTGCTGGAACATGTCTGACATTCTTGAGCCATAAAGAAGAGCCATTCTGAAACTTCAACTGCACATCTCCCACTCCAAGTATGTCACAAACCTGCTCATTGCCAAGTCTGACATAATCTTTAGTAGTCACATATGAAGTAACTCTTTGTGCGGAGAAACATGTAAAGATGCCCCTGAGTCGATAATCCAATCACTCATAGCATGTCCGTCCTCTGCAGTCAAGAAAACAGAATCAAGATTGCTTGTGAGGAAGATGTCACCAACTGCTATACCAGAATCAATGTCTGAACCAGATCCTGTGACATTCACCTCTTCAATCTTCACTGAACTCTTCTTTTCATCTTGCTCAGAACTCTTTGTTTTGCCTTTTTCTTGTTTCCACTTCGTACAGTCTCTCTTCATGTGACCCTTCTTTCCACAATGGTAGCATTCTATGTCATCCTTTGACTTCGAGTCACGAGACTTACTTCGGTTTTGTGCCTTCTTACCCTTCCTCTCTTTAGAATGTTGTCTCCCTCGAACGACCAAAGCACTATTGCCTTTGCCTTTGTCAATGTTCTTCTTGTTCACTTCCTCTATGAGCAAGCTGCCTTCTACATTGGCACTTGTAAGACCTTCTGGCGCGACAGAATTACTTAACGCTGTACGAAAAGTATCCCAACTGTTTGGCAAAGTGATTAAGAGAAACATAGACTTCACTGAATCTGGAAAGACTATCTCCTATGCTGTTAACTGGCTGAAAATTGTGTGAAATTCATTGAGATGATTTGACATAGCTGTCCCTTCCTTCATCTTCAAATCCACCAATTTCTTGAGCCAGTAAATCTGAGAAGCAGCACTTTGTTTCTCGTACATACCACATAGCTTTTGCCATACGCCATATGCTGTAGTCTCTTCTGCTACATTGAAGTAAACATTTTCTGCCAGTGTCAGCATGATTGTGGAACAAGCTAACTCGTCAAGCTCTTCCCACTCATCTTCAGCCATACCTTCTGGTCTCTCCCCTTTGAGCTTCAGTGGCTTCACTTGTTTTTTCTGCACCAAAACCTGCCAAATCTGCTTCTTCCAGAATGGAAAGTTTGTACCATCCAACTTCCTTATGTTGTAAAGAGTCTCACTTTGAGAAGATGCCATATCTGCCAAACTGTTTACTCCTGGGAAAAATGCGGCAGAGTTTCCCCTGTAAACTGGCCTCTGTACACAGTAAACAAGCTGTAAACAACAAGCTGAACACCTCTCCTCAGGAGCTGTCAGTATTTTGAAATTTTTTGACAGAGTCTCCCCTGTAAACTGAGCTTCGGAAACCAAAAGATAGCTCAAAAACAACCATAAATAGCTGACCAATGACAAATCTGAAAATCTCTGTAATATGCTATCCTGTAAGCATGCACTGTCTCCTATCTTGGCGATGACAGAACCTGTATCTATCTCAAGACTGAACGTGAACAATGCCTCAACGGCCTGACGCATAAGATGCAATCTAGTGTCTACACAAAGTCATACATCCTATGGGATAAAAGTCATCAAAGAGGATGCGTGTAGAGGGGAACTCCAACAACCTAATCCACCTCACACTGGGTAACCCATCCCCCTGTGCTTGGCTTCAAAAAACCTCACACACGACCCTCACAGATGGCTCAACAAACTGCCCAGAATTAGCATACATCCTACAATAGACCAATCACTGTCCTATGACCGCTGCAACGGTCTGTCTGCTAGCGTGACTCACAACTAGCAGACCCACAATCACAGTACATCAATCTGCAATACATGCCAGTGGTGTCAAGCCGTCGTATGGCCACACCTCCCCTGGAACCTGGCAAGCACAAGAAGTAGCAATGCAGACTGCAATATATATATCTGATGATATATATGTGTACCTAGTCTATAGATGATGCTTTGAAGACAAATGAGTGATGTATGTCGATGCCGATATCAATGCCGACCACCTCTTGCTTGCCAATCTACACAAGACAGATTTCTTTGCGCGGCCGAAATCTATCTTCTGCTATAGTGCTCAGAACGAAATTTTGAGGGCATAAACGGCTTCGAAAGGGGGGTAAAAACCCAGGTCACCTAGTGGAAACGCTCTCGGAATGCCGAGTGTGAATTTTCGAGCTCCGGATCCAGAATCTGCCTGAAAAGTGCACGCGCGCGCGATTATGCAAATACGCACTGAACTTGGCTCTGATACCAATTGAAGTCGCGGAGCGGAGCGTGCATCGACTCTCTCACACACACAGAGATACACAGAGATCTTACACAGTACGCAGAGAATTCGTTTGAAGGGTTATCTCCCAAAACCTTATTATCCACAAAAGTATAAGTGAGTATATACAAAGAGTTAGTGATAAGTGAGTTAGGCGGGCGGGTGGCCATATCCGTATAAGAGGCCACTTGGGCTTTAATCCCAAAAATGGCTGGGGTAAATTATCCAGAACTGATTACCCAATGGCACTTGACCTCCTGAAACCAAGCTGTCACAATAACTGCCAATATCTTTTCGATTCCACTTCATCCTAGCACTCCACCTTCTCACAAAAGAGAGTAACTTCGTCCATGAACACACGTCACCAACACCGTGATCATCAGTGCATTATTGTCCTTCTCTCTCTCATTTAAACATCATCCTACTCTGACAAACAATCTGACAAACACTCTGACATTCACAAAATTCCGCCATTTCTACAAACTTCAGTACCGACTTGCAAACAGACTCTGGGAAGACTCACTGCTTCCTTTATGCATTGAGAATAAGACATTGATGAGAATACAGAACGAGAGAAAAGACAACAATGTTGACCAAACATTTTTCATTCCCTTAATCCCGCAGGAATCCGCCATTACATCTTCTTCATCATCGTAACTGAAAAACTGCCTATTACCGAACACTTCTTGACATAAAGAAGACATCCCTACACTTAAGATCCCAAAAATACACACCCCATATTAAGGTTCATTACATAGTCACTTTTAAATTCAAAATCCTACTCTGCCGAGGTGTAGCCTTAACACAATAGGCATGACCAAAAAGCTTTGAAAGACGGTTCCATTGTCATAAATAACATGAGTGTGTAGGATTCCAAAAACAGTGGTCTTCTTCTTATTGACACCCTTGACTTGGATGGTGCTTGTGGACAGGTGTAGTTTTCCTAGATGACACCAAACTCCATAGGATAACAAATTATGTTGAGCTCCTGTATCCAATAATGCGTTATATAGTACTCTCCCGTAGAGGCTATTTAGTTCAATTGGATATCATAGAAGCGGCTCAGATTCCAATGAATCATCATCAGTGTCTTCAAAAAACGCTTCCGTGATTCCCAGATTAGCCTCTCATTGGCATCTAAGACATTGTTGTCTTTCTCGAGCCTCAACTCTTGCTTGAATCTTTTTAAGCTCTGCTTGTTCTTTGGCTGCTTTCTTTTCATTTATTCTAGCACGCACATTTGCTCGATATCATCGTCTCTTATATCTCTTACTCTTCTTGTCTAATTTTTTATTACAGTCGATCGCTAGTGAAGAGTCACTAGATGAATTGCTACTTTTGTCTTCCTCTCCCTTGGATAGATTGTCATCTAGGGTACCACTGGGCCCTGAATGGTTTGTCCCCACATTTTCACTAATATTTAACTCAAATTCTTCATCCTCGGAGTCAATTTCAATTGATGATTCTGACCCCAAATCGTGTGGGCTATAGTCTTGTGAGACGCTACTGGTTCCAATGCCAGTCAAACCTTCACCTTATAGGTCATCATAAGCTATATGCATTGCTTCTAGCATATTGAAGGGTACGAGTGGTGGCATTTCATCTCCCTCAGGTGTTACCCATGTCGTCCCCTTGTTTCCCCAAGTGTCTATGGTTGCTGCTAAGTGGACCCAATCCACATTGTTTGACTTAGTCATCCCAGGTAGAACATCTATATAAGGAGAATCTTCCCCAACATCAGTGTCCATTTGACATGTGTAACAATACTGCAATGGGGTCGAATGAACTGTGGTGTCAGATCTATGATCAATCATAAACCTGTTTCCTAGAGGATGTGCTCAACCAGTTACAAGATCCACTCAAATGACAGAATTTTGGAACTGCAAGTAGACATGGTTTTTAGACCAGTCATGCACCTTTTTTGCTTCCTTCATGAAAGGACGTCCTAAGATTATCTCAGATGCCATATCATGCTTGGACAAATCCATAAAAATGAAGGTATTTCTTATTTTATGTCCAAAGACCTTGATCTTGAGATCTTCTAGCATCCTAGTAGGTTTAGCAATAGACACATTGGCCATCTTTACTACTATGGTTGTGGTCCCAAGGTGAGATCTTCCCATAGTTTCGCATCAATTTTTAGTCACAATGATAACCCCAGTGCCACCATCAAGGATTCCCTTCACAGTTAATCCCTTGGTAGTGATTGGTATAGTTGCATTGGATTCATCACCCTCAAAGTATTGTCCCAACTTATTAACATGTATTTCTACAACAGGGTTCTCATCTAGGTTGGGTTGTGGATCTAAGTGTTCCTCCTCTATTGGCATCTCCCTAGCTCCATCCATTGGTGCAAATTGTGGTAGCCTGACCTTCAGTTCTCCATTGAGGAAAGCTCAATGAGCTCAGAATAGCTCAGGGTCTCCATAGAGTTTGGACATGACGGTGGTTCTAACTTCTGAAGCCATGAAATCCATCAATTTGGAAATGTTTAACGACATCTTTTGGGCTTCAGTCCCTTGACGTGGAGAAGATGGGATCTCCATTTCTTTGATAGGGTCACGTAGTCCCTCTGTAAACATTCTTTCCAAGAAGAAGTGAGTACGCCCACTTTCCCATGACTTTAAGTCACTTTCTTCTTGGATCACACTAGGTATGGCTAAGAGTTTATGGACTTGGTGAGGTTGTTGTTGCATAGGAAACAATGTGTTTGTAATCTAGATCTACCTAGGTGCTGGCTCTTTGGGTATCTTCTACCAAACTCCTTAATTGCTTGACTCGCTCGATCTCCTCTATAGGGTTTGGATAAGTTCTTATCTTCTTCTTGGATCCCAGCCATTGTGGCTCATGATGATCTTCCTTGTTGGTTTCTTTCTTAATTGTCGTTTTGATCTCCATAGTTTTATCTAAAATCAGAATCCTCTTTAGCGTTGTTCATATATACGGGGTCATCACCAGTCCCTATGTTGGTCTTTGAACTGGGGTCTGACTTCGCTGCTTTTTGAGATCTCTTCCTTCGTGTTTTCTTCTTCTTTTTGGATTGGGCAATTGATGCCGTGTCTCTTTCCTCAAGAATATAATCTTGTTTTTGGAGCATCGATCGTGTGAGTACATTTACTAGTTCCACAGGTGTACGTTGTGATGGCTCCTCGGTAACCTCATCAAGTTTAATGGCGTGATCTTCGGTGCATATGGATTATTCAAACATTGGGCAATCAAATGATCTAAGCCACATTGATTACACATGAGTATCAGCATTGTAGACGTGCTCGCTTAATTGGTTTGCATTAGTGTGGCATTCTTTTGTAGCCTAATAGGACACTCAACCACATGATGTGGACCTCCACATTCATATCATTGAAGAGGTGGTCTCTTGGAAGTGCAATTGATATTATGGTCTCTTGTAGCAAGAGCAGCTACTTGATAGACATGTTTGACTTGTCCCCAATAGTCCTCCATGTAGTATTGTGGACTTTCTTCAAGCGCATCAATCCGGTAGGAAATATTAGGGTCTATTTCTTCCTCACAAACTTCCAAACAAGCAATAGATGACTCACAACCCACTTGATTACAGGCATGATTCTCGGATATGGTGGTTGCGGTCCTAGCACTGGAGGTGGTAAGGGTGTTGTTTGAACAACATTTTGGGCCCTAGGGACCATGTGTTGTGACGTTTGTTCAAGAGGTGGGACCGGCATCAATGTAGGCACTCAAGGTGTGTCTGTCCATGCTAAGTTTGGTCTATTGGCCATCATGCACTTAAATACTATGCAATCCTTAGCTTGATGACCATACCTCCCGCATGCATTGCAATTCCCATTGAATTTTACTCTAAAAGTAGGGCATTTACTGGTACTATGCGGCCCATAGCATAATGAGAACCATTGTTGCTCCTTTCTTGGATACATATGATTGTTTTGCGGAGCACGATTGTCTAGTAAGACTCTCTTGAATGGCCTTGGTGAGATCTGTCAAAGTCATCTCAGATATCTTTGGCTCCTTAGCAATAGGCTTTAGGGTCATTGTCTGATGCCGTGATGCTTGCGAGCTAGTAGATTTAGGATCAATAGACACTCTTTCTGCTTGAATCATTAAATTATCCTCCAATTTGATCACATTGGTGGTGACTGCTTCCCAAGAGATGATACCTCTAATGACCAAGCTATTGTAGTATCCTCATGTTGTAATCCATTAATAAATCTATCAAGCAACTGATTATCATTGAAGCGCTCATTTGGATTACAACAAGAATTCAAATGCTTCAAGTGACTAATAAAGTCTCTCACCGACTCTCCTTCCTCTCGTTGGGCTTTCTGGAGTTGAGAGGATACACCCCAAAGCACTCCCTCTCGTATGTATTCTTTCAAGAACAGTCTCCTAAGAGTAGGGTAAAGTGTTTTTTCTTCCACCCTTAGGGTTATATACCAATCCCCAGACTTCCCACTTAAGGTTAGGCTTAAAGCACTACTCTTATGCAGGTCATTGTGTTCTCCTAGAGAATCGCATATTTGTTCAAACAATTTGATATGCTTTCTCACATCCCCGTCTCCGCTAAATTTTTGTGTGAGGTTGGCTATTTATACTGCCTTACTTCTAGGTTCTCTATCAAGTGTGTTACGCATATTCTCAGCAATAGATTGACCGATAGCTTGAGCAGATGTTGCCAAGTCACCTAAGTGAGCAGGCACCGTGGGTGAAGGCGCTCCAGAGGCTACATGTGGAGTAGGTATTGGCATTGGGCTTGGCGCATAGGAAGCCCTTGGGTTCCAAGTTTGGTACACTGTTGTGCCATGTGGTGGCCCAAAGTTCATATGTGTGGCCCTAGGCATATCAGACGTCGGATGTGACATGCTAATGCTAGTCGGTATGGTCCCATGTAAATAAGAGCTTGGGTGTTGTGTTTGTGGAGCATAGGTTGTTGAAACAATGGGAGGGGTAGGAACTACATGAGTACAAGGACCTATAGGTGTATACGATTGGTACACACTTGTAGGTACTGTTGCAGGCATTGAGCTACCATGTAGCGGTGCTTTACTAACAAATGAGGTCCATCGCGTGTTGCTTGGCATGCCCATCATTGGGGTAGGCATGGTAGTTGTGGTGTCATCAAGGGAAAGATGAGCTAGACTTGGAAAGGTAAAGCTATCACTTGTGGGCTCAGATTGCACTGAGACCCCTGGCAAAACAACATATGGAACATCCATCGGACTTACCTAGGGAGTCTCCATTTGCGATAAGGTCGGTTATTTAGCCTTCCCTGTATCCAATAATCTCATGAGACCCGTTGAAGGCATGTGGATCCCCTTGTTCTCTCTCTCTAGCTCAATAACCCTATGGATGACCTCACAAACTCTTTGTTGTTGATCCTCTACACTAGTAGCACCCGTTGTGGATTGTAGGACATCTAACCAACCCACGTGATAGGTGTGACCTGTGTATAGGTCGGTTAGAGTTTCCGTTTGTAGTTTGTACTCCCAGTTCTCATTTAGGAACGTTCCATCTAGGATTGAGGTGCTATGGGTTTCCTTTGAACTAGATGCAATGTGTCTCTCTATGGGTTGACCCTTAGTGGTTGCTAGTTTAAGAGCACTCGATTGCTCTCCTAGCAAGGATATTGTCATAGGGGCTTTCGCGTTTAACTCTCGTTGTTGCTCCACCTTGCGTAAGCTCTTGATTTCCTTTTCCCTAGTTACAATGATATATCGCTCAACCTCTTGCACTTTGGCAAGGCTTCTACCATCAGGTAATATAACCTTGGAGGGGAATAGCTCTGAAGAGTCAGGGGGTGCAGTGAATGGAGTATTCACATGCACACTCTCCAAGACCATGGGGTCTACGTTGGTCATGAATGGCAAATTTACTTCCCCACCCCCCTCATTTACATTGTTAGCTCCATGTTCGGAGCGAGTGGCTCTTCTAAAGGTTTCCTTCAAACGGCTAAGAATGCTCGGCCTGGACCGTGGACCCATGGTATGCATTCTTGGCTTGAGCTATCAGGATTAGGCATTGGGTAACCCTCCATGATGTAGTAGTCAGAGGAAGAGTCGCTAGACGCAATATGCAGGTCCTGAGTGGTACTACTGATGGTCAGCTTTCGAAACTGTAACCGTGAGAATCACACCCTAAGAAAGGGAAGGCTTGTTACCAAAAGAAGAAGAAGAAGAAGAAAAAGAAGAAGCCCTTACCATTCACCATACCCCCCCCAAGGTTAACCACTAGCGGGGCGCCGCCAGTTTGGCCACACATCTCTCCATTACCACTAGGAGACGAACCCCTCTCTCTTATACTACCCGGCTCCGCCAATATTCCCTCTCTCTCCTACTCTGCCGCTGCATCACCCGGCCCGGTAGGTCCATTGGTGCCTCGGTCACACCCTCTGACGGGCCGCCATAGATATTATCTCCTCTCTCTCTCTTCCAAATATTCTCCCTCCCTCTCTCTGCTCGTCCACACCCCAGCCCCGGCGGGCCAACATACCCCCCCCTCATCCACACTCTTTTCGGCTTTAATATTCCCCCCCCCCCGCCCCCTCCACCTAACCCTAACTCTAGCTCTCTCTCACTCTCTCCTTTAGTAAGGCCGCTTGGGCCTTAGGGCAAGCCATCTCTCTCCCTCTCTCTATCTCTCTCACTTTCTCTCTCTCTCTCTCTCTCTCTCTCCTCTCCCCCCCCCCCCCCCCCCCCCCCCCCTCACAACCTCACATTCCCCTCTCTCTCCCTCTCTTTCCTTGGCCACTAAGCCACAAAACATCTCTCTCTCTCTCTCTCTCTCTCTCTCTCTCTCTCTCTCTCTCTCTCTCTCTCTCTCTCTCTCTTTGACTACATACCCCCCCCCCCCCCCCCCCCCCCCCCCCCGGTCCCCCCCCCCCTCCCCCATCTCCCTCTCCCCTCCCTCACCACCTCACCCCACCCTCATTCCCCGTCTCGCGCTCTGTACACAGCCCGTAGGCGGCCATTTTAACTCTCTCTCTCTCTCTCTCTCTCTCTCTCTGTACAAGCCCGTAGGCACTGCGCTTTCACCTCCAACACACACACACACACACACCTCACCCACACACATGCGCACCCACCCCATTCACCTCACCCCCCTCCGCCTCTGCATCACTAGAGCCTCACAAAAAAATAAATTTAAAAAAATATATATATTATGTATATATACTATAACTGCACACACCCCCCCCCTGTCCCACGTACACACACATATACACATACAAATACACACACACACACACACACACACACACACACACACACACTCACGCTTACGCACTCATATATATACACACACACCTACCCACCCATACATACATACACACACATGCATAAAAGCACACACCAAACTACAAAAAAAAAAAAAAAACGGAAGATCCATCGGCATCGACACCATCGACAGAAGAAAGCGACCCGAAGCACGCGACACCGACAACAAGAAAAACAAAGGTGCCGAAGGCATGCCCCGGCCGACCCCGAAAAGACGTACATGCTACACTGACGCACCGGCAACACCCCCTTCGCCGGCATCACGTAACCACGACACCATTTTCAGTAAACCGTAGGTTATCATCACCATTTTTTCAGTTTTCACCCAAGCCTTGTAAAATTCCCAATTTGTAAATTCCCTCTCTCTAGGTGGTCACAAAGGCCCACCTATAGGTTTTCATTTTAAATAACTCCCAAGACAAAGCAAGGGTCAACCACACCGGCCCACCACCTTGCTTTGTCTCCCCGATTAGCTTACCCTAATCAAACCGGGATTACCCTAATCCAAGCCGCCAACACCTATAAAAGGGCACTAAGAGGTCACTATTTGGAAAAGGGGGGGAGGGGGCAGTTCATGAGAGGTTAGCACTTGATAGAGTTTTAGTGGGAATAATTGACACTATTGGCATCACGGGGAAGGAACTTGTGTGATGGTTGCTTTGGGAATTGCACCATGTGAAGGGATCTACGTCCACCTCTCGACTCCAATGATCGATGCACACACACATACACGTTCTTGCTAGCAAGTTTCACAATCATCGATTCGTCTTTAGAGAACGCACCAAGTAGTTTCACCATCTCTTCTCCCTACCTCTCTATCACCATGGTGTGCCGCCTCGTTGGAAGGAAGGTAATTGTAGATAGAGCAAAAATAATTCTCCCTCTCACCCCCAAGAATTTTCATCATTTTTCAATATCTCTCTCTCTCTCTCTCTCTCTCTCTCTCTCTCTCTCTCTCTCTCTCTCTCTCTCTCTCTCTCTCTCTCTGTCTCTCTGTGGATGTTTGCGATGTTCACATCACCGTGGTCTACGTCCTAGCTGCTCAAAGCTAGGTGGTGCCCCCCCTGTTCGCTTTACCGTGACCGGCTCGAGGCGTGCCATCGGCCCCCGGCGTTTTAGAGGCCGTCGGGGTTTGGGTGTCGCTTTGCTCCCGTCATTTGGTGCCCCCACTGAGGAGGGCTTCTAAGAAACCTTCAGTTTACAATGCTGAAAGTGACGCACACCATCAATCATGGATGAATGGCGGAAGGAATTTTCTAACTGGAGGACAGAAGAAGAGGAGACTAAGGAGGCACTAGCCGCCTTCATTGAAGTACTACTGCCAGGCTGCAGTGTCGTCAGTATTCAAGAGGTAAATTCTCCATCTCGTGTTGCTCATTCTAACCACAAGTTGAGAGCATTAGGTGGGAGGTCTATGAAGTGCCATCACTGTTGTCAACCAGAACACACTGTCAATGAGTGTTAGCAACGAAGACAGCGAAGGGGATGAAATTTTCTACATCGACATTCATCGCGAAGAAGTCATCCACATCAAAGAAGGAAAGAAAACAGTGAGGCCTCTCTACCCTAAAGAAACTGCAGTCAAAGTTATAACCTTTAGTCCAAAATGGCCTAAAGGGGCTGCTCGAGCCAAAGGTAAGGAAAAGATAAGCCATTCTGGAAACACATGACCCCGAAGGGAGAAGCATCTGGCCAAGCAAGTGCTTCAAGCTCAGAGAGCTGGGTTGTACCCAGCTTGCCAAAGAGGAAGTCATCTGAAGCTAAGCAGCAGAAGGTCGCCTACCGATTTGTACGACGCATGCGATACTACCAGTCCACTTCGACAATCCTGAAGAAGAAGTGGTAAGAAGATTCCCATGTCCTAAGGAAGAGTGGTTCGTCTACTGCTCTCGCTGTTTTGGAAGATGGGTAGAGGGTCTTCCTCCTCTCCCTGTACAACTTATCCTGAAGAAGCTCTCCACCACGGGTGAAACCCAGTGGACTGGAGATGAGTTACAGCTGAATGGAGTGGAATTTATGCAACACGCCGACTATAGAAATTATCTGCAATTGCTACTAGCCAAGAGGCTGGGAGTGGTCCGACGTGTCGCCATCACCCTGTACGTGCAACGACGAAGGCGATGACCTCCTGTGGATATGCTATCGGGAACGGGAAAGTAAGTACTCCACCCTCTGTTCATGATGGAAAACGGCCCGATAGCATTCCCGTTCAGATTCCTACAGCATATGCATGTGAATATCTATGTAGATAGGAAAGTCTTCTACCGACAGAAGATCGTGTACCTATTCGGTGCGGCGGTACTAGGAGAAATCCTTAATTCCTCAAACCTTATCATTCTCCCCATATTGGATTAAAACCATTCCTTTAATTTTTCTATCTTTATCCTGTTTTAACCTATCCACCCAACCCTGTAAAAAGCCGCTATAAGCCGCTAATGTCATTAATCTATCTATCTATATATATATATATATATATATATATATAAGAGGTTTGTAATTTCTTGAGTCACTACCATGGCAAGTGTTTCTTTCCCCACGTTCAGTGGAAAGAAGGGAGAAGATCTCACCACCGACTTTTTGGATGATTTCGACATTGCTTGTGTCGTTTCCAACAAAGATGACCACGCTTCACAACTTCGAATTTTTCCTCTACTGATGAAAGTAGAGGCCAAGTCCTGGAAAAATGCATTGCCCCAGGCTACCAAGAATGCATGGGATGTGTTAAGGGCTGCCTTTGTAAAGAGGTTTGGTGGAGGCACAACCTCGGAGAAGCTATGGCCGCTATACTGACGGAATTGAAGCAGGGAAGTCTGCTAGAGTATGCCACTTACGATTCCAAATTTGTGGACTTATGGGAGAGATGGGTTGCCTCAGTGGAGGAAGGCGAAGGAGCACCTAATTTCCTAAAGAAGGATCGTTTCATTGCTGGTCTGTGGTCACCGCTTAGAGAGAAGGTGAAGGGAAGGATTCCTGCAACATATGAGTTGGCAGTAGAAGTAGCCCGCCTTAAAGACAAGAAGCTGTGCATGCAAGAAAGAGTAAACGAGTCAGAGGAAACAAGCTTGGCCCGACCAACCCCAGTGACTGCAACAGCTAGTCATAGAGCCCAACCGCAAGAGGCATCAGAGGAGCAGCAAGACTTGCTAAATCGCATCACCACCCAACTAGAGAGTTTATCCGTGCATCTGGTGGAGCAAGGGCATGCACTTGTCAAGAATCCATAACAAGGGAGAGGACAACGAAGGCAGAACCAAGAGTACCACTGCTACAATTGCGGGGAAGACGGCCATGGTATGTACTACTGCCCACATCCAAGGAGGCAAAATTTCAATAGAAGGGGGAGACAGAATCAGATCTCTTTGCCAAGGGCAAGACCATCACCACCCAAGAAACCGGGGCTGATCCCACCGGTCCAGATCCTTCGACCACTTGTACAACAACAACCACCACCACAACCTCTCATTCCACCACTACCCCCACCACTTGCTATGAACCAAGCGGTGAGTGTTATTAGCTTGGAGGCTAAAGGGAAGGAAAAGGTAGAAGAATCAGTTCGAGAGAAGCACAAAGGGAAAGCGAAGGTAGAAGAAGTGGATGCTATGGGAGTGAAGCGTGCCAAGCACGAGGAAGCCTCTCAAAGAGAAGAGAAAATGAAAGGGAAGGCCGAGTCTAGCAAGCAAGCAGCTAAACCGTGACGGAAGATATACATCGTGGACTTCTCACTAGGTGAGTAGGCAAAACCCTATGACTTAGTTAAGGATGTATTGATGCAGGGCCCAATTACTCCACCTTGCACCAAGAATGAGGAGGCAATGGACAAAAATGGTGAGTACCAGGAAATCAAGACCCAGGATAGCTGGGGCTATCTCTGGAAGGGATCTCGACGACATCCTACCAACCACAGATGCCCACATCAAGGGGCAACGAATCTCAAACGTCTACATAGATGGTGGCGCACAAATATGCGTCATGAGTGAAAAGATGATGCACCATCTAGGACTAGAGGTAAGTAGGCCGGCACCCTGTCGAGCCAAAATGGCAAATAATGTAAGGTGAAATGCATGGGCATTGTGAATGCGATCAAAGTAAAAGCATTCAATACAGAAGTGGAGGTAGACATCTTTGTTATGCCACACAAAGGGGAGGGCTACCCCATCATTCTTGGGAGGCCTTGGCTTATGGCTATGGAAGCTAAACAAGACTGGAGCACTAGAATGATTCATATGAAGGACGCTAAAGCGAAGTCCATATTCTACGACATGAGGACTGGTAAGTAATGCAACATGATCTTGGAGGCTTCAGAAGATGTGTCCACCAGCGAATATTCGTCTACCTCAGGAGAAGAGACAACCACCACTGACGGGAGAGACAGTAGCATTGAAGTGATGGGGGTCATTCTTAAAGACCCAAAAAGATTGACACAATCTGAAACACCCCGACAAACCAAGAGGAATCATCAGGTACGCAGTCCTTAGAGGATGCACGTAAGTTACAAAAAATGCTCTCAAATGAGTTAACCGATGAAGGAAGGAAGGAATATGTCTCCATGCTAGGTAACTTCACTACTTTGTTCATTGATGGCTATGATAAGATCACAGGAATTACAGTAGTGCAACACCACATAAAACTCAAGGAAGGTAGTAAACCCATAGTGCAGAAGCTCAGAAGACTTGGAGTAATCCAATAAGAGGCACTACTTAAAGAAGTGAGAAGTTTGCTACAAGCAGGTTTCATCTATCCTGTCGAAGACTCAGAATGGGTCTCCCCAGAAGTAGTCACACCAAAAAAGAATGGTAAGTGGAGAGTCTATGTGGACTATAAACCTCTCAATGCATCCACGAAGAGGGATCACTTTCCCCTCCCATTCCAGGATGAAATTCTCAATGAAGTGGCGGGTCATGAACGATACACAGTGTGCGATGGCTACTCAGGATACTTCCAGATTAGCATTGTGGAAGAAGATCAGAAGAAGACAACCTTCATCACACCTTAGGGATGCTTTGCTTACAAGGTGATGCCTTTTGGCCTCACTAACGCCCTGGCCACATTTCAGCGCTATGTGACCTTTGTTTTCCAACCCTACTTTGGAACATCAATATGGGTTTTCATAGATGATTTTTGCATCTATAGTTCACGAGCCCTTCATTTAAGCAAAGTCTATGATGGCTTAACCAGGCTGCAAACCTTGGGTGGCCAGCTCAACGTGGATAAGTGTCACATTGGTGAAAGCAAAGTCATTCTCCTTGGCTATGTAATTTTAGCAAAAGGGATTGAGGCTGACCCTAGCAAGATTCAAGCCCTGGTATCTTTGTCGTTACCCACCACCGCTAAGCAGTTGGTTTCTTTCCTTTAGAAGGTAAGATACTTAAGCAGGTTCATTCACTTGCTATCTCAAGTGGTCCTCCCCCTACAACAAATCACCCAGAGGGATGTCTGCTCATGGAGTGAAGAAAATGAGCAGCAATTTACTGAGGTAAAGCAAATCCTAGCTAAGCTTCCCACCATTTCACCCCCTAAGTGGGACGAGCCATTTTATGCGAACCCTAGTGTAGGAAGTGATACACTCGGAGCCGTGCTAATGCAAAAGGACCCGCAAACTTCTTTCATGCGTCCTATTTACTTCTCTAGTGGTGTCATGACCCCATCAGAAAAGGGATTTACCGAAGTAGAACACATGGTTATGGCACTAATGTTTGCTACCACAAAGTTCTGCTCCTACCTCCTGCCTAGACCCTTTGTAATCGTGACAATGGAGGAGGTTTTCCCATATGTAATGTGACACATGGATGTCTCATCTAGGATCTCTAAGTGGCTAATTAGATTACAAGAGTTTGACTAGACCATGCAAGTAGAAAACTCCCCCAGGGCTAGTTTAGCGGGAATTCTCACTCGTCGCCACTATGAGAAGAAGCTGAGGGTCAACACGGAAGCAAAGGAAGAAACATCAATGGTAGAGAGTCCTAGGCTAGAAAGATCTCACTCTCTATTCTTTGATGGAGCATACAAAAGAACAGTGGACCAGTCTGCAGTTGGCATATTCATTTTCAATGAGCAACAAGAAAGAGTATTCTCCATCGGGCAGTTATTACACTCCCACTCCAACAATAGAGCATAATATGCAACCCTAATTCTTGAGTTGGAACAATGTATTTCACAAGGAATTCAACGCCTAAATGTGTTTGGCGATGCTTTGCTTTTGATAAGGCAGATAAATGGCACTTGGGTTTGTAAAAATCAGGTTTTACTTGGTCAACTACACCAAGTTAAGGATCTTCTAAGGAAATTTGAAGCAGTGAAACTATTTCATGTCCCCAGAGCCAAAAATCAGGAGGCAGATGCTCTAGCCAAAGAAAGAATACAAGATGTTCCCGTAGGAGCAATCAAACTAAAGCTACCCCTCTTTTAACGTAGTGATGCTATGCATGATATCGTCAGCTTTCTAGATACAGGAGAATATCCGGAAGGATACACCAAAGGCCAGAAGCAGTGGTGGCTGGTAAGGAAGGCTACCATATACCGCCTTGTAAATGACCACTTGTATTGTAAGGGCAAGGATCAGATTCTCAGGCGAGTGCCGACCTCTAGTGAGATCACAGAGGTAGTTTCAAGTTGCCATGATGGCGTCTGCGGCGGTCATTTTGCTCTAGATATCACCAGTAGAAAGATTCTACAAGCAGGATACTCTTGGCCTAGCTTGAACAGGGATGTACACCATTGATGTAAAACATGCAAGGCTTGTCAAGTCGCCAGTGATCGCACATTAAGCTACGAGCCACAAACTCCTATCATCTCATATGGTCCATTTGAGAAATGGGGAATAGATGCAATCAGTCCTTCACCAAGGGCCCAATCAGGTAAACTGTACATCATAGTGGGTGTAGACTACATGACTCGATGGGCAGAAGCAATAGCCACCACCCGCATTACAGCCCAAGAGGTAGCAAAGTTCATTTTTGAGCATATCTGTTGCCGTTTTGGCACCCTCTAGAGGTAATATCAGATAGAGGACCAGGTTTCAGAAGCAATCTGGTAGGAGAACTGATGAAAAAGTTAGGCATCACACGCCGACATTCCACACCATACTATCCACAATGCAATGGTCTGGTAGAGAAGGTAAATGGAATGATTTGCAAAATCATCACAAAGCAGGTGAACAATCACACAAGAGACTGGGATAAACATCTCATGGCAGCTCTTTGGGCCTACCGAACGACATTCCGAACATCACTAGGTTTCACCCCTTTCCATCTAGTTTATGGGAAGGAGGCAATTCTACCCATTGAGGTACAGATAGCCAGCTTACGAGTCTTGGCTAGCCAGATACAAAACCCAATTTTAAATATCCAAAACCACACTTCTTCTTTGTCGTTTGGCAAGCAGTGAGAAAACACCTTCAACTTCATTCTAGTCGGATTTAGTCCTTTCTTAGCATCTTTATCTTCAATAAGAAGATCCAAATTTCCTTGAAACTCTTTACATGCAGCTTGTAAGAAAAGATATGTCTTCTCTGCATCTAGTGTGGCCCTTTGTGTCTTGGTGAGTTGTTCATAGCGCCACTCAAATTCCCTAAGTAGCTCTGTTATTGATAGTCCTTGCTTTGGCTTGACTACCCATTCTAAGAATGTCCTTTTGCTCACTCTCTCAGAGTCCTCCATGAAATATTCCTCCTTTAAAGCTACTTTGAGTTTTTCCCAATTTCTCACATGCCCATCTTTAATTCCCCTAACATGTTCCCTATTTCTGGAGCAACAACTAGCTCAAAGCTTTGAATCATCTCACCTTCTGACACATGATGCAGATCCCTTTGAATCATCTCACCTTCTGACACATGATGCAGATCCATCTCCTTCACATACTCGCGTAAGTACTTGGTTATATCTTTGCCATTGAATTGGTCCATTCTGTTGACGACCGCTTATATGGCCTTGGTTGCTAAAATCTCCCTTCTTTCAGTGGCATGTTGTTGTTGCATGAACATTGAAAATGCTTGAAACATTTGCATTGTTGATGGGTCAAAATCCATACCCTGTTGCAGCTCAATATGATCACCCATGGTTACCCAAAAAGTCTCTCCCTGGAAGATTCACGCCGGGTTCACAAAAATATGTCGAGAAATTTGCGGTCTTTCCAGGAAAGCACCGGCCTTTTGGCTGTGAGAGTTTGTGAGAGAACTCCAAAAAACTATATGAAGGAGTTAAACCATAGATGCCATGAAGTCTAGGGTTTGGAAGGAACTACAATCAAAGAAGCCCCACTCTTTCTCTCTTGCACTCATACACACAAAGAAAGAACACAAAAGAGAATATCAAAACAACACAAAGATGAAAACATCAAGGCTATGGTGTTGACGACAGGATATAGAAGTGGTTTCCCAATACATTGTACTACTATTTTTTTAAAGTGAAACGGTACCTTTGTAATATTTGAGCTACAAATAGACCTTGTGGGAATGAGCCTCTATGGAGGAATGTATATAATTCAACTTTTGTAACCTAAACCCAACTTTTGGAATTAATAAAATCGGTCTTATCTCTGTGTGTGGAGTCTGAGAGAGAGAGAGAGAGAGAGAGAGAGAGAGAGAGAGAGAGAGAGAGAGAGAGAGAGAGAGAGAGAGAGAGAGAGAGAGAGAGAGAGAGAGAGAGAGAGAGAGAGAGAGAGAGACTTGATCTCTTTTTGACACGTGCTACGGAAGGCCCATTGCTAAAGCTACACTACCACCACATTAGCAACTGCAAGGGATTCCTTTCGATGCCAACAATGTGTGATTTTGACTACGATGCGAAGAGAGCACCTACAAGCTTCCGAGTGAGTTTTCTTGCAAACCGGGTTTCCATTTGGTGACTCTTTGTACCTATGGGTTCATGGCAAGTAGAACTACATGTTAGGACTATACTCCACGAAAAATGGTAACTTTTATTTTGCTGCTTATTTGTATACGCTATTGTCGCAAGGGGTAGTAGGAGGTGGGTTATCAAGTCATAGTCCATAGGATATTGATCTCAAGGCAAGGAGAGTGTACCTTATGAGTTTCATGACGTTTCGAGTGCGTTTGACCTAAATTCGGTGAGTGTTAGTGTTGTAATTTGGATTGTCTTCACTAGTGCAATCTTTGACCTGATTTCTTTATTAGTGATTGTCTTACAAGGTCAAGAAGTAGGTTCATAACCCTCTTCTTGTTTCCATGCGCCTACGGGTTAAGCTTCATAATCGGCTGACATAGAGTTGTTGGTTTTGTTCTTGCTATGCTAGCGTCGGCTCGCGACGTACCCGCCAACACTGGCGCCACTACCGGGGATCGAAGCCTTAGGTATGTGACCTTAGACTAATCATATAGGTGAGAGTCCCTCTGGTTTACTAGAGTATTCCTTCTATCTTAGTTTAGTTAGGAGCTATAGAGAGGTGCTAGGAAGCGTATGTCTTGCCTTGGTCACCCATGTTGATGGTTTTAGTTTAGAAATGTGTTAGTTTGGGAGCTTGAGTGGTTAAGGAGGTGGTAAAGGAGGTGGCTAGGTTGTTTGTGTTAGTTAAATGCTTCTCTACTCACAATTACAAAAGCCAGTTTTTTATTCTTAGGAATAGCTTTAGGTAGGTGAATTGATCTTGATCTAGAGCTGTCCATCAATGGAAATTTTCTTGAGTTTATTGGTTGAATTGAAATCTTGAAAAAAGAGTGATTCGGGATTGAAATAGTGAAAAACAAGGATCATAAAGATTTTTGCATGGCTGAGGATCTCTGAGGACTAAAGAGGGCATCAGGAAGGACCCTGCACATCAAAATATGAATTCTGTAAGGTTAGACTTCATACGCGTATGAAGTCTCTAGAGCCAAAAAGAGACCAAATTTGGGAAAACTGATTGTACTAGAGGTGCAAATGAGTAGTTATACCCTAGGAACACCTTAAGTTGGGAGTCTTGGCAAAGATTTGGCGACCAAACACCAAAAGACGGAGTGGTTGTAAAAAGAAACAAATCAAAAACTTGTGTTTGGAAGCACATTTAAGCTCTAAATTTTGCTGAGAACACATGTCATGATGCTGATAAGTAGGAGAACTTAAGGAAGAAACAGATTTGAATTCTGAGACAAAAGAGTTCATACATGTATGAAGTCTTTAGGGTAGATTTGGACAATAATTTGCAAGTGGTCTGCACTAAGCCAATTAGGAGGGTTATCTAAGCCTGACTACAAGAATTCATATCATTTGGTCAGCTAACTTTACTTCTAGAGACGGTATTTAGCAAATTCTAACCAAAAACAAAGAAAAGTGGGGAATTGGTGAATCTTTGGCATTAAAACTTGATTTTGAGCACATAGGTTTAGAATACACATCAAAGAGAACCTTGGGCTAAGGTTTGAGTTCTTTTTTATCAAGAAGTCTTCATACGTGTGTAAAGACTATCAACCCAGAATAGAGCCAAACTGGACAAAGATAGATGCTCAAAGTTTCCTAAATCCTTGGGGAATCCCTTGATTCATACTTCATAGAGTTTGGATTAAAAAAAAGCTTAAGAAGAACAAGAAACAATGCAAACACTCTACATACCCATGTTTGGGTCACAACATGAACAAACTTGATTCCTAACTTAAGTTAGAGAATATCTGTGAAGTCCCTGAGTGCTAGACTACCTCTGGAGCAAATTTCATGTCAATTGGCCCTACAAGTCTTCATACGCGTATAAAGTGTTTTTGTGCTATTGACCAATAATTGAACTTAATACCACACAGGGGGAGTCAACACTCAACAAGAAGCATTGATCTGCAAAAATCTAGTCAATCTGGTCAGAAAGACTTTATACGCGTATAAAGACTTACTGACCCTAATGACTTCCAAAGTTGAACAGGGACATATCATTGCATTCTAAGAGACTTTAGCTGCCACTAGGTAAGATTACACTCAAGTTGGAAAGAATCTGAGTGTGCATGAGCCAAGAAACAGAAACAAGATCCTAAATCAATTTGTACCACATTGTAACTCACACCATTTCTGATAAAAAAGTCTTTATATGCGTATAAAGACTGATAGCCAGATTTTAGAGCAGGCAACATAGCTGGAGACTTCCAAGTAATCCACTTAACCGTGAAAACACCTTTTGCTAGTCCATTCTGTAATAATAACATAGAAAGGGGATCAACCCTTCCAAAGGAAAATTTGGACATGAAAAACTTGCATGTTCTTTCTAATTAATATTGAATGTTACTAACAGAGAAGCATCATTGAGAAGGAATTGCAGAGTCTAAAGTTTTGTACAGATAACACCAGCAATGAAGTCTAGCAAGTCCAGACCAATCTAAAGTGCAAGCAATCAACCAATTGAAGAGCTGAAATAGTCAGAGTAAGACACAACAGAGTGAACTCCACAAGTAAAAGGTTTGGATTTGTAGTGGTGTATTAACAGATTGATGTATTTGTGATGAGGAAGGAACCTTCAAGGAGACAAGAAAACACCAGGAGATCAGGTCAGCATAGTGTCTATGGAAGAGAGTGTGACCCAATCAAGGGTAGATCCACTAGCACCAATCATAGAGGACGGAAGTGGGACAGACACCTCCTCTGAGCAATCCTTTTATCTCATGGCGGACCGAAACACGGTGATGAACCAGAAAATACAAGGAGAGGGAGGGAGCACCTCTAGAAACCCTCCTCGTACATTAAGGTTTACAACCCTTTACTTAGAAGGACCAAATAACCATGGGGCTCTGGTCTATGCTAACAAAAGGGGATGTAAAAGTATATGTATTGAGGAAAAACCAACAGAAGGAGTGGATGCCCTTCTAGCGTATGATGATGGGGATAGATTTTGTGATGAGGAGGGAACACATTACCTTATAGTTAAGGATCCAGAGAACTACAACAAGTGTGGGGATAATGTGGTAAAAGGGAAGATGATTTCTGAAATCACAGAAATGCCTTCTTTAATAGACCTTCCTAATGCCACCCTAGTGTTTGACAAGAAGGTGACTAAAGTTGTGACTAGCCATGGAGTAGTAGGAATCTATGAATACCTCAATGAAAGAGTCAAGACATATTTTCGATGCCTAGCACCATTTGACTTTGAGCTAGGCACATAAAAGACTCTGTACTTGTTCTCATATGAATCAGGTGAAGGAAGCCTCATTATATATGTTGACAAATATGGACGTGAGTATAGGCTAATAGAAAAGGCAGAGGTAGTGAGATTGATAGCCACTAGGGTAATCCCAATAGAACTCGCTACCACTCAAGGACTAAACCCTACCCCCAACAAATCTACTAATCCCTTCAAAGAAATGGAGGATGAGATCAAAATCTCAGCTAGACAAGCTGGAACGGTAGAAATACCAGCCTTTCCTTCATATCTCAACACAAATCTAGAAACGCTACAATCATGGTTGCAACCTACAGTGACGAGAGAACAAGAGTTCTATAGAGGTGAAGCCCCTGTTACAAATAGTTCATATGTGACTCCCATAGTTTCACCTATGCCCACATACTCTTATTCTTATCCCAAGGAAAGCAAGGGACCAACCACAATCCCAATCACCACAGGGTTTCCCTATCAGGAGAGAATCAAGACAGAAAGAGGGTTTGTAAGGGAACCGCCTATGGAAAGGTCATACATAGGAATTGGGACGGGAGGCGTAGTTGACGGAAGATTGAGACATGAACCAGACCCTATGAGGAGAGAGGGACATGGAGATTCTATGGTTCGATTGGTAGAACAAAGACGTGTAAGACCATCTGAAGTCCAGAAATGGGTATACAAGAGGTATTCGGAAGAAGGAGATCCTAGAGATCATGTGTGAACATTTTTGCGAGTGATCCGAGCAGAAGAGGTTAGAGACTTTGATACATAATTTGTTGGATTTGGACTCACCTTAGAGAAAGACACTACCACATGGTTTGAATCTGTGGAAAGACGAGATTTTGGGACCATTCAAGAAGTCTTTAACGAGTTCGTGGAAAAATTTTCTCAAAGAGGGATAGCTCACAATACTATCTCTCAAATCCACAAGTTTAAACAGAAAGATGGAGAATCTGTTAGAAAGGTAGCCCTACGACTGAAACGATACGTGAAGTTTTGTCCAATGGAAGAACTACCTACTCAATTCAGACTGATGTTGATATTTATCCAAGGATTGAGAAATGCAGATCTTCAAAAAGATTTGCATATAAAGAAAAGCCCTACTCTAAATGAGTTAATAAAAAAGGCTTCGTTCCTTATAGATAATTGTGAGATCTACAGAGTCGCAGATCTAAGGGACAAAGATGATGATGATTCATCTCAACAAACTGGATCAAAAGTTGGCAGAACTGTACAACGAAATGAACCAGGAGTAAACCAAGAGCAACTGATAGAGGAGGTGCTAAAGAGGATTAGCCCATTTGCCAAGCCACAGGATAAACCTTTAAAGTGGTGCACCATCAAATAAAAATGAACAAATCATGTCACCGAGGAACGCTACTACAACAAAGGGTATGTGAAAGAACGACAGTATGTTTCCAAACCGCAAGTAGCACCACCTCAAGTGCCACATGTACCTAGATATACTGCGGGAAATTTGCTAGGACCAGCTGGGGTTGAAAGACCACAGCCATATTTTGGGCAACAACCACCACTCCCAGGAACAAGATTGATAAGTGTGAGATACACGCCCGTTGTGGAAGAGACAGAGGAACAAGCCTTAGTGCCTGTCCCTGTTTATTATGAAGAACTGGTTAAAAATGTCATAATAATCAATATCTAATTCTCCTAAATGATTTTCTCATATTAAACTGATCATTTAATGTGGGGAAGTGCCAGGGGAGAAAAGGCTAGAATATTGGTTAAGCTAGCAGACCGGCCACAGTAGGGATCCAAAGGAGGGAAAATAGGGATCCAAAGGGGGGGCCATCTGCAAAAGAGCCATGTGCAACAATGGGCTAAAAAGACCCTAAGGTTCAGCCCATTAAGACTTCCAAAATGCTAAGGTTCCAAAATTCAAAGGTTGTGTCCAAAGGGTTAAAGCTTAGGGGGAATTGGATGCTTTGTGTGCTCTCCAAAGTCAACACATATCCCTACATGGGAGGGGGCGAGCCCTTCTTCTAGGGGATGAGAGAGAAAGACACACACACACACACACACACACACACACACACACACACACACACACACACACACACACACACACACACACACACACACACACACACACACACACACACACACACACACACAGGCTCCCTTTACAAAAAGGGAATGAGGGACACATGTCAGCTCCCTGGGCCAGATGCCCACAAGGTGTGCCCAGTTTCTATTGGATGACCCTTGAAGTGGACCAATGAGAATTAAGCTAGAGTAGATCTACTTTAATTAATTTAAAAAACATTTAATAAAAGAAACCAATGAGAATTAAGTCTCCTAGAAGACTATTGGGCAGTCTCACAAGGGGTCCAATGAGCATTCAGGAGCCCAATGGCTTGCCTGATTCCTATTGGCTAGGAGGCAAAGGGGTCCAATGAGAGTTTAGTTTAATTATTTAATTACCTAAAGCTCTCACAAAAGGGGAAAGGGGGACACATGTCAGAAGGCTATCACTTATGCTGCTTAATAGTCATTGGCTTGACTTGGGGAGAGCCAATGAGGGCTCAGCAAGAGTAAATAGCAAGAGGGCTCTCCCAAGAGAGAGAGGGGGCTGATTTTTGCAAGGAATTATCACACACACACTCACACAATCTCATGTGTGAAGAAAGAGAAGACTATCTCTTCGCAAGCTTTAATGGAGAGCTCATCACCTACTCCAAGCTTGTGAGATAGAAGCCTACATCAACACACTCTTGGCATGTGGATGCAAATCCAACCAAGAGCCAAGCTTCAATGCATGCTCATCTCCTCTACCAAGCTAATTACTAAGCTAAGCTATGATAATATGAGTGATTATGTGAGGAGATGTACATCTTTCTCATAAGATACTCCTTCTTCCTCTCAATCTACTCTCATACCCTGCTAGCTCTCACCATCTTCGAAGGTGTGTGAGGTCTTGGGTCTGAGAACGGGGATAATTTAAGTTGTGTTTGCTAAGTGTTTTGCTTAGTGCATGAAGGTTTCATCTTCATTGCACTAGCTAGTCTTGAAGGAACACAAAGAATTGTATTGTACAATGTCTCTCTTGATGGGATAAACCATAATACAAAGCCTTTTGGAGGGGGGACCGGCTCCATACAAATCCGGTCCTCAACTGTTGTCATTAGCTTAATTTCTTGATGCTATCTAACTAGGTGTTATGCTTTTTGTTGCTCTCTCCACCCAAGCACTCTTGTAATTCTCATTAGGAATCTATTCTAATGAAATGCCCACTATGTTCATGCTCATTTCCGCTACACACAAGTTATTAGGCCATTAAATGTTACATTGGTATCAGAGCACAAGGTTTCTCTTTTCTTGCTCAAGAAGGGAGGTCCTCAAGCTAGCTACAAATGGTTGGGATTATTAATTGCCTGTGAGCAAGTAGAATAGGGATTTTTCAGCCTTGCAGTGAGCCTGCCTTTGTGCAGTTAACGGGGCATCACCGTCGAGAGCTATGGTCTTAATAGTGGAGTCCTACGGGGCTTGCCTACGGCTTAACCACTATTGAGTTATTAGAAGCTTGACAGGAGCCGGTGTTGTTTTGGTGTCGAAAGACCCTCTCTTCTATTCCTTGCAATTAATGGTATTCGAGCCGCGGGTACAGTAGCTTGAGTGCTTTTTCTAAAGGGGTAAAGAGGAGTAGCAACTAGGGCTTGAAGTGCCAAAGTACACCTAAAAGTTGTTAGAATGGTTGACAATAGTAAAGAGAGTGAAATTAATGTTGATAACTTTGATTTTGCTCATGAGCAAGCTACTAATGATGCTTCAATGCTTGTTAACTATCTTGTTTCTAGGCTTCAACAAGCCATGGGCAATCCATCTCTCCAAAGTGAAGTGCAACGGCAACTCCGTGCTCATGAGATTCTCCAAGCTCATCACCATGACGAGAGAACACCTAGGAAGCCTCCTTGTGAGACTACCAAAAGAGGTCTCTCCGATTCGGGAAGAAGAAGAGAATCCGTACGAAGGGCTCAAGAATTTACTTCTTGATGATGCATCTCCTTCCCAAAGGAGAACTCAAGAGCCTCCACCGAAGGAACGAGAAAGAAGCGAGTCTCCCGCCACCTCAGCGGAGATGGCTCCACGAAGACGGCGGGCTAAACGCTCTCCATCACCACCAAAGCGGAGAAGACCATCGTATTCTTCTCCTCATCACAATTTAAAAAGGGATGATAAAAAGCAAGACAAGAAAAAAGCGAGAAAGAGGACACCCTCTTCTCCATCTTCTTCATCCTCTTCCTCTTATGAAAGTGATGGTGAAGACGACAAAGATTAAGACAAGAAAAAGGCGAGAAAGAGGTCACCCTCTTCTCCACCTTCTTCAAATTCTTCACCTTTTGAAGAAAGTGATGGTGCAACCTTTGAACCATCAAAAAGAAGAGGCCATAGGAAATCCTATGCCGCATGGAAGAGGTCGTCCAAGCTGAAGAAATTCAAAGAGGGAGGGAAGAGCATCTCTTTCCTTACTTATGATGGCACCTTTAGTGCTACGAACAAAGTCTTGGCCTTTATCCAGCAATTCGATGCTGCGTTTGGAGATGAGGGCTTCACGGAGTCCTCTAAGCTACGCCATGTAGCTATGCACTTTCAAAAGTCCGCCACACAATGGTGGTCTAGCCTACGAGCCAACGGTGAAGCTCCACGAACATGGAAAGCTTTAAGAGCTTCCATTATGAAGCAGTTTTTGGCCACCGATGCAAAAGACAAAGTACTCACTGAATGGAGAAGCTTAAAGCTCTCTCCCAGTGAATCCATCCACAAATATATAGACAAGTTTTGGGACATACAACTCAAAGCCACTGTCTTCAAAAAGTTGGATTTTGGAGAGCAAAAGCAACAATTTTGTGCGGGCTTAACCGAAGAAATGGCGGAGTATGTCAACTCCCAAAGGCCACGTACCATATCGGCGGTAATATACCATACTATGGTGGCCTCTTGAATCAATTTCCAAATGGGGGCTAAAAGAAATAATAAGACCCCGGAAAACAAGGGTTCCAATGAGCCTAAGGGGAAGGACAATGTCCAAAAGTCTCCTAAGGGCAACTCCAACAAAGCTAAAGAGAAGGGAGTTTACAAAGGTAAGAATAAACTCTCTCCTGAAGAGCGTGAGCGTTATCGTAAGGATAACCGGTGTTTCAAGTGCGGCGAACAAGGGCATGCGTACCGCGCTTGTCCCCAAAAGAACAACCGCCAAGATCCTCTTAGAGCTTCCTTGGTTGAAATCCAAGAGGAGGAGACTCACCAAACTCACCACAAAGGATCTCCTCTATGCCATGCTTGGGGAAAGGTAAGAGAACATGATGCTTTTATTCTCTTTGACCCTGGTTCTACTCACAATTTTATATCTATGGAGTTAGCCACCAAGCTAGGCATACAATCCTACGAGATGGGAGATGTCCTACCCGCAGACAGTGCCTTCAAGGGGCAAGAAGCTTCAGTCACTCCCTTAATTGGGAAATTGAGGCTTCATGTCCAAGGCTATGTGGAAAAAGAGGACTTCTTTATCTCTCCTCTCAAGCATGAGGATGTAATCCTAGGGGCACCATGGTTTGACCGCCTGGTTGCCGGTGTTAAATTTCCTGAAAGGAGAATCTCCTTTAAGTTCAGGGAAAAAGACATGTATATAGATGCTAAGGAAATGGGTAACACTATCCCCATTGTACATACACCAGCTTTCAACAAGTCAATAAAGAGCTCTATTTCCGTGTACATGATTTTTGTTAAAGACTCTCAAAATGAACCTAATGCTTTAGCAAAAGAAAATAAAAGCAACCAAAAGGAATTAGAGTTATCCAATTTTCTCAAGGGGTTTCAAGATTTTTTTATTGACGACATCCCTTGTGAGCTACCTCCTAAACGAGGTAATTATGACCATGCAATCGAACTTCTTCCAGGAAGTTCACCGCCTAACAAACCTCCTTATAGAGTTTCTCAAGCTCAACAAGAGGAGATTATGCGGCAAGTGCATGAGTTACTTGAGAAGGGTATGGTTAGGCCAAGCTCATCTCCATTTTGCTCACCTGTGCTATTAGTGCAAAAGAAAGACGGCACATATCGTATGTGTGTCGACTATAGAGCACTAAATAGGATCACTATCAAGAATAGGTTTCCCGTTCCACGGGTAGAAGACCTATTTGATAAGCTACAAGGATCGACCTACTTCAGTAGGATTGACCTAAAAAGTGGCTATCATCAAATAAGGATAGTTGATCAAGACATTGTAAAGACCGCATTTCGCACCACATTTGGTCTTTACGAATACATTGTCATGCCTTTTGGCTTGACCAATGCACTAGCCACATTCAACCGCTTGATGGAGAAGCTGTTCAGGACTCATCGAACCTTCACTAGAGTGTTCTTTGATGATATTATCATCTACTCTAATTCATTGGAGGAACACAAGCAACACCTCCAGGTAATATTTCAAGTTTTAAGAGAGAATAAACTTGATGTTAATCGAAAGAAAAGTGAAATTTTCTTGCAAGAGATTCAGTATTTAGGTCATATTATCTCTCAAGATGGCATCCAAATGGATCCATCTAAGTTAGAGGTAATAAAAGGATGGCCTAAACCAAGGAATCTTCATGAACTAAGAAGCTTTATAGGTATGTGTGCATACTATAGACGCTTCATAGAAAAGTTCTCACAAATTGTGGGACCATTACATGACCTAACAAAGAAAAGCGTTAGGTATACATGGTCTGCTAAGGAGAACAATGCTTTCGAAAAGCTAAAAGAAAAGCTTATCTCTCAACCTGTGCTTACACTACCGGATCTCTCAAAACCATTTGAGGTCCAATGTGATGCTTGTGGTGATTGCCTTGGAGCTGTTTTACTCCAAGAAGGGCATGCCATAGGCTATGAGAGTCGAAGGCTCGACCCTGTTGATCAAGCTCTAGGCATATATGAAAAGGAACTCCTTGCAGTTCTACATGCCTTAGACTCATGGAAGCACTATTTATTGGGGACTCCTTTCATTCTGCGAACGGATCACCAAAGTCTTAAGTACTTCATGACGCAGACCAAGCTCTCCGACAAACAAATGAGGTGGGAAAATTTCCTTTCGCAATTTCATTTTCATATTGCTCACATTGCTGGCAAGCATAATCAAGTAGTTGATGCACTCTCAAGACGGCCGAGAGTGAATGTGGTTTCCATAGCAACTCACAATGATCTATCTTCAATGATAGATGAGTACGCTATTGATCCCGATTTTAGAGATGTGATTTCAGCCCTTGCATTAGGGAAAAAAGAAGAACCATTTACCTTACAAGATGGTTATCTTCTCTATGGCAATAGACTATGCGTTACTAACTCACTACATGAGAAAGTAATGTATGAATCTCATGCTCCACCTTATGCGGGGCATAGAGGGATTCAGTCTACCTTAAAGGGAATTGAAACATATTTCTATTGGCCTACCATGAAAGTGAACATACAAGAGTATGTTTCTAAATGTGTGGTATGCCAAAAGACAAAATTTGATAGAGGGAAGCAACTTGGATTGCTTCAACCCTTGCCAATCCCTAATTCACCATGGGAGAGCATATCCATGGATTTTATCTTTGGACTGCCTAAGTCTATCCATGGGAATACGGGAATATGGACGATAGTAGACAGGTTCAGTAAACAAGATCATTTTGTACCTGTCAAAAAGACTATCAAAGCCCATCAAATGGCAACCCTCTTCATTTCAAAAATTTTCAAGTACCATGGCTTGCCAATGTCCATAGTGTCGGATAGAGATCCTAGAATGACCAGTAATTTCTGGAAGGGTCTCTTTGAGAATTTAGGGACAAGGCTAAACTCGTCTTTGGCCTATCATCCACAAACGGATGGCCAAAGTGAAATACCTAACCTAGCCATTCTCGATCTACTAAAAGCCTATGTAACGGAAGTAGATCAAAGATCCCAATGGGAGAAGTACTTACCCTTAGTGGAGTATGCTTACAATAACACTGTACATACTTCCACGGGAAAAGCACCTTTCGAGTTAATTGAGGGAAGATAAAAAAGTCCCTTGCTGCTTAAGGTACATGGGAAGATCTTCGCTGCAGATGAGTATAGCCGAGACCTACAAGAATCTTTCCAAAAGATTAAGGATGCTATCTCTATCTCACAACAAAGGCAAAAGGCTGCTGCTGACAAGCACAGAAGAGCCCAAGCCTTTAAAGAAAATGATTGGGTCTTGTTAAAGTTTCCCAAGGCTCGATTAAGGCACACGACGGGCAAGAATCCTACGGGCCACCAAAAGTACTATGCTAAAGTAGCAAAAAGTACTATGATCCCTTTTAGATTCTTAGGCAAATCAATGAGATGGCCTATCAACTCAAGTTGCCCAATCATTGGCTCATACACAATGCTTTCCATGTGAGCCTATTAAAGCCTTACAAAGGAGAGCCACCTCAAGAACCAACTATTGAAGACCCGCCGGAGATCGAGGACCAAGAGGAGGTGCTGCAGCCCGAGTCCATTCTCCGACATGAAGACAAGGTGCTAAGAGGCGGTAAGACTATCTGACGATATCTTATTAAGTTTAAGAATTATCCTTTTGAAGATGCTAGATGGATGCAAGGCATACAATTAAAGGATAACCTAAACCTTGTCAATGCTTACAATGCTTCCCAATGAGTAAGCAAATGTACAAAATGTTAAAAAATGAACAAAGTTTTTGTCTTATAAGACTTTCTTTTTCTTTATTGTGCACAAAAATGAAGTAGTATGCATGCTTAGATCAAGTTTGCGGAGACGACGTCTCCCAAACACCAACTAGACCTTGTCACTCTATTATGGAAGACTGATAGGACTAATGTGCAGACATGCTTGTGGCAGCCTGAGGCTCTCAAGCGCCAAATGGACTAGTCATCCATTGTGGAATGATGTCGTAGGGTAACATAGGGATCTTCTACCCGCTAAGAAAAGGACTCATGAATATGCTTTATCTTCTCTACACCATAGTCGAGGACGACTATGATTTCAAGAGAGAGGTAATGTGATAATCAATATCTAATTCTCCTAAATTATTTTCTCATATTAAATTGATCATTTAATGTGGGGAAGTGCCAGGGGAGAAAAGGCTAGAATATTGCTTAAGCTAGCAGACCGGCCACAGTAGGGATCCAAAAGAGGGAAAATAGGGATCCAAAGGGAGGGCCATCTGCAAAAGAGCCATGTGCAACAATGGGCTAAAAATACCCTAAGGTTTAGCCCATTAAGACTTCCAAAATGCTAAGGTTCCAAAACTCAAAGGTTGTGTCCAAAGGGTTAAAGCTTAGGGGGAATTGGATGCTTTGTGTGCTCTCCAAAGTCAACACATATCCCTACATGGGAGGGGGAGAGCCCTTCTTCTAGGGGATGAGAGAGAAAGCCACACACACACACACACAGGCTCCCTTTACAAAAAGGGAATGAGGGACACATGTCAGCTCCCTAGGCCAGATGCCCACAAGGTGTGCCCAGTTTCTATTGGATGACCCTTGAAGTGGACCAATGAGAATTAAGCTAGAGTAAATCTACTTTAATTAATTTAAAAAACATTTAATAAAAGAAACCAATGAGAATTAAGTCTCCTAGAAGACTATTGGGCAGTCTCACAAGGGGTCCAATGAGCATTCAAGAGCCCAATGGCTTGCCTGATTCCTATTGGCTAGGAGGCAAAGGGGTCCAATGAGAGTTTAGTTTAATTATTTAATTACCTAAAGCTCTCACAAAAGGGGAAAGGGGGACACATGTCAGAAGGCTATCACTTATGCTGCTTAATAGTCATTGGCTTGACTTGGGGAGAGCCAATGAGGGCTCAGCAAGAGCAAATAGCAAGAGGGCTCGCCCAAGAGAGAGAGGGGGACTGATTTTTGCAAGGCATTATCACACACACACTCACACAATCTCATGTGTGAAGAAAGAGAAGACTATCTCTTCCCAAGCTTTAATGGAGAGCTCATCACCTACTCCAAGCTTGTGAGATAGAAGCCTACATCAACACACTCTTGGCATGTGGATTCAAATCCAACCAAGAGCCAAGCTTCAATGCATGCTAATCTCCTCGACCAAGCTAATTACTAAGCTAAAGCTATGCTAATATGAGTGATTATGTGAGGAGATGTACATCTTTCTCGTAAGATACTCCTTCTTCCTCTCAATCTACTCTCATACCATGCTAGCTCTCACCATCTTCGAAGGTGTGTGAGGTCTTGGGTCTGAGAACGGGGATAATTTAAGTTGTGTTTGCTAAGTGTTTTGCTTAGTGCATGAAGCTTTCATCTTCATTGCACTAGCTAGTCTTGAAGGAACACAAAGAATTGTATTGTACAATGTCTCTCTTGATGGGAGAAACCATAATACAAATCCTTTTGGAGGGGGGACCGGCTCCATACAAATCCAGTCCTCAAATGTTGTCATTAGCTTAATTTATCTCTCTTTTGAAAGTATTGTCGATGCTATCTAACTAGGTGTTATGCTTTTTATTGCTCTCTCTACCCAAGCACTCTTGTAATTCTCATTAGGAATCTATTCTAATGAAATGCCCACTATGTTCATGCTCATTTCCGCTACACACAAGTTATTAGGGCATTAAATGTTACAGAAACAATAGCCGGCCCAGCATACTACCCATCAGAAGAGCCGAGAACACCGGAACCATGGAGTATGATTGGCAATGTTGGACCAGCAACAACGGCATAGGCTGCAAGAGAGAGTAGATATAGTTTGGATGAAAGAACATTGTTGTTCATAGCCAATGGGGGTTTCAATGGACCTAGACCAATTTACCAACAGAGGGGTGCCTAAGGAGCTCCACGACAACCACAGAGAACTTGCTATAAATGTGGGGGAGACCATCTTATGAAAGATTGTCCTCATTCGGAAATTGTACGAGTGAATGCGTATTGTCCAGATTGCGGTATCACTCATTTGATTGCCGATTGCCCAAAAAATCCAAACAAAATAGTGAAAGCAACCATAAACCTTTTGGTGGCTATCCCTTCAAGCAGTGGTTCCGAGAATGAAACAATTATACCAATACAGGTCATTATACAAGCTCAGGCTCGAAAAGAAAAAGATGAACTTGGAAATGAAGAAACAGGAGGTAAAACACCTAGCATCAAACGAAAAAGTCAATGAAACACGTGGAAGGCTAGAAAAGCACGAGTAGAAGTTAGGAAAGAACGAGAATAAAATGTCATAACAGAAGAGTTACAGTAGACCAAAGACAGGCTAGAAAAACTTGAAAAACGAGCACTTCAAAAGCTAGAAACACCAACAGAGATTGATATTGAGAAGAAATCAATATCCAAAAGTGCAGGATCGGGTGGATCGGTACTAGTGGAAAAGGTAAATGAGCATCTAGACACACTCTTGAAAGCATACGACTCAAGGCTTAAAATCGACCAAACTCAGGAGCAAAAATGGATGACATATCCCTATGCTGAGGTGGAAAAATAGAGATTGGAAATGTGCCAAAAAATGATCAAAACTGCACAAAATTTTATGGAACCAACTCCAAGGAAACCGGTGGAGGAGGTAGAACTTCCAGGACCAATAACAGGGAACCCTCCAACACATGGATTGGATCGACTAATTGTTAGTCCAAAAATCGAATTAAAACCTAAACATTCAATGGGAAGACCTGGCATCTTGTCTAATACAACAGACTCAACATCAATAGGGTTTCAACCTACCCTACCTGAATTGTATAAGAGCGATGAGCGTTTAAACGATCTCTGGAGACAAATAAGGGAAGCCAATGAAGCTAACAAACTAAGCCAACGGGTTAACAAAACTAGTATGGGAAAAGATTACTTCCTTCCTCCTATTGAAGAATTTGAGCAGGACCGCAAGTAGATCTAGAGATGCACTCTTATAGGGGAGACAAGGGATTAGCGAAATCTTGGGATAACCAACCTGGATGTTTGAAAATGTTACCATCCTTTATGGGAGAGTATGAAGCAAAGTCAAATGTGAAAGTTGTACCATCCCAGCAACTTGCTACAAGTACGGGCATGGACTCCCAAGGGTTGATAACACTCTTATCAACTCTAATAACTTGTATCATTACTCTAGCAGAGCTTCTCAGATTGAGACCTAATATGTGGAATATGGTAGGAAAATGTCTCGAAAAATTTGGATTAAGGGATCCGAATTCACAAATGCAGGAAGGAATCAAAGAATTAGAAAAACCCTAGGTAAACATGCAACCAATGCCTTTAAACAAGGTAGGAGAATACTACGAAGGAGAAGATGGCAATACCTTGATCCGAGTGGAATTAGAAGGGATTGCCACCATGGCTATTCTTGACAGTGGAGCGGGTGTAGCCATCGTGACAAAGGATGTATAGAAAAAATGGGGACAACCGGCTTTGAAAACCACCAGAATGAAACTGCAAATGGCTTACAATTATATGGAGAGACCCATCGGACTTTTGAAGAAAATAGTTGTTAAGTCTTGTGGTATCGTGCACGAGCATACCTTTGCTATATTGGATTTTGGCAAGAAAAATAGCTATTACATAATACTTGGACCACCCTTCATGAGACAATTAAAGATGGTTCAATCACATATACCTCACACACATGGAAACTACGACGCGAATAGACCTTAAAGACCATAGCTACAAAGATGTCGACAGAACCGCGATAGAAGAATTCAACTCTACCACTATAGTAGGGTCAGAACTTCCCAAATGGTTAGGAAATCCAAAGGATTTATGGATGTGTGGGGCATACAATTGTGGAAGCCTAAAACAAGAAGAATGTATTCTAGACAGAGTGATCAAAGATATGGAATACATTCCAGAACCTTTTCTAGAAGAGTAATAGTCCTGACACAACCCATAAGAGAGCGATGGGAGAAAGAGTCTTATGATGGACCAGAAGATGCAAAGAAAGTAGACTTAGCACAACCTGGAGAAACACCTCAACCTGTATACATAGAAACAGACCTAAGCCGAGACGAGGAGGAGGAACTTCTCAACGCTCTTCAGGAATATAAGGATGTGTTTGCATGGTCTTACAAGGACTTAAAGAGAGTGGATCCGACAATATGTTAGCATACTATCCCATTAAAACCTGATGCGAAGCCAAGCAGACAATGACCTTATACATACAATGATACCTTTGCAAAGTGTATCAAGGAAGAGATTGTAAAATTAGGAAAGAGAAGTTTATCTATGAGATAGAACACACTGGTTGGGTATCCCCAATTGTTGTTGTACCTAAAAATAATGGTAAACTCAGAGTATGTGTCAACCTCAAAAAAGTCAATGCAGCCACAATAAGGGATAACTATCCCTTGCCAATTACAGACCATGTCCTTGAATGAGTGGCAAGAAAGCGTGCATATTCCTTCTTGGATAGGTTCTCTGGTTACAATCAACTGGAAATTGCACTTGAGGACCAATATAAAACGGCATTTGCCACAAAATGGGGCATATTTGCATATCAAGTCATGCCATTTGGGTTAACAAATGCACCTGCCACCTTTCAAAGATTGACGACACATGCCTTCAAGGAATATTTGAGGAATTTCTTGGAAATATATATGCATGATCTATGTGTACACTCTCTGCAAAGAGAAGAACATGTGGAACACCTCAAAAAGGTATTTGAGAAATGCAGGACATATAGGATTTTCCTTAATCCAGAAAAATGCGCTTTCATGGTAAGACGAGAACGAATATTGGGGCATATTGTCTCGGAACATGGCATAGATTTTTCTAGGGTCTGATGTAACCTCTGGCCCCTCAAGGCTCGGCATGAGCTTGAGGCTGTTTGTATATTTCTTGGTGTCAAGCTAATACAATCACTCACAATAGTGAGTTTTGAAAAAAAAAAGCACCTCAAAGCTAAAAGCTATTAATATGGAATGCCACCCAAAATAATTATTTGCACTCTAAATGGTTAATGGTTTCTCTCTCTCTCTCTCTCTCTCTCTCTCTCTCTCTCTCTCTCTCACACACACACACACACACACACACACACACACACACACACACACACACATGCACATATCACCATAAAGCCATGATCTCTATATCACTCACACACACAAACACACACCGATGCACATCACAGCAGGGTGCAAGCCTGAATTCATTCTCTCTCTCTCTCTCTCTCTCTCTCTCTCTCTCTCTCTCTCTCTCTCTCTCTCTCTCTCTCTCTCTCTCTCTCTCTCTCTCTCTCTCATTTTGGCTTATCAAGAACTACACTGAGTATTCTTGTTACTCTTGAGAAATAATGCATCATTCTACCCCCAAACTTGGACACTTCTCTACTTGTATCACTTTTTCTGGCATATTGTAAAAACAACTTGCCCACCAAGAAAGTGCATAAAAACCACCCTGTTTTAGATACTGAGGTGCATGTTTTACGCAAGAAATTATTCACTACATGTGTAGACAAGGCTCCTAACAATTTAGTGCTAATATGCAAGCATTATATCTCCTCTCATGCCAAAGAAAGACTCAGAGGAAAAGACTTCTTATCATGGCCACAACACATTATGGAGGTCACACACAACATCTCCATGTTTCTAAAACCAATTACCACTCCGGTAAACTTGAATTTACCTTATCTCACAGCCATCTACAAACTACACAAGAAGGCTTTTAGATGGATAACTTGCGGAGCATCTTGTTGCTATTCAAAAGTCTCCCTTCTTATGGAATGTATACTAAAAACTTGCATATCTGCACTCAAATCACGAGCCCGGAAAATTAATCAAAAAGCTCTGCTATGTCACAACATCCACATACAATCTTGGTGGATTGTTGAGTTTGTCTATGATTGCATCATAAACCTCCCCGAAAAAGCCAAACACCTTTATTTGGGGGATATCAAGAGATGTTATGAAAACATCCCACATGAAGGAGTACAAGGGCTTATTCAAACACTTAGTGGTCTCATTAGATATGTGTTCTGCACAACACAGGGAGAATTCATTTCTTTCAAAAAATTACCCTCCCAATGTAGTGAGGGTACCTGGACCTTATATAGGTACAAAAATGAGTTATCTTTTGATATACAGGAAGTGATTACTCTCAACACATGGCTAATCAGCAATGTCTTTATCCAATGCCATGGAGAAGTCTACAAACAAACAAATGGAATCCCCATGGGTTTAGCATGCTCCCCTCTATGGTGCAATCTCTACCTTCATGCCTTGGAATACAACTACATTAGCACAACCTTAAATCATCCAACTCCACAAGACTATTGTCCAAACTTCGAACCCCATACATATATTTTGATGATATTCCTTCTGGATTCAAAGGACCCGGCCTACTTCATAGAGCAACACAAAATTTACCCACCTTGCTTAACCATAGAAGCCATTAGTGGAACAAGCACCAAGTTCCTTAATCTCTCATCACCATATTCAATGGCATGCTACATAAGAAAATGGTGTAAAAGGATGTACTGGAAGGATGCCACCCCATTAGATATCTAAAGAGGTCTAGCAATCGACCCTCAGAATGGGCACATAAGGTCATCATTTCACAAATGAAACCCATACTTTTTTGTAACACCCTACCCACAGATGCAACCAAAGATATAACTCTACTCATTGATGCCTTTTGTCTTAATGGGTTTGAAAGAGCTAAGCTTTGGAGAAATGTGAGGAACTCTCTGAAAAAATTGTCAAAAAACCCCTTAATGTGCAAACATATGCAAGTACTAGACCTGGTAGAACTGGGAGGGCACTAGGACCCCTTTGGGGGCCTAATGCCCCCAATAAGGGAAACCATAACCACTCAATCCTAGTGTGGGTGGAGGAGGGTCTCTCTCTCTCTTACCCCCCATAAAAAAGATATCTAGGCTCTAATAAATGAAAAGAGGCTATGCATACTAAAAGTCCCCCAAAAATTGAAATGAGATAAAACCACCCAAGAATACCCGTGCACTCCTGGAATCTTGATGGTTACACCACTCCCCCACTCTTGTCACATTAAAATAAACCAACTAGGAGGGGAGCCCAAAAGACATAAGCCTAGCTATAAAAAGGGGAAAGGGTCTGTTCATATTTCTGCACACACACACAACCAAAGGCTGACATTACAAGGGACAATTTCTACCCACTCACTCCCCATGGAGTCACCCTCACAGGTCTAAGATTGATTCTTTTTGTTTTTTATTAAGAGGACATCTATAACATGTGAGATTTCTCTATGACACATATCTTCCACCATGGACTAATTTTATGTTTTTTTATGGTGATGGTGATAGGTAACAGGGATCTCTTTTACTTAATGATCTTACAATTGGAATCTCTTCTTCCAAAGCTACCACCATTCTTTTTACTCTCACCTTTCTCAAACTTCTTGTAATTTTTTGGCATTAATATTATTTATAAAAGCTATTGGCTGAGGGTGTTCAAAAATTATGAGACTCCATTGTATATATTTTAATTTTTAGAAGGTTGGAAAGTCAGCTGGGCAAAACTTTACCACCTACTCTCTCTCTCTCTCTCTCTCTCTCTCTCTCTCTCTCACACACACACACACACACACACACACACACACACACACAAGAAGCATGCTTGATGGTTCTCTCTCTCTCTCTCTCTCTCTCTCTCTCTCTCTCTCTCACACACACACACACACACACACACACACACACACACACACACACACACACACACACACACACACACGTGCATGCACCAGCCTCAGAAGAATTCACCAACCTCAATTTTTTATCCCTTTAAGCACAGGTCAATGGGATTGAGGTACATACTTGACGTGCAGGAACTTTTTTTTATTTCAAAGATTGAAGATTAGAGAGAAAAGATGGTTGATGTCAACGATGTGGCAGAATGCATTCAATTGATTTTTTCTTCCAAGTTAGTGCATAGGTGAAAAAGTCGGCTTTCTTTTAAAGCTTCAAAAGGTTCAAAACTCTAAAACATTTGAAGCTCAAAGCTTCCAATGCATGACATGTGGAGCCCTCTCATTCCTCAAAAATTATAAGCTTCATTATATATAGTACTAGTATGTGACTTGCAAGTTGCTTCAGTCAAGGAAACAATGTCTCTATTCTCATAGGGCTATCTTCTCTTCAAAGTGGAGCACTATCAATACACTCTTCCTACACGTATAGTCTATCACATTTATAAAGGTGATGCATGACACGACCTCTTAATAGATGCTGCAAAACATTCTTTGATACCAAGATTGGAAGCTTCTCATAGACATTATTTTTCATGAGGTGCTAGACCTTGTTCAACAAACTTAGGAGTGCTCTAATTCTATTGTGGTGGGTGGGTGGGTGGGTATGTGTGTGTGTGTGGAGAGAGAGAGAGAGAGAGAGACACACACACAGAGAGAGAGAGAGAGAGAGAGAGAGAGAGATTCCTCCTTTTGGTCTACCTTGATCCAGCAATGCTACCAAGTTTGATTATATAGACTAGATAAGTTAGCATGGTGTGAAGAGATGAAAGCTAAGAGAAGTCAATGTAATAATAAAACTTTTTTTATAAATGGAGTGGGTTCTAAAATTGGTTTCAATGATAGGAACGCAATTGGATTCAATGTCTCTCCTCCACTCTCTTACTTGCTTCTATCCTTATACGTACGTATTGGTGTACGTATACATATATATCTATATGTACACATAGTACACACACACACCCACACACACACACATATGTGTGTACATATATATCCATATGTACACATAGTACACACACAAACACACACACACATATATATATGCTTGAAGCAAAGATTTGTCACGTAGGTCTTGAGGCATCATGATATGTTCCAATTACATCTATATGTACACATAGCATGCGTGAACACACAGACACACACACACACACACATATATATGCCTGAAGGAAAGATTTTTCACATAGGTCCCCCCAAAACCCTCTAGTTGAAGTGACGATCCCAGGTGGACATTTAAAAAGGAGAAGCGAACTCCTTTTTCTCATTTTTTTGAAAAGAAAAGTATAGATGGCTATGATTGGTCTCTCTCTCTCTCTCTCTCTCTCTCTCTCTCTCTCTCTACCATCGGATAGATCTTTGAGATCTCATTGGATGTTCCTACAACATTCCAAATTCTCATTTTATCAAGACGTGTGTGTGTGTGTGTGTGTGTGTGTGAGAGAGAGAGAGAGAGAGAGAGAGAGAGAGACAGAGAGAGAGAGAGAGAAGATGAAACAAAAATAACTTTATCTTTACCCATGTTATGAGATATATCTTTTGGGATTCTTTACCCATGTTGTGAGATATATCTTTTGGGATTGTTTGGATGGCATTAAAAAATTTCTTCTTCTTTATCTTCTCTCTCTCTCTCTCTCTCCTCCCTCCCATAGATATTCACTTTTTTTGAAGACTTGTCTTGTAACTTTTAAAGTCACTTCATGTTGTTCCTACACACAAACATTTTGTTTTGTCTTCCTCTCTACTCTTGCGTCATTTGTTGGACTTTGTATTTCAACACATTAAATATAGCACTAAAAAATTGTCCTCTCTCTCTCTCTCTCTCCTAATAATGGCTATGGAGTTTAGAGCTTCTCACCATGTTTTAGAATTGATTAAAAGCTATCAAAATGCTTCTTGCTTCACCGCAAGAGAGTGATGATGAGAGCTAAATAGATGTGTTCACCATGAGATCTTTCGGAGAGCGCGTACATTGTGAAACGAGAGAGGAGATAGTAACTAAGTAGAGAGAGAGTATCCTTCTTCTTCTTCTTCTTCCCGTAAATGAGAGAGGAGAGCTTATGGAGATGGTGATGAAGAGCTTGCAGCACTCCGTATAATAGGTAAGTATTGCCTTGCGCTAGTAGATGCAATAGACGCCCCTAAAAACTGAGCACTCCTTGCCAATTTATAGGCCCTGCAGCAAGCCAGAGTGATGCCCAAGGCAAGCTACTAGTGTCCCCTCTCAACCTGGATTAGCTGTAAAATTTTGGGAAAAGACTCCAGCCTTGTTTAAAAACATGGCATAGCTTTTGGCAGTCAACTCTCCCACTTACCATTCAATTTTTACTGTAAAAATTGACTTACTGGCTACTATCCCCCCTGCAACTAATTAAACCGTGACTAGACTATGCCACAACGTGATGCCCCAACATAATTATGACTTTCTCGTACTGTCCCAATGTATTTACGGTATTGCTTTTATTTAAAAAAGATGTAAAAATTTGATTTAATCTTTTTGTTACTCGGGGTGGTCATTTTTAAATCCGACGGAGACTAAAATTAATATTTTTATGTTTAGGTCATCCTAAAAAGCACATTGCTTTTCAAAAATGCCGAGAAGCACGAAAGGCTAAAGATAACGTAAAAGAAAAAAAAGTTCTAAAATTGTCCATTGGAATAAGAAAGCATGCTCGATTTTGATATATCTATGAAAAGCTCACTTTCTGCGTACTTGATTTTTGTCAAAGAGTCCCTAAAAGGTCCTATTGTTTCATCAAATATAAATGGTAGGAATCAAGAAGAGTTAGAATTGTCTAATTTTCTAAAAGGATTCCAAGATGTGTTCATCGATGATAACCCTATGGACTTAGCTCCAAAACAAGGGGATGATGACGATCGACCCGGGAAGCTCACCACCTAACAAGCCTCCTTATTGAGTTTCCCAAGCTAGGAGATGATGAGGCAAGTACAAGAATTGGTAGACAAAGGGATGGTGAGGCCTAGCTCCTCTCCCTTTTTTTCTCTAGTCCTTTTAGTGCAAAAGAAAGATGGTACATACCGCATGTGTGTGGACTATCAAGCACTAAACCATATCACTATCAAAAAAAGATTTCCCGTACCTCAGGTAGAAGATCTATTTCATAAGCTACAAGGCTCTATCTACTTTAGTAGGATTGACCTTAAAAGTGGCTATCATCAAATAGGGATAGTGAATGAAAATATCATAGTGACCAAGTTTCGTACAACGTTTGGTCTTTATGACTATCTAGTCATGCCTTTTGGCTTGACTAATGCACTAGAAACGTTCAATTGTTTAATGGAGAAAATCTTTCGACCATACCAAAAATTCACTGGTTTGATGATATCATCATCTACTCCAAGTCCTTGGAGGAACACAAGCAACATCTCCAGGTGATTTTTCAAGCATTGAGGGAGAACAACCTTTTTATCAAGAGAAAGGGAGGACAAGCATTGAGGGAGAACAAGCTTTTTTTCAAGCATTGAGGGAGAAGAATCTTTTTATCAATCAAAAGAAAAGTGAATTTTTCCTTCAAGAGATTCAATACTTAGGTCATATTGTCTCTCAAGATGGTATCCGTATGGATCCATCAAAGTTGGAGGTAATAAAACCTTGGCCTAATCCAAGGAGTCTACATGAGCTAAGAAGCTTTATTGGTATGTGTGCATAGTATAGACGCTTCATAGCACAATTCTCTCAAATAGCAGGACCATTACATGACTTAACAAAGAAGAACGTTAAGTACTCATGGACTGCTAAGGAGAAAAATTCTTTTGACAACTCAAAGAGAAGATTACCTCCCAATCAGTCCTTATGCTTTTGGATCTCTCAAAGTCATTTGAGGTCCATTTTGATGCTTGTGGTGATTGCCTTGGAGTAGTCTTTCTTCATGAAGGGCATGCCATAGCATATGAGAGCCGAAGTCTCAATGCCGATGAACAAATCTTAGGTATATACAAAAAAGAGCTTTTAGTTTTGTTATACATGCCCTAGACACATGTAAGAACTATCTATTGGGGACTCCATTCATTTTATGACCAGGCCACCAAAGTCTCAAGTACTTCATGATGCAAACCAAGCTTTCAAACAAACAAATGAGGTGGGAAAATTTTCTTTCCCAATTTTATTTTCATATTGTTGACGTTGCTCGTAAGCACAATCAAGTGGCCAATGCACTTTCACGATGACCAATGTGGTGTCTATATCAACTCACAATGAGCTATCTTCTATGATAGATGAGTATGCTAATGACCCTCACTTTAAAGACATAATGTCAGCCCTTGCTTTGAGAAGAAAGAGGAACCATTCACCTTGTACGATGGTTATCTTATCCATGGAAATAGGCTATGGTTACCCACTACCTGCGTAAAAAAGTCATGTATGAATCCCATGCTCCTCCCTATGCGGAGCATAGAGGCATTCAACCTAATCTTTGAGGAGTAGAAATGTAATTCTATTGGCCTACCCCGAAAGTGGACGTACAAGAGTATGTTTCAAAATGTGTGGTATGCCAAAAGATAGAGGGAAGCAACCTAGATTACTTCAGTCATTGCCAATCCCTAATTCACCATGGGAGAGTATATCCATGGATTTTTTCTTTGGATTACCCAAGTCTATCCATGGGAATACGGGTATATGGACAATAGTCGACAGGTTTAGCAAGCAAGCATACTCTATTTCTGTCAAAAAGACTATTAAGGCACACCATATGGCAACTCTCTTCATATCTCAGATTTTCAAACACCATGGATTTTCAACATCCATCGTGTCAGATAGAGATCTCTTTGTAAATAATTTTTGGAAAGGTCTCTTTGAAAATCTAGGTACAAGATTGAATTTCTCTTTGGCCTATCATCCACAAACAAAAGGCCAAAGTGAAATAGCCAATCTTACAATACTTGATCTACTAGAGACTTATGTTATAGAAGTAGATCAACACTCACAACGGGAAAAGTACTTACCCCTTGTAGAGTATGCGTACAATAATACTGTCCATACTTCTACAAGAAAACCACCTTTTGAAATCATAGAGGGAAGAACTAAAAGTCCCTTGCTACTTCAAGTACATGGGAAGATCTTCGTTGCTAAAATGAGTATAGCCCTGACCTACAAGAATCTTTCCAAAAGGTTAAGGAGGCTATATCCATCTCTGAAAAAAGGAAAAAAGTTGTTGCTGACAAGCACAGAAGGGCCTTAACATTCAAAGAAAATGATTGGGTCTTACTTAAGTTTCCCAAGGCTCAATTGAGACAAACGACCGGCAAAAATCCTATGGGCCATCAAAAGTATTATGCTAAACTAGCAAAAAGGTACTATGGTCCTTTTCAAATCTTGAAGCCAATCAATGAGATGGCTTATCAACTAAATCTACCTAGCCATTGGCTCATACACAATGCTTTTCATGTGAGCCTAATTAATCCCTACAAAGGAGAGCCACCAAGTGAACCAATTATTGAAGACCCTCCCAAAATCAAAGACCAAGAAGAGGTTCTACAACCCAAAGCTATCCTTCAGCATGAAGACAAGGTACTACAACATGGTAAGATTATCTGACGGTATCTAATTAAGTGCAAAAGTTATCCTTGTGAAGATGCTAGATGGATACAAGGAACACAGCTTAAGGATAGTATGAACCTTGTCAATGCTTACAATGCTACATTAGAGTAAGAAAATGCACATGTTCTTCTAGATGATCAATGTTTTTGTCTTATAAGACTAATTCTCTTTTTATTGTGCACGAATTTAAATGTATATATGCTTTCAGTTTTGTTTGTGAGATGACGACGTCTCTCAAACACCAAGTAGAATTTGTCACTCTACTTTGGGAGAATGAAATGGACTAACAAGCAGACATGCTTGCACAATTATATCTCCCAAACACCAAATGGATCCATCTTGGAATGATTTCGTAGTGTAAAAAGGGGTCCCCTACCCACTAAGAAACATTGACTAATGACTGAGGATTTATCTCTTCTACCTCATAGTCGAGGACAAGTATGATTTCAAGAGAGAGGTAATGTCATAAAATATAATAACCAACCCAAATGATTTTCTCATATTAAACTGGTCATTTAATGTGGGAGAATAAACAGGAACAAGGGTTAGAATATAGACATGTTCTTATGGATCTATCTCAACATGGGGCCAAGGTTAAAGGGGTCCAAATGAGAAATGATCTGTCAAAGAGCAAGGCTAACTAATGGAGCTTAAAGACCTTAGGGTTAGCTTCATTAAAGACCTCCAATGGTTAGTGTTAAAAAACCTTTGACATTAGGCAAGCTAGGGTTGTGCTTGAGGTGGGAACCCGGACCAAGCTTGAGGTGCTTGTTGTACTTGCTGACTAAGGTGCTTGAGGTGCTTAATGACTAAGGTGCTAAGGTGCTTTATGACTAGGGTTCTTTAGGGGTTAAGGTGTTCAAAAGTCAAAGCGCGTCCCTACTCATGAGGGGGCGAGTCCTCTTTGTAGGAGCTAGAGAGAGAACACACACACCCTCACACAAGGCAAGCTTGGTATAAAGAAACCAACTAGGACACTTGTCAAGATCCTCTTCATGTTGCCCTCATGGTGTGCCTTAAGCCTATTGGTTGGCCTCTCAAGGGGTCCAATGATAATTTAGTTAATTAAATTATTCATTTATGCATTTATCAAGTCCTCTCTCTCAAAGGGGAAAGGGGGACACTTGTCCCAAGGCTAACATGCTTGCTTGAAATGCATTAGGCATGTGATTGGCCAAGTTTGAGGAGGTCCAATCAAGTGCATGCTATTTCTAGAAGAGGGGTCGACCAAAGCAAGGAGGGGGCTAGCTTGGGGGGTATACTCTCCCACACACACACACACACACACACACACACACACACACACACACACACACACACACACACACACACACACACACACACCCCACACACACACATTTTGTGAGGTGAAAAGTGCAAGAGCTCCATCTCCTTCTCCAAGCTTGTAGAGAAAATTGAGAGCCTACACTAACACTCTTGGCTACGGAATGCAAATCCAACCAAGAGCCATGCTCCAATGCTTAAGCTTGCCATATTCTCCATATTCATTACTATGTTATTATGTGTGCTAAGCAAGAAGAGTGATGATAAGTGAGGAACTATTTATTTCTCCTATCAATGTTTCTTCTTCCTCTTCCCTATCCTCATTCCCTTCTAGCTCTCTCCACCTTTGGAGGTGTTTGAGGCCTTGGGACTAAGGCCAATGATGGTTAATGCTTTTTACAAAGTCTATGTTATGCTCGTGATGCATGAAGATTTCCTCTTGATTGCATCACCTAGGTCACACAAAACACAAGGATTGTATTGTAGCAAGTCTCTCTTGATGGGAGAATCTATAATACAAAATCCTATTGGAGGGGGGACCGGCTCTACATAAATCTCGTTGTCAAGTTCTCTAAACTCTCTCTTGCAAAAGTATTGTTCATGCCAAGTTAATTAAGTATTATGGTTATGTTGCTACCGTTAATTAAGTTCACCCTCTATGTTCTCAAAGTAGTCTCACAAAAATTCTCACTCTAATTCCACTATTCTCAAAGTTCCTAGGCCATTCCATTACAACTAATGATCACTTGATCAAGAAATGTCCAAAATTGAAGGCAGAAGAGGCTAAGAAGAAAGAGGCTGGTTCCACTACAAAGTGCAACAATTGTTGAATCTTCTGAAAGGAGTTTGTGATGTTGATGTAGATGTAGAGTGGGATTTTAGTGCAAAGTGCACTTATGATCCTTCTATCGTATGTCAGTTGTTGCGCACATTCATGTGTGGTACTTTGACAGTGGTGCTACAAATCACATTACCTCTCATCACTGTGACTTGTTTACCTCTATCAAGGATGTCCCTCATGGGTGCCAACAATGCCTCTTATCTAGTCAAGAGAGTTAGAAAGATTGTGCTAACTGCTATGAATGGTAGTTCTTTCACACTTGTTATTGCACTGTATGTACCTAGGATCAAGAAGAATCTTTTGTCTTTATCTGCATTTTCTAGACTTGGTCTTGTTGTCAAATTTGTGGATGATAGATGTACAGTTCATGATCTCAGTTTTTGTGAAATTGTTACATTTGGCCTATTATGTTGTGGGTTGTATAAGCTCACTTTGAATGACAAGTGTGGGTAGAGTTTTTCAAATGCAGTTGTGGATTCAAAGGCTATGTCAGATGCAAAACTTTGGCATACATGTTTTGGGCATTTGAATTCTGTTAGTTTGCTGCGTTTGCAAAAATCTGATATGGTTGCTTCTTTGCCGCCTCTTGGAGCACCTTGAAGCATGTTTGGGAAGGTCTTATTTTGGGTAAGATGTAGTGTTTGAAGTTACCAAAGGATGGTTCAATTAGGGCTACCTGAAGGTTGTAGTTTGTGCATAGTGATGTTTGTGGACCCATGCAAACTCCGTCCTCGGGCAACTACCTTTACTTCATGACTTTCATTGATGATTACTCTAGGCATGTATGGGTGTATCCGCTTAAATCAAATAAGTGTTTATGTGTTTCAAGAAACTTTTGGCTATGATTGAAAATGTCTCGAAATGTACTATGGGAACCCTCCGTTTCGATCAAGGGGGGGGAGTATATGTCTCATGAATTTAATTCATTTCTGGCTAGTCGTGAGCTAAAACACCAATGTATAGTGCCGTATACACCTAAGAAAAATGGTGTTGTTGAGAGGAAAAATATGTCGCTTACGGAGATGGCACAATGTATGGTCAAGCGTCAAGCGTTTCCACACTCGTTTTGGCTTGAGGCCATCATGTGTGCTACTTATGTACTTAACATGTGTCCTACAAAATCTTTGCAATTTATGACTCCATATGAAGCATGGAATGATAAAAAGACATCTATTGATCAAACGCACGTTTTTGGTTGTTTGGCTTATGCTTTGCTGCCACAAATGTAGCATAGAAAGTTGGATGATAAGGCTCTCAAATGCATTTTTGTTGGTTATACTGATGAAAGAAAGGGTTACAGGTTGTACCATCCACAAACAAAGGGTGTCTTGGTCTCGCGACATGTTGTGTTTGTGGAAGATTTTTTGCAGCCCTTGTTGTTATGTAGTAAAGACAATAATGTAAGCTCACAAGACATTTAGGACAGTGTATTTTCTCTTTTCAGTGGTGGTGGAAGTTTGACTGTAAATTCCAATTAGGAAAATGTACAGCCTATGGCAGTTTTTGAAAATGTTACAGATCAGCCTATTATTGATGTGGATATATATGATGTACTTGATGTGAAAAGGATTGAGAATGATCAGGCTATAGGTATGCCAAAATGGTTGGTGCATACTTTGTGTGAAAATAAATTGGATGCACCTTTGTCTAGTTTTACTCGTTCACATTCTTGCCATGCATGTTATGCATTACATTGTTATGCTTTGGTTGTGTCTCTAGATTATGTGATGGTGAGGAACCTCTGTCTTTTGATGAAGCACAGAATTCAAAAAATTGGATGGCTACCATGCAATTAGAATATGATGCACTTATAGAAAATGATACATGGACTTTATGTGATTTTCCTTTTGGGCAAAAGGGCCATTGGTACAAAGTGGGTTTACAAGTTGAAATGCAAACCGGATGGTGATATTGATCACTATAAGGCTCGACTTATTGCAAAGGTTATGCACAAAAAAAGTCATAGATTATGAAGAGGTTTTTCTCCCACTTGTAGTATGACTACTATGCATTTCTATGTGAATTGGTACCTATTTTGTTTGGGAGGTACATCAATCAGACATTGTTATTGCTTTCTTGAATGGTTACAGATTTGAGGAAGTTTATGTAATGCAGCCTCAGGGTTTTTTCAAGAAAGGACAAGAGGATAAAGTGTACAGATGTGATAAATCTTTGTATGGGTTGAAGAAATCTCCTCGTGCTTGGTATAAGAAAGTTGATACTCATTTGGTCAAACAAGTCTTTTGTAACAATCCAACAAAAAACACATTGTATGTAAAGAGTGAGGGTGATATGTGGATGATTTGTTGATCACTGGTTTGAATGAGGGACATATTGCTGAATTTAAGACTGATTTGAATGCTACTTTCAAGATGAAAAATTTGGGGTTATTGCATCATTACTTGAGAAAATAGTTTTAAGCAATGTGATGGTGGTATTGCCTTGTGCTAAACAAGTTACATAGAGACATTGCTAGGTAAGTTTGGACTTGAAAAATGGTGGGGCCCACCTACATTATGCACCCCTATGGAGCCTTCACGGTCTAAAATGATATTTTTGGTGAATAAATAGTCCCTTTTATGTCCAATATTCAATGAGTGGTCAAAGGACACTTAATTCAGGCTAATCACTCACCCTAAGTAAGTGTAGCATAATCCCACTCCTACACAACTATAAATAGCCCCCCTTGGAGAGACTCAAGGACACACACCTATATTTTCAACTTCATGTTGTTTCTTGATCAATAGTAGAGAAAACCCCAACTCTCCCTCTTTCACATCCTCCCTCCTAACCCTCCTCTTTGGAGGAAGTGCAACTCTATCCTCCACTCTTTCTATTCTACAATCTCTTACTCCATCAACCCAATAAATCATTTGTAGCACCTCAATAACTTGTAAATACATCATGATCTGTCTCATGGTTATGTTAATGATCATTAAATCATCTTCAAAACTTTCAAGTGTCGCAATTCGTGATGGTTAGCCAGCGTCTGTCCTCCCCTTAAAAGGTGTGCGAGAAATCGAGTAAGTGTTCTATACTCACTTTACCATTGGTTTGTTTCTCCACACTTATTCAATTGGTCTAAAGAAATTTCTCACTCCAACTCTCTTTTGCTTCATTACATATGCATGTGGCTACCTCTCATGGTGATTTTATTTGTGTCACGGTGTGAGCGGAATGAAAACACACACAGCACCTCTATAACGACCCGACACACACTCTTGGGAAGATACACACACACACTATGGGGCACCACTCAGCTTAGACAACACACCTGGCCGAGACAGGGAGCACACCTCTGAAGTGAGAGGAGAGAGACTATCCACTTGCCCACTCCACACAGACACACACACACACACCCAAAAAACTCAGCTCAAAAGAGGAGAATTTCTGATGTTTAGATACAATTGAGCTTGGGCCAACACCAATGGGGCAAATAGCTCACACAATATGGGTAAAATAAGCCAGATACAATCACAAACTAGAGAAGAAACTTCGCTCATAGGAGAAACTTACACAGAAAAACAGCAAGAAAAGAGTGAGGAATTTGGCAAAATGGACAGCGCCATCGCGTCCAGAACGGCCCAAAATCCCAGTCTACAATGTCAAAGTGCTCAAATCCGACCTCGGATGAGCAGTTTACGGCCAAAACAGGCTCCAACAACCCCAAAAACACACCTGCGGTTGTTCCTCCTCTCTTCTCCACGTTTTTTCTGTTCTTCTCTCAGTTTTTTCAGTTCCCACACTTAGATTTATTAGTTGGCACCCTTGGCCTTTTAGATGACCTCAAACGGACCCCGAACAGGCCAAAAACTGACCTCGCAGTGCATAGTTGTCACCTTTTTTGCATCATCCGCACACCTGGCACTCATTTCTTTTCAATAATGCGTCTCGCAACCACGTGAGGTGGCCCCAAAACGTGGTCCTAATGATGACCTTTCTGCATAACTCTCACAAGAAAACACCACTTTGTGTCCGTATTCATCCACGTGCAAATATTGACCGTTCGGCCTCCTGACGCCACTCGATGCCATCTGACGCACCTGCTTACCTCATGTCGTCGGCCCGTGGATAGCTTCCTCAAGAAGTTTTACGCGCTACCAACTCCTCCTTATTGTAGAAAAAACACAGTGATACTGGTAATAGTGAAAATCGATACACTATGTACACCCTGTCCTACCTGTACACATGTGGGCCCCACGTAACCACCTGGCTCTGAAAAATGGGCAATTCTTTATTTGATGCACCATGCATGTATATGTACATATGCACAATCCCTTGCTCCAAAAAACTCCTGACATAATTTGCCCATCCCCTAGCCTGCTAGATCATTCATGATCAGCAGCAGCAAAGAGCGATATGAGACTCGCCGCATCACAGGTCTACTCATCCTTCACCAACATTGCTTGCTCCACAGACAGTTCATCTTGCTCCACCATCATCAATCTAGCATGATACAATTTAAGACGCAATCCATTTACCCTTGACTTATGTAGAACACCATCCAGGTTAGCCAGTTGATATGTGCCATTTGGAAAACACTCCACTACCTTGAAAGGGCCTTCCCACTTAATTTGAAACTTCTTTTGGAAGGTGTTGTCCAGCTTACTGTTGTAGCGCAAAACCAAGTCATGCTTCTTGATACCCTTACTTTTGACCTTTTCATTTATCTTTGCTAAAGCCCTATCTTGCATCTGCCCATAATGTTCCAATGCACTCATCCTATCCAGCTGAACCTCTTGTAGCTGTAAGAGTCTCTCTTCGAATGCATCACTAGGCGGCCCAAGCAACTTCTCTAACATCTTGACCGCAGGAAACTCTACTTCCACAGGCAATAGTGCTTCTTTTCCATACACCAAATGAAATGGAGTAAACCCTGTACCTGTCTTCACCGAAGTACGGTAAGCCCATAATGCACTAGGCAATTCCAAATCCCAATTCTTTCCTTGGTGCTCTGTCACTTTCGAAAGAATCTGTACCAACTCACCATTGAATCTTTCATTTAAGCCATTACATTGTGGGTAATAAGGAGTGGTATGCTGGTGCCTAATCTTCATCTTTGCACATAAAAAATCTAGTAGTTTAGCTCTAAAGCCAGGCCCCTTATCTGAAAGTAGCTCCAGTGGCACCCCAAACTTGCAACATATTTCATCATACACAAATTTTGCCACATCCTTTGCAGTGATCTGTTTTACTGCTATAGCCTCTGCCCATCTAGAAAGATAGTCCACTGCCGTCAAAATATAGCTTTTTCCCCTGCTTCTGATAGGTAACGGGCCTATTGCATCAATCCCCCACTTTTCAAACACATCAAACGCCATAATGGTTTTTCGTAGCTCTGGCTTCAACACTCTCTTTCCAAATGCTTGACACCTATTGCAAGACCTACACCAATGGTGAACATCCTTGTGCAAACTAGGCCATACATACCCCTCTTGCAAAATCTTATGCAAGGTGATCTTTAGAGCAAAATGGCCACCACATGCGCCTTCATGATTCTCTTCCAACACTCTGTAAAGCTCCTCCCGCCAAGGTACACGTCTCAACACGAGATCATCCCCTTTCATGTATAAGACATCACCAATCAATTTGTACCTGTATGCTCTATGCACAAAGCCATACTTCTTAGACTTCTAAATCTCCTTTGGAATGATTCCTGTTAGCAAAAACTCCTCTTCTTGATCCAAACTTTCCCGGCCATGATAAAGAGGTAAAGTGGTCCTCAACACAAATAGCTCCCCAATCATGCCTTGAGCTGCTTCATGTGCCTCTCCATTTAGAGCACGTTCAATGTGTCTGATGATCCATGCTTCAAACTTTTTTAACAGGCCTTTAATTCTGAAGCACATTTCCTTCAATGAGGTGTTCTTGCTCTTCCACACACCCAGCACTTGCTTCACCACTAACAAGGCATCACCTTTTATGCTCAACCTTCGAAACCCATGCTTCAAAAAAATGTGTAATCCGGCTTCCAGAGTAGCATATTCAACCTCATTGTTACTATGAGCATCCAATTTGAACCCTCTCTTGCATACTAGCTTCCCCTCTGGATTATAAAGTGCTATACCCCCTGAAGCTGCATCATGGCTCTTTCTGTATGAACCATCAAAGAACAACACATGTGCATTGCTAATCTGTGGCACTTCTTCAACTACCTTTCTCACCACCTCTTCCTTAACAATAAGGGGATTCTCCTTGTAGGTCAACAAATCAACTAGGGTAGCCCTTGTACTATCTTCCACTAGAAAAGAGAACTCAAACTCTTGCAGCTCAATTACCCATTTCTTCACCACATTTGACATGTTAGTACCATTAATTAACTGTGGCAAAAAGGCATAACTCGTCAAGAAAACAAAAGGCCGTGGTAGCAAGTAATGACGAAATCGTCGACAAGCAAATACTACACTGGCCATCACTAGCTCTACTTCCGAGAACTTTCTCTCCGCTACCAACTTCACTCGTCTTGCACAATACACTGGCCTCATATAATGGCTGCCCTTCCCCTTTTGCAATAGCATGGCTCCAATGGCATCATCCCCTACTGAGGGATTTACATAAAAAACTTTCTCCCAATCAGGAGCCTGCATGGCTGACAAACCCCCTAACACCTCTTGAAACACTTCTTCACACTTGTCATCCCATTGCAATGGATCATGCTTTGCCACTTGTTGTAATGGATAAAGAATCTGAGAAGACAATGGAATAAACCTTGCCATGTACTTCACTTTGTGTATAAAGGTTGCCAATTGCTTCGTACTCGTAGGTGATGGAAGAAGAATAATAGACTTAAACTTGTCTGGATCAGCCTCAATGCCATTTTCTGACACCATGTGGCCTAATAACTTCACCCTTGGCTGTGCTAGATGACATTTCTTTGGATTTAGTTGTCCTCCACATTCATCATATCGAGCCAATACCATCTGCAGCTTCTCATGGTGTTCAGCCCTACTGCTATAAACACAGAAGTCATCCATAAAAGCTTTAACACAACTACCAATGAATGGTTCCAACACCCAATTTGGTCTCTCTTGATAGAAGGAAGGTCCATTTGACAACCCAAATGGCAATACTGTGTAGCAATAGCAGCCCCATGGCGTAATAAAAGTTGTCTTTGTGCGGTCTTTAAGAGCAATCTTCAATTGAAAATAGCCTGAAAAACCATCACACACAATGTACCTCTCATAACCTGCCACTGAATCCAAGATCTGATCGATGAATGGAAGAGGATATGGGTTCTTCTTAGTGGTTGCATTTAAGGGTTTAAAATCCACACAAATTATCCATTTCCCATCCTTCTTTGGACTGACTACAACTGGACTCACCCATTCTGTGGTCTCCACTGGAACTATGAACCCTGCCTTCAATAACTTGTCCACCTCTTCTCGCAAGGCTTCCATTTACTCTTGACCCATCCTTCTTAGCCTTTGCCGCACTGGCTTAGCACCTTCTTTCAGCTCTATATGCATCTCTTCGCCCTTGAACCCTCTGATCTCTTCATATGAAGTAATGAACAAATCAGGAAAACTAGCCAGCATGTGCAAATATATATCCTTCTCCATAGTTGAGAGGTCTCCACTGATCATTTGTGTCATCAATTCCTGCTTCTTTGACAACTCAACCTTGGTTTGCATCAGCCCTTCAATCACTTCATAAGGCCCTTCACTTTCATCTTCAACCTCATTCGCAAATGCAACTAAACCAAACTCCTGGATTTCTTTGTCCATCAAAAGAAATGCAACATCAACATCCTCATCACTGTTGGTAGTGCTATCACTGTCCTCATCTGTCACCGTGGAAGAGTCTTCATCACTAGACGCATCCTCATCTTCATAAAGCTCCTCTAATTGTTTCCTTGTTTCTATATTATAAAGCTTCTTGGTACCTGTCTTTCCATAGAGGCTAATCGTACCATGTCGCCAATCTTGAACAGCTCCCACTGCACGTAACCATGGTCTGCCCAGTATAATAGGATATGCTCCCAACCCTGCTGGCATCACATGAAAATCAACCACTGCCTTTGCATCATATGCCTCCACTTCTAAGCTCTTTACAACACCCAAGCATTTTACTTTTTGATGGTTTTCCAATCTGATCCGAAAACCTGACACCCCAGCCACTGTGAGACCCATCTTCTCAACGCATGAGTGTGTTATGACGCATATTTGGGCTCCGCCATCCACATAACCTTGTCCCAAATTTTTCCTTTTATGCCACACATCTACTATTGGACAAATGTCTGGTAGCTCATCCATTGCCAACACCTTTACTGAACCTCTCTCTGGCTCTTTCTCCATTGGGTAAACCATCCTCTTCCACTGTCGCTTTAGCTTAGGCACCATCTCTTTAAGCTGCCCAAAAGTAACATCTTCCTTACTGCTCGTCAGATCCTCCTTTAAGTCATAGCTTAATTGCCCATCCCCTAGTGGAAAATCTGAAACATGAAACTTTCGACGAGCTCTCCTTTTTCTCTTGGCCTTGACATCCTCGTCTTCATGGCTCTTTCCTTTCTTCTTACTAGGACCTGGGGCACTTCTTCCTTCCTTATCCTCTGTGGTCCTCTTCCCAATAGGCATCACTAATGTATCCTCTAGCTTTGATGCCTTCTCCAAGGTGACTACACTTAGCACTTTTGTCTTTCCCTTTTCCTCCTGGGTCAGTCCACTGGTTCCTTCGTCTCCCTTAATTTCGATGCCATAATCATTTGACCTAGCTAGCACCTGTCTTGGCAATGGATGCATGTCTCCCCCCATCCTTGGTGGCTTATCACATTGCGGGCTGATGTGACCCAATTCTCCACAATTATAACATGTGGGTGTCTGCCTCCAAAACCTACCATTGCTTTGTCCAACACCATTCCTAGGCCTTTCTTCACCTCCTGGCTGATTTGCAAACCTCCCTCGACCTCGATTATTTCCCACTTGACCTAGCATGTTTAGGCTGAGATTCTTCATCAAATCTACCATTTGCCTCATGTCTTGCCTTAGCCCATCATCTTGCACTGCTGTAGTGACCACTGTTGCCATAACCTAAGTAATAACAGGAACCACTGGTTCGTGATGAACCCCTGACATGCGACCTTGTAAAGATTCTATAGGCTGAAATTCAGACCTCATTGGCAAAGACTCCACCCCTAACTGGCTCATTTTCCTCAACTTCCACTCTTTGTTCCTTGCTACCTCTAGTGCATCTTCATATGTCCTAGGCTTCTTTAGCTCCACTCTCCAACGTATATTCTCCCAAAGACCAGCCAAGAACCTGTCCTTCTTCATCATGTCAGGCGGGGGTACCTGTGGTGCTAAGGCCTTGCACATTCGCTCCCATGCCAATGAAAACTTACGTATGTACGCATCTACTGGCTCACCTTCCTTCTGCACCAAACCTTGTACTTCTTGCCACACTTTGTCAGGATCTTCTATCTTCACAAACTCCACTTCCAATCCATGCCTTAGATTGTCCCAACTCAATCTTACAGGTGGATCCGTTGTACGCAACTCCTCTTCAAATGCCTTGGACCAAACTCGTGCATCACTCTTCAAACAAATTTGGAGAAGGCGTAACATTTGCGTAGGGTCATGAATCTGGTTGCTAATGCAGGCAACCTCCATCTTTTCCAAAAATTCTTCCACATCTTCATCACTTCTTCCATGAAACTCCGGATAAGAGAAAGCCATGGCTACCCAAGTTTCAATGCTTTGAGAACCCCTTTGAACACACGTGCAAGAACCCAAAACTTTTGACTACCCAATCCCCAGAAACTTCAATGGAGCTCAACTTTAGATAAGGACAAACACATGCACATCAAATGAGTTTTCATAGTTGATCATCGGAATTACAACAGGCAAAGGACATTCCAAGATCTCTCGTAATCTTCTTGGCCCAAACATAAAGACTATGCGCTGCTGGAAAAAAATCTTCCTGGACACATGAACATTTATCTGGATTCTTTGAGTTAAATGAAATGGAGTGAATTGAGGGCCATTTTGATCATCCATTAAAGCCAACCATGAAGCTCCAAAGAAGGCACACCTGACTTAACCTCTGATTTTGCCAAAATTTCAGCAGCATAACAGCATAAATGGCTCAAAAGACCAAAAAAACAGCCATCATAACTTGGAAAAATTTTGGCAGAGTTTCCCCAGAAATAGAGCAGTAGGAACCCAAAATATAGACTGTATATGTATGCATAAACTGTCAACAATAGAACCCGAGCATCAAGTAGGACTCACTAGTACATAGCCTATGGCAAGGTCACAAAAAGGGTGCTCCAGCTACCTGTATCACCGAAAGGATCTCTACATTTGAGAATCCCCCAGCTCAATAAAAACCTCACGCTATCGACCCTCACACGAAGGCTAATGCAAATCGCGTATAGTCAAGTCTCAGAAATGACTATCTTCCAGACCAAGTCTCAGAAATGGCTGGGACTGCCAAATACAACCAAGTATGGCTCCACAAATGCGTACAATGGCAGTTTCCACAAGTAACGTACAATCTAGCAGACAATGCGCTCAAACAGGTGCCAAGTGATGCATACCCACAACAACCGCAAGTGACATCACTGCTAGTATATCACTATACTCCAGCTACCTGTACCTGTGTGAATCACTTGTACCTGTACCTGTACCTGTACCTGTCCCTTTAACCTGTAACCTGTAACCTGTAATCTGCAATCTGCAACCTGTAATCCCGAAGCTCGAAGCTCGAAGCTCGAAGCAGAAGGTACTCGAAGAAGATCCTTCGTGGGGGCGCCAAAAGAATGTGAGCGGGATGAAAACACACACAGCGCCTCTATAGCGACCCGACACACACTCTTGGAAAGATACACACACACACTATGGGGCACCACTCGGCTTAGACAACACACCTGGCCGAGACAGGGAACACACCTCTGAAGTGCGAGGAGAGAGACTATCCACTTGCCCACTCCACACAGATACACACACACACACCCAAAAGACTCAGCTCAAAAGAGGAGAATTTCTGATGTTTAGATACAATTGAGCTTGGGCCAACACCAATGGGGCAAACAGCTCACACAATATGGGTAAAATAAGCCAGATACAATCACAAACTAGAGCAGAAACTTCGCTCATAGGAGAAACTTACACAAAAAAATAGCAGGAAAAGAGTGAGGAATTTGGCAAAATGGACAGCGCCATCGCGTCCGGAACGGCCCAAAACCCCAGTCTACAATGTCAAAGTGCTCAAATACAACCTCGGATGAGCAGTTTACGGCCAAAACAGGCTCCAAAAACCCCAAAAACACACCTGCGGCTGTTCCTCCTCTCTTCTCCACGTTTTTTCTGGTATTCTCTCAGTTTTTTTAGTTCCCACACTTAGATTTATTAGTTGGGCACCCTTGGCCTTTTAGATGACCTCAAACGGACCCCGAACAGGCCAAAAACTGCCCTCGCAGTGCATAGTTGTCACCTTTTTTGCATCATCCGCACACATGGCACTCATTTCTTTTCAATAATGCGTCTCGCAACCACGTGAAGTGGCCCCAAAAATTGGTCCTAATGGTGACCTTTCTGCATAACTCTCACAAGAAAACACCACTTTGTGTCCGTATTCATCCACGTGCAAATATTGACCTCGTTCGGCCTCCTGACGCCACTCGATGCCATTTGACGCACCTGCTTACCTCATGTCGTCGGCCCGCGGATAGCTTCCTCAAGAAGTTTTACGTGCTACCAACTCCTCCTTATTGTAGAAAAAACACAGTGGTAGTGGTAATAGTGAAAATCGATGCACTATGTACACCCTGTCCTACCTGTACACATGTGGGCCCCACGTAACCACCTGGCTCTGAAAAATGGGCAATTCTTTATTTGATGCACCATGCATGTATATGTACATATGCGCAATCCCTTGCTCCAAAAAACTCCTGACAACGGCATTGCATAGATGGAGATGAGCTCTCTATGCAAAGTGTGTTAGTTTGATGTAAGTGATTCTCTTGTGTGTTTGAGAGGCAAGTCTTGTGCGCATGATTTTTTTATGAATGCTTGAGAGAGGAGGAGTCTGGATGTATTATGGGTATTCTTATGGGGAGAAGGTGAATGCTATTCCACAAATTGCATATTTCATTTGATGCACGGCATTGGGTTGCCCCATTTCAAAAAGCTCGCCCTCACCAATTAGGCATTTCCTCCCCATCCAATGTAGCAAGCTTGACAACACCACTTGGTGATAAATCTTTAATCACAAAGGGTCCCATCGCTCGCTTTTTTAGTTTCTTTGCATGTTGTTTCAATGTATAAACCAAGACATAATGGCCTGTTTTGAATTTTTTGGAAAGTACATGCTTATGAAAAAATTCTTTTTGCCTTCGTTTTTGTGCATAGATAGAAGCTACTGCTTTCAAGCGAAGCTCATCTAGCTATTCAAGGTCATCTATACATGAGTACATTTCATGACCAGTCCACTCTAGATATTTTGATGTTCTAAAGGTTGGGATTAGAAATTCCATAGGCAGTATAGCATTTAGGCCAAACACCATGTTGTAAGGTGTTGTGTCTATAGAGGTTTTGTAAGCTATTCTATACGTCCATAAAGTTGAATATAGTTTTTGATCCCAATCCATTCTAAACTCTGATACTATCTTTGTTAGAATTGTACATAGAGTCTTATTTGTGCCCTCGGCTTGAACATTAGCCTGTGGGTGGTAGGGAGCTGACTTCTTATGAACTATCATGAAGTGTTCAAGAAGATTTTCAATTATCTCATTTATTAAATGTGTGCCTCGATCACTAACAATTTCTATCGGTAGACCATATCTCACAAAGATATTTTTGTACAAAAATTGTGCAGTAGTCTTGGCATCAGCCTTTGGTGTAGCTTTAGCTTCTACTCATTTTGTCAGATATTCTATGGCTAAAATGATATACTGAGCATGTGTTTTGTATGCAGGGGGTGATATTGGTCCTACGAAGTCTATTCCCCACTTGGCAAAGGCTCTGGCTCCCATCATTGTTAGTAAGGGCATCTCATCCCGTTTTAGTGGTACGTTGGTTCTTTGACAAGACTCACCCTGAGAAATGGCCTCCACTAATCCCTCCATGCGCTTGTTCCAAGATTGGAATGTACATGTTCTCCGTTGCACATAACTTAAGCTGGTTATCTTTTCCCCTTTTATACAGTTGATTTTCAACAAGAGTGAAATCGCGAGCTTCTGTTTCTATCATTTTCTGTCGTGTTTTGGTGATATTTTCAGGAAATGTTTTCGTTTCCAAATAGTCAACAATGTATTGACTCCATGCTAGCGTAAGTGTTATTTGAAACAATGTGGCATGTTCAATGGGTGGGCTTGATTTGCATTTGACACAACTAGTGACATAATCATGAACAACGATACGCATAGTCAACCAATATACTCCCAATTGCCGCAGTCTCTGGAAGGTTTTTGTTGCTGAACAATGAAATGTTACTGCTTGGATATGCGCTTCCAACAAATATGTTTCATATTCCTCAGGGTTTATGCACACTCTGACCCAGCTCTGCGCACTAATGGAGTGATGCATAACACAGTAAAGCAATTATTAGGCCAGGTCACTAGAAGTTTTGAAAGTATGGTTCATCCAGAAATCAAAACCAAACGTGGAATCAAAGAGGGAATGCAACTTGTAGCACAGCTACATTCAGAATTGAAGAGCAAAGATAAGATCGAAGGCTCTTCAAAACATCCTAGGAAAAGAAGAGGATGTACCTCCTCCATCAGGTGCTCAGTCCTCCACTGTAAACCTGGATGATACGATGTGTCCTCGTGTCCTACACTTACTTGGGGAGCATTCCATCTTTCACTTGCAAGCACCCAATTAGGTGAGGGACGTTTTGCAAATGTGAAACAAGTATCAGTGGATCATCCTCTCTTCAAAGATCCTGTCTATGCGGTGAAGATATACAAAGACCAAATAGGAAGCAAGCCAACATTGTAGATTGTGCTAGAGGAGGCAGCTGCTACAACTGTTCAGCATTGTGGCATGATATTGCTCCATGCTCTTGTTTGGTATATCAAAAGACCTATGTTGATCTTCAAGCTTTGGAATGGAGGTCATCTTGAGCAGTGGATTCAGGCATGTCATCATGATGGAAGCAATCCTGCAATCAGAGATTTCCAACGCATGTCTGGAACTGTACAGCAGTTCACAGACAACATTTTGCCAATCTGCAATGCATAGTCACGAATTTATTCACAATGATCTACACACTAGAAATATTCTACTCCATTCTGGTGAGCGAGGAGTGTATGCTGGCATTGCGGACTGGGGACAAAGTACACCATCAAACACTTTGGCAACATTTTCCAAGCTACCAAATCTCACCCCTCAATGTAGAGCTCAATTTGAGCGAGATTATCCATGGACTGCCCCTGAAAATATCAGCACCAATCCTCCTCCATTCACCAAGGCATCTGATATATATAGTCTCTTGTATATTCTTAGGCGCTTGCTTGCATGTATTCCAGAGCCCATTGAGGTTCTCAATTGTGCAATGTAAACAAACATCTTGCTAGTGGAAAATCTCCCAAACCCTTAGATAGACCTAGGATATGGGATTTAAGCCTTTGTTTGAATGGAATCCATAATGTTGTCTATCATATTGTAGCCGAATCTGGCTTGAGGCCTATTGATGATTAAATTAGTAATCAATTTTTTTGGCATTAATGGTGTCACATGTGCAATGTGTGGTGTCATGTGTGCAATGTTTTTAAAGTTCTTCAAGTTGAAGTTTTAAAGTATTTCAAGTTAGATCGCTCAATTCTCTAAACCATCTCTCTTTTTCAAGTGCTAAGACCTGTCTCGCTAAAGTTTATTATTTTGCATTTCAGTTATGGAAGATATTGCTCCCGACCAGAACGCACAGCAGCCTAATGATCCTTTGCTTAATCATGCATTGGCTCAACAAATTTACAAAGAGGAAGAGATTCGGGTGGCTCAAGGAGATCTCAGCGCTTTGGCTGCAACCCAACAAGACGAATCAAAACTTCAAGGGGAGCCACTGAATTATAGGCAATGCAGACAGTTATGCCCAAATCACTTCGTACGCAACACATTATTTTGAGTCAGTGAAAATGCTAAGGCTTTTGCTCCCTTGAGGATTTCAGATTTGCAACACATTGTCCTTGCATGAAATATCCTTGCAAGATTTATCCAAGTGTACAGATTGCCACCAAATAATAATCAAGTGGAAATTTACTTTGTGCAACAATGTTGTTACTACTATGTATTGTGGCTCAAAGTTGATTGGAACGATCATCCCACTACAAGAGGTGTTGGGAAAGGGTGCCCAGCTGAGAAGATTCATGCACCTCCTCGCAGAAGACCCTCCTCGCAAGAGAGGTTACACATATTTGCCTGAAGAAACCGCAGTTATCGAGAAGCTTGCAACCCAAGGCGTGGATTCGGCAGTCAAGGAGAGACCCTAGCCATGCTGCGCGCTCCTAATTTCTAGCAGAGCTAGAAATAAAGTTGACATGGTACGAGGCAAGGTATGGGCCTGTTAACGAAGAAGAGATGGGCAATGCCACTCCAAGTGATTCAGTTGGCAATTCATAATTTTGTGTATCTGATATCTTTGGAGAATAAGCCCATTATTTAAATTAAATCTCCCAAACAATACATAGTTCTTTTTGTATCTTAAATCTCAAGATTTGTAATTAAAACCTCATTTTGGTATGTAAATCTCTATTTGTTGGAACAAATGGACATGACAGATGTTGTTGCATTAGGAAAAATATGAACCCTCTAGGGGCCCTTTGGGATTAAGGTTAATTAGAGGTCAGCCAATAGGAAGAGGGTGGTGGACACACTCTATACCCTCAAAAAAGTAGGGGGACAAGGTAGCCTTACACCTCTTAATTGTCTCTTACCTAGTGAGAAGGTAAGGGAGGTGGCTAGGGGAAAGAGGGGGGGGGGACCACTTTGACCTCTTTTCCCCCACTTTTTGGTCCGGATTTTAAAATACACTAAAAATTTCAAATTTTCAAAAAATTTCAAATTTCAAGTTTTCCCTCCTTAAAAGGTCCCCAAACCTATTTCATGGTCAAATAAGTATTTTTGACCTTCAAAAGTTAAAAACGTGCACTAAAAAATCCAAAAAATTGATTTAAAAAAAAACAAATCAAAACATTATTTTCATCCTCCAAAGTCTTTCCAAACCTATTCTATAGCTAAAAAGTGTTTTTCTCTCTCTACAAACCCTTTTCCTAGCTCACCATTGCTGCAAAAACCACATGCACCCCCTATAGTCCATCATTATCTCTCTGCTAGCTTTCTCCCACCTCCATTGTAGCACCAAGCAAGCTCCTCCTCCATCTCTTCCCCTTGCCCACCACATAGTTTCACACCAAGCTAGCTCCTCTCCCTTCTCTCATCTCCATTACAACATGAAACAAGATTCTACTCCTTCTACTTTCATTCACTCACACTACATGGAAACCTCTACTCCCGAAGGTGGCAAAAGTATGAGCTCACATGAGTTGCATACCACAACAATAGGAGGTGTGAATATCACGTGGGCATTGCAAGGGTTCATCTCCAACATAAAGATAGAATGGTAAGAAAACTACCCTTGTAGCTTACATTCAGAGCTTAACATCATCTCCATCTTTAAGTTTATCATGCTGGAGAGAATTAACCTCTTTATGTATTTCAGTGTTTAGGCTTCACACCTCATAACACTGGGTGGTGCTATTTTGTTGATGACTTTGGTGCGCCATCTATAGTTGTGTAGCATGTGATTTGAGTCTCACAATGTAAGTAAGTTGTGTTATCTATGGAGAGTCGTCAAAGATTTTTCTTGTAATTTATTCTTCGTATAATTGTCATTAGATAATTGGAATGATATCATTTTGTACTTTATAACTTTGTGCTCACATAATCTTTTGTTTACTTACAGATTCAACTTGTTTTAAGAGGACATGAGCAAGCAACCATATGCAGAGATGGAAATCACTCTATTTTTGTTCCTTGAGGAACCTTTCACTACCACGTTAAAAGATTTTGATAAGAATGGTAGGTGTTTTTTAGAATCTTGAACCAATAGGGACTCTCTAGAAGCTCTCATAGAAGCCATCCATATAGTACTACTATCTTTCCTAGTGTCATAGACACACAAATACTCAAGTGTATATGAATCTCTAGATGAGGAAGACAAATACTTGTAAGATAAGCCTAACAGCAACAACATTGTCTCCATTTGTAATTATTTTTCATGAGGCTGGATTCCTCTATAAATGCAATATAAATATGTTTTTTGTTAAATGGTGTCGCATTGAGTGAGAGTATTTAATTTAGATTACTGAAGTTTCATACAGATCTGAGAAATATTGTTTACTTTTATGGATATTTTGATTTGCCTGTACGATGATTCAAGTCGCAAGTCTTCATCACTCCACCTTGAAGAAATTCAAGCAATATTTTGATTTCAGTTTAATCATTAATGGTTATTCTTATTAAAGTGGATCATAAACTTTGTCAAGATGTCCTCATTTGGGGATGTTGAATATATATCATTAGCAATGTTTCACAAGAACACTAGGTGGACACAAGGAAGTAAAAATTGGCTCCTTGTTTGGTCGATTTCTAGTGTTTAATGTTTAGTGCACAGGATTTGTGAGGCCGTTGACATGGGGAGTTCACTAAAGTATATGTAACATAGCACATGTGTTCAACAGAAGGGATTTTATATTCTTGTAAAGTTGCAGAAACATGTGTAGATAAGGCCTATAAGGGGTTCTTTTAATCCATTCTAGTGAGCGCACGTGATATAGGAAAATTTTACATAGTGAATGCTCCGGACCTTTGAACACAAAGAAAGGGGGTGGGGGGGGGGGGGAGCTCGAATTACATCTAAGTGAAAAGAAGTGGAATTTGTACTGTCATGTTGCATAAAGATTTGCTTTCACTTAATCTAAAAAAAATTTGGTATCCTGGGGTGCAGACAAGGCCATATAATGCAAAAAAGGGGTGGCCACAAGGGCGCGCAGTGAGCCATCCAAAACTGTTGGATGGGCCATATGTGGGCCCTTGTGGCCACCCTTTTTTTGCATAATTAGACTATTGTTGTACTCCAGAACCCTGGAAAAGATGAGATGAACCTAAAATTGAACTTTTCAAGCACATTATGCCTTCCTTCAACTCAACTTACTAGTTCCCTGCACCAAAAGGGCAAATCACATTGGACAGTATAAAAATCTAGTCTCATGTTGCATAAACATCTGGTTTCATCAAATATTAACATTCTTGCTATTATAAGGGGCAGACAAGGCCATATAATGCAAAAAGAGGGTGGCCACAAGGGCACGCAGGTGAGCCATCCAAAAGTGTTGAATGGGCCATCTGCGCGCCCTTGTGGCCACCCTTTTTTTGCATAATTAGGCTATTGTTGCACTTCAGGACTTTGGAAAAGGTGAGATGAATGTAAAATTTAACTTTTCAAGCACATTATGCCTTCCTTCAACTCAACTTACTAGTTCCCTGCACCAAAAGGCCAAATCACATTGGACAATATAAAAATCTAGTCTCATGCTACATAAACATCTGGTTTCATCAGCTATTAACATTTTTGCTATCCTAAGGGGCAAACAAAGCTAGAAAATGCCAAAAAAAAAGGGTGGCCACAAGGGCGCACAGATGAGCCATCCAAAACTGCTGGATGGGCCATCTGTGCGCCCTTGTGGCCACCCTTTTTTTTGCATTTTCTAGCTTTGTTTGCCCCTTAGGATGGCAAAAATGTTAATATTTGATTTAAATTTAACTCTTCATGGCCAAAACCACTTAACTTAAAACACATGGATAAACCGAAAAGCCAAATCACTATGGAGACAGTAGACACAACTCTTAATCATTTTGTCATTGCAAAGTCATCTGAAATGATGTGAGCCTCTACAACTTCTTGAATAGCCTCCAACGCTATTGCTTGCATTTTATACTGATTTCTATAGCTTTGAAGCACCTCCCTTCACCGTGTGAGCATATTTTTGATGCATGGCCATGATTCAAGTGTTACGTTTTTTTTTTTTTTTTTTCTAAGTGTTGAACTTTTCGGTTGTTTTCAACAGCTTCTAGATTTCAATCGGCTCCGAATCTGTCTGGGCTTGTCTCACATGAATTTGTTCATCTCATCGCGTTCTTCGACCATCATGTGATGAGAAAAAATCATATCTTGCTCGCATTCTCCAAAAATCAACGTGCAAGTTGACAATTTATTTAAAAATGATGTAAAACATACATTTTTTACTTTTTTCTTAATCTACGGGCTCCAACGAGCATTAAAACCATGGAATCTGAAAATACTCAAAGAACCATTGTTTTTTATTGTGTTAAGGACTGTATTTCCTACATACAAAACTTTCCCAAAATCTCGCCCTAACACCTTCAAAAGTGGCTTCCAAGGAGTGTACTAGGTCAAAATTTGAAACTGAAGAAAAACAATCAGAATGAACTCCTAGACTGTGTATAAACTTTAGAATAACCAAAATTTCCTTCAAAAAAAAGTTATGCTAAAAATTTGAAAATAGCCCCCCATTGGACTCCCCACAACGATAGAAGTCAAAGGGTTCAAGGAGAGGTATGGTGTCACAAGTGCATGGTGGGAATCTCATCGAGGTTTATTCCATCAAGATCTCTTGTACTTTATCATGTCTTCTCGTGTACAATCTTACCAAAAAAAAAATTGACACTTTAAATGACTACATATCTTATTTAACTTATCAAACAATCTAAAATATGGTAGACCAAGAGTGCTCTTACACATCAACAACCAAAAAGTCCAAACCTCTTCTCATTAACTTTAATAAACATACATTCGTGAACAACTTCCAAGGGGTAGTGCAGTCATAGTTCTTACATCCATTCCATGACATGGTATGCTCATGGGGTGACCTATCATATAAAAATATCTCTGGTGGGGGTGCCCTCATGTTAGGAAAGGGTGTGCTGCTGATGAAAAGTTGTTGTATTGTCCTACTAGGGATCTCTCCATATTAGCATAGTGATTTTTGGTGTAGTGGGAGCCACATTGCTTGAGGAGAGCTTTGTGCCACCGTAAAAGCTTCATGTTATGCTAGTTCCTTGAGCCATTATTGCATTAGGATGAGATTACCCACCTCTAATAAGGATGGATTTGAAGCACCTACTTGCAAGATGTAACAAAGAAGGTTGTTTTAGAGGAAAAGTGGTGACACTTGACCTCTCTAACCTGCACCCACTGTTTCTTGTAATGCCACTGTTTTGAGCTGAAGAGCTTGACATTCGTGTATCCACGAATGCAAAGAAGCACCTGCACCCATACACAACCAATTGCAATAGCCTAACAAGCCTACTTCTCCCCTCCCAAGATATTGAAGAACCATACACATTCGTCTCACCGACAGTATGACGATCTTGGGATGACCTCTGCTCACCCTCACGTGCGGCCTTCGGTGCAAACACCGCGGACAAGCAATATGTACACTTTTGTTGTGCGGAGTACATGGTGGTGGAGGCATACGATTTGTGATGTCCGTGAGCACCATGGCAGTTGTTGCGTGAGGAAGCAAAGAATGAAAAGAAAGAGGGGGGAGGAGAGGGAGGAACATGGGAGGAGAGAAGGGGGCAGAGGGGGAGAGGGAGAGAGAGAGGGGAGGAGGAGGAGAGAAGGGGGTAGGGAGGGAGAGGAGAGGAACATGGGAGGAGAGAAGGGGGCAGAGGGGGGAGAGGGAGAGAGAGGGGAGGAGGAGGAGGAGAGAAGGGGGTAGGGATGGAGAGGAGAGGGAGAGAGGAGGAAAGGGGAGGAGAGAACAAAGGTTTTTTCTTTTTTGGGATTTTTTTTTTTTTAAAGTGGATTTTTAGTGTTTGTAGGTTTTAAAAAATGTCAAAAAATGATTTTTTGATGTGTATATATGTTGGGAGGGAGTTTTAAGTAAAAAATAAGTAAAAATAACTTTTTTGAAAAAAAGTCAAATTTTGGCTCTTAGTGACCCACGTTTTTGCTGATGTGGCCACACCCCTTTACTCCCTTCACTTTCCAAAAGCTAGAGAGAGAAAGTGACCTCTTAGGTCCACATCCTATATGTGTCTAAAAAAAAGGCTAGAAAAGTCTACTCAAAACTAGTTTCTTGAATGCCCTTGTCCCCTTAACCCTACACAACATTAGCCTTAATCCCTAAAAATTAGGATTCCTTACAAGGCCCATGCAAAGTCCATATTTCTCCTAATGGCAGTTGTGTAAGTTATGTTCTCTCTTCTACCCTCTTTTTAACAATGATAGAGAGCAGATGGAGAGAAAGAGAGACAGTGAGAGAGAAAGAGAGAGAGAGAGAGAGAGAAGGTATGGATTGTAAAGCTAAACTCCACATAACTTTTGCATTGCAAAATTAATTGAGAATATAGTACAAACTTTACAGCTCATCCATCCCCTCAATCACAAGCACCATGTCATCAATTTCTTTGACATCTGAACATTGCGGATCAATATCTTCTGGGTTCCATTCCATTTCATCATCAGAGTTGAGCTCATTTGCAATTGCTTCGTGTGTTTGGAATCACCCAAAGCTTTCTTCTGTGGCACGTGTGGCTAACTTCGCTGGCTTATGCATAAGTCGCATGTTACAAAAGACATACACCAAGTCCGCAACTCATTTAGGACTTAATCGATTTCGGTTTTTAGTATGCACGAAAGATAATGAAGACTAGTTTCTTTCGCAGCTACCACTTGAGGCGGCAACAGACAATACTCTCACAGCCACATGTTGAAGTTCTACTTTTTCTCCACCGTACTCTTTCCACCAAATTGGTGCGCTCATCATCTTGATAGCATCTATATGCCAAGGATCCCCAAACGTTCCCTCTCTACTAGTATATGCCGTCTTCTGTGTGTATGCCACCTGTCCATCCACATTGCCTAATAGTTGAGCACACACTTTCTTGAAATCACTGATCACTTTATTGTTTGAAGATTGCTCGTCCATCTGGAACTTGGGATCCAAGACAAAACTTGCTCCATGTAAAGGAGTATGCAATTGCTCCCATCGTCTTTTGACAAATGTCATCATCATGGCTTTCTCTTTTCCTGCATAAGATGTACTATCTTTTAACTTGCGAGTGGCTTCATGCATGTACCAGTAAACCCATCCAAATATAGAGGCTTCTTTGTCCACTAATCGTATCAACTGAGTGAAAGGTTCTGTGACAGTAACTATTTTGTCTACATTTCTCCAAAAAACAGGAGAGTTTACAAGCTGATAGTATTTGGAAGCAGCAGATTCATACTTGGGATATTTATCAAGCCAAATGTCCCATCTTCTATCTGCCACTGTTTCAAAAAGGGCTCCTTTTACCTGCTCTGCAGTGTGGAGAGAACGTAATATGCTGTCGCAAAACGGGTCACAAAAAAAATCTGTAAATTTTTTGTTGGGGACTTTGTTCTAAACAAAGCGTAGGAAGATAGGATTTCGAATGACATTAAAAGGAATTCCACATGCAACAAATGCTTGAGTCCACTTAAGATGGAGTTCAAGCAGCCATTGTTTCTCAAATGCCTGTTGCAAAGTAGGATCACTTGGTGCAGATTCTCCTCCAGTCCATGCGTCACTTCGGCTTATGTTAGCAGTAGAGCTTCCGGTAGGATTAGAGCTACAATTCCCAGCAAAGGATGGATGACACCCTCCTTGACCTGAAGTAGGGGTCGAGTGAGGGTTTTGATCATTCTTGAGTGTCATCTTGATGTCCCTAGCCATAGATGGAGCCATCATTTTGGGACCTCCCTTTTTTTTCCCCTCAAGAACTCTCTTTGCCTCGAGCGCCCACTCGGGAAATTTTTCAGCAATACCTCTTGGCGGTTTTTTGCAAGCTGCCACGTTTCCAAGAATTTTGACACTAAAATTATGGCCGCAGGTCTCACACCTCAGCTTTGATGTAGTCTTCCCAATGGCCAATTCATCTACGTAGTTCCACTTGTATCCTTTCACCATCTTCTTCAGATCTGCAAACTCAAATAGAACTAGTTACTAAATACACATCTAAAATCTAACTCTAATACCATTTACATTACTTTATTCGTCAACATTTTCAACTTCTTTAAATTATAAATACCAAAAATAATCTTTTCTCAAGTGTGAGCTTTCACTTTACACATGAATCATGATAAATAAATCTCTTAATCTATCTCAATAACTTCCAAGTGTGAGTAAACTTTACACAAAGTAACATATCTTTAAAAGACCTATCTAAATTACCTCCAAGTGTGAGTGTAACTCTACACACGGCAAGCAATCAAAATTCACTACTCTGTAAATCTCTTCTAGGTGTGAGAATACCTCTACATAAAGAGAGAGATTATTATTTAATCTACCTAAATTGTCTGTAGTGTGAGTATTACTTTACACATGACAGACAATCATTAGATAAATCTAACGTAAGTTACTTCCAGGTGTGAACATAGTTCAACACACAACAAGTAACTTTTAACTTTAACTATTTAACTAAAGTTACTTCTAAGTGTAAACATAGTTCAACACAAAGCAAATAACTGCTAACTTTAACTACCTTGAATCACCTCTAAGTGTGAGTTTCCTCTACAGAAGGCAAGTAATCATTAACTATCTTTCTTAACTTACCTCTCAGTGTAAGATATACTTCATACAGAGCAGATAACTCAAAACTCCAAAACCTATTTAAAAAAATCCAAACTCTAAATTTTCACTAGAAAAAATATGGCTAAATTTAAACTAGCATTTTTATATTTTTCTTCGTGTTGTAAAGCTCACCTATAGTTGAGATGAGGGAAGAGAGATCAATGGTATGAGCAAAACAGTCCGTTTCATCGTATATAAACAGATTTATTTTGATCTAATTAATATTTAGATCGAATTAATATTTCGATCGAAATGCTGAGAAATTATACGATAAAGTGTTTTTGCTTATGTGGCACCGTATAATACGGCTAAATAGAGATGGGTGTCGTATAATACGCCCGTTTAAGGCGTATTATACATACACCATATAACGTACAATGCAACTTAGAGGGACTGGGCTTATTGGTCCAAAGTGTGTAGGTGATCGCCGATGAGAGGCACACCACATATCTCATTTGATACTATTTTTACCTTGACCGGCCACTGTGGGTGCCCATATGTGAATGCGTTAAATTCTTACAAAAGGTCTATTTTGACCTAAAATCTATATTTTGGGAGGTGTAAGCTAAGAAGTGCTCTTGCTCCATCTCTATCTCCTTCTCTTTGTGTGCTCACAGGTGTGTGTGTGTGTGTGTGTGTGTGTGTGTGTGTGTGATCGAGCATTGTGGTGGCATCGGCGGCCACGAGGTGGTTGAGCACGGAATCGGTGGCGGCTCCTTTTTCTTCACAGCACAGGATCCTTCACAATAGAAGCATTGAGCGATGAGTGACACACCCCTGTCCCTTTTAGCTTGCTAGGATCTTCTAGTTGTGTGTTTGTAGCCTTTCGAGGCTCGCACACAATGCACAAGCAAGTTCCCAGCCTTCGACACGTATGGCAAAGCGTACATGTTTGGCGCTGCTGTCGGGGAAAGCTTTGCATTAAGCTTGAGGAGCACTCGGTGCTACCTCGGGAAGCCTTTCTTCCATCTGTTTTCTGTGTTTTGTTGATTGTCTGTGAGTGTGCAGAGTACCGTGTTTGACAGAGTGTTAGCAGACGTAGTTAGCATTTATTACCTATATTTAGTTGTGTTAGCTGCAAGGAGATAAGATAGAGCTCCTAGGAGGTGTTGTGTACGCGTGGGAGCTCGGTGCCCACGTGGCCACATTATCCTTTTGAAAAAGAAAAATTCAAAAAAAAGAACTCTTGGGATATTTGGGACTTAAAAGAAATCAAAATATTAAATTTAATAATATTATTATAAAAGGAAGGGATCCGGATCTTTCCCCAAACCCAAGCCCAAGCCCAGGCTCAGGCCTCAGTCCTTTGTGTTATGATATACTACTAACACTACCTTATATATAAAGACTAGGATCTCGAGTGAGGGGAGGGTATGTGGGACCAATTCCTCAAGTCCTCCACCATCCCCTTCACACTCACCCTTTGGACTTACTAATTCTAGCCCTCTCCCCACCTAGGAAAAGACTAGTTTCAGGATTCCAAGTGCTGTACGTAACCGAATTGGGGGTTGTAAAGCATGGCACATCCCCCTAGCTAAGATGCTGGTTTTGAGCTATCGTACACCATATTCTGTGGCTCGGTTAAAAAAAGGGACCAAAATTACAAAAAATTGGGTTGTAAACACCTAAAAAACTAGGTGAGTGGAGTTCACGGGCACTCACCAACACCTCTAGAGTGTTGAGGTCACATGCACCTACGCTCTGGTGGTGTGATAGAGGACGAGCACATTGAGTGTCTGTGTTTACGCAGGCACTCATTATTCCTCTACCTTAGGCTCTAGGTCCTCAGCGAAAACCCAAGGCAATACCACTCAGGACCCACATATTGCGTCTAGTGACTCTTTCTCTGACTACAACGTCATGGAGGGTTACCCAATGCCTAATCCCAATAGCTCAAGCCAAGAAATTCATGCCATGGGCCCATGGTCCGGGCCAAGCATGCTTAGCCGCTTGAAGGAAACCTTTAGTAGAGCCACTCGCTCCGAACATGGAGCTAATGATGTAAATGAGGGGGGTGAGGAAGTAAATTTTCCATTCATGACCAATGTAGACCCCATGCTCCTATAGAGTATGCACGGGAATACTCCCTTCATTGCACCTCCTGACTCTTTAGATCTATCCCCCTCCGAGGTTATATTACCTGATGGTAGAAGCCTTGCCGAAGTGCAAGAAGTTGAGCATTATATCGTTGCGGCTAGGGAAAAGGAAATTGAGAGCTTACGTAGCGTAGAGCAAAGGAGAGATTTAAAAGAAGAAGCCCCTATGTCAACATCCATGCCAGGCGAGCAATCAAGTGCTCCTAAATTAGCGACCACTAAGGGTCAACCCATAGAGAGCCACATTGCATCTAGTTCAAAGGACACCCCTAGCACCTCAATCCTAGATGAAGCATTTCTAAACAAAAACTAGGAGTATGAACTACAAATGGAGACTTTATCCGACCTATACATAGGTCACACTTATCACGTGGGTTGGTTAGATATCCTACAATCCACAACGGGTGCTACTAGTGTAAAGGATCAACAACAAAGAGTTTGTGAGGTCATCCATAGGGTTATTGAGCTAGAGAGACAAAACAAGTGGATCCACATGCCTTCAACACATCTCATGAGATTCTTGGATACAAGAAAGGCTAAACAACCAACCTTATTGCAAATGGAGACTCCCTCGGTAAGTCCGATGGATTTTCCATATGTTGTTTCAACAGGGATCTCATTGCAATCTGAGCTCACAAGTGATAGCTTTACCTTTCCAAGTCCAGCTCATCTTTCTCTTGATGACACCATGGCTACCATGCCTACGCCAATGATGGGCATGCCAAGAAACACGTCATGGAACTCTTTTGTTAGGAAAGCACCGCTACATGGTAGCTCAATGCCTGCAACAATACCTACAAGTGTGTACCAATCATATACACCTATGGGTACTCGTAATTATGTAGCTCCTACCCCTCCCATTGTTTCAACAACCTATGCTCCACAACCACAACATCTAAGCTATTATTTCAATGGGACCATACCAAATAGCATTAGCATGTCACATCTGATGTCTGCTATGCCTAGGGCCACACATATGAACTTTGGGCTGCCACATGATGGCACAACACCGTACAAAACTTGGAACCCAAGGGCTTCTTATGCGTCAAGCCCAATTCCAATACCTAGTCCACATGTAGTCTCTGGAGCGCCTTCACCCATGGTGCCTTCTCACTTAGGTGACTTGGCAATGTTTGCTCAAGCTATAGATCAATCTATTGCTAAGAATATGCGTAACACGCCTGATAGAGAGCCTAAAAGTAAGGCAATACAAATGGTCAAGCTCCCACAAAAATTTAGTGGAGATGGGGATGTGAGAAAGCATATCGAAGTGTTCGAACAAATATGTGATTCCCTAGGAGAACACAATGACCTAAATAAGAGTAGTGCTCTAAGCCTAACCTTAAGTGGGAAGGCTGGGGATTGTTGGTATAGAACCCTAAGGGTGGAAGAAAAAACGATTTACCCTACTCTTAGGAGACTGTTCTTTAAAGAATACATACAAGAGGCACTACTTTGGGGTGTAGCATCTCAGCTCCAGAAAGCCCAACAAGAGGAAGGAGAGTCGGTGAGAGACTTTATTAGTTGCTTGAAGCATTTGAATTCTTGTTGTAATCCAAATTAACACTTCAATAATAACCAATTGCTTGAAAGATTCATTAGGGGATTATGACATGAGGATATCTACAAAGGCCTAGTCATTAGAGGTATCACCACTTGGGAAGCAATCACCACCAATGCGATCCAATTGGAGGATAATTTAATGATTCAAGGAGGGTTGAGCCTAAATCTACTAGCTTGCAAGCATTGGGGCATCAGCTAATGACCCTAAAGCCTATTGCTAAGGAGCCAAAGATATCTGAGATGACTTTAGTAGATCTCACCAAGGCCATTCAAGAGAGTCTTAGGACAATCGTGCTCTCCAGCACAATCATATCTATCCAAGAACGGAGCAACAATGGTGCTCAGTATGCTATGGTCCGCATTATACCAATGTGAATGCCCTAATTTTAGAGTAAAATTCAATGGGAATTACAATGCCTGTGGGAGGTATGGTCATCAAGTTAAGAATTTCATAGTATTTAAGCGCGTGATGGGCAATAGACCAACCTTATCATGGATGGACACACCTCGAGTGCCTGCATTGATGCCAGCCCCACCTCTCAAGGAGGGTTGAGCCTAAATCTACTAGCTTGCAAGCATTGGGGCATCAGCTAATGACCCTAAAGCCTATTGCTAAGGAGCCAAAGATATCTGAGATGACTTTAGTAGATCTCACCAAGGCCATTCAAGAGAGTCTTAGGACAATCGTGCTCTCCAGCACAATCATATCTATCCAAGAAGGGAGCAACAATGGTGCTCAGTATGCTATGGTCCGCATTATACCAATGTGAATGCCCTAATTTTAGAGTAAAATTCAATGGGAATTACAATGCCTGTGGGAGGTATGGTCATCAAGTTAAGAATTTCATAGTATTTAAGCGCGTGATGGGCAATAGACCAACCTTATCATGGATGGACACACCTCGAGTGCCTGCATTGATGCCAGCCCCACCTCTTGAACAAACTTTACAACACATGGTCCCTAGGGTCCAAAATGTTGTTCAAATAACACCCTTACCACCTCCAGTGCTAGGACTGCAACCACCACATCCAAGAATCACTTATGTGAATCAAGTGGATTGTGAGTCATCTATTGCTTGTTTGGAAGGCGTGAGGAAGATATAGACCCTAATATTGCCTTTGGGATTGATGCACTTGAAGAAATTCCACAATACTACATGGAGGACTATTGGGGACAAGTCAAACCTGTCTATCAAGTAGCTGCTCTTGTTGCAAGAGCTCAAAATATCAATTACACTGCCAAGAGACCACCTCTGCAATGCTATGAGTGTGGGGGTCCACATTATGTAGCTGAGTGTCCTATTAGGCTACAAAATAATGCTACCCTAATGCAAACCAATCAAGAGAGCACATCTACAATGCCGATACTCATGTGTAATCGATGTGGCATAGCTGATTTGATTGCCCAATGTCCGAATAATCTAAATGCGTAAAAGATCACGTCATTAAACTTGATTGAGGTTATCGAGGAGCCATCACAAAGTACACTTGTGGTACCAATAAATGTAATCACACAATCGATGCTCCAAAAACAAAATTATATTCTTGATGAAAGAGACACGGCACCAATTACCCAATCTTAGAAGAAGAAGAAAACACGAAGAAAGAGATCACAAAACGTAACAAAGTCAGACCCCAGTTCAAAGACAAACATAGGGAGTGGTGACGAGCCCGTATATATGAACGACGTTGAAGAGGATTTTGATTTATGTGAAACCATGGAGACCAAAACAACCACTAGGACATAAACCAACAAGGAAGATCATCATGAGCCACAATAGTTAGGACCCAAAAAGAAGATAGGAACTTACCCAAACCCTACAGAGGAGATTGAGAGAGTCAAGCAATCAAGAGGTTTGGTAGAAGAGACCCAAAGGGATCTAGAGCCAGCACCTAGGCAGATCCAGATTACAGACACAGTGTTTACACATCAACAACCTCACAAAGTCCATAAACCCCTAGCCAAACCTAGTGCCATCCAAGAAGAAAGTGACTTGAAGTCATGGGAAAGTGGGCGTACTCACTTCTTGTTGGAAAGAATGTTTACGGAGGGACTACCTAACCCTATCAAAGAAATGGAGATCCCATCTTTCCCACGTCAAAGGACTGAAGCCCAAAAGGTGTCGTTAAATATTGCCAAATTGATGGAGTTCATGGCTTCAGAATTTATAACCACCATCATGTCCAAACTATATGGAGACCTTGAGATATTCTTAGCTCTTCGAGCTTTCCTCAATGGAGAATTGAAGGTCGTGCTACCACAATTTTCACAGATGGATGGAGCTAGGGAGATGCCAATAGAGGAGGAACACTTAGATCCACAACCCAACATAGATTAGAACTCTGTTGTAGAAATACATGTTAACAAGTTGGGACAATACTTTGAGGGCGATGAATCCAATGCGACCATACCAATCACTACCAAGGGATTGACTGTGAAGGGAATCCTTGATGGTGGCGTTGGGGTTAGCATTGTGACTAAGTTCACTCGGCCCCATTACAATATTGTTACATGTGTAAAGCGGACACTGATGTTGGGGAAGATTCTCCTTATATGGATGTTCTACCTGGGATGACTGAGTCTGAAAATGTGGATTGGGTCCACCTGGCAGCAACCATAGACACTTGGGGAAATAGGGGGACGACTTGGGTAACACCTGAGGGGGATGAAATATCACAACTTGTACCCTTAAATATGATAGGAGCAATGCATACAGCTTCTGATGGCCTACAGGATGAAGGCTTGAATGACATTGGAACCAGTAGCGTCTCACAAGACTATAGCCCACATGATTCGAAGTCAAAATCATCAATTGAAATTCACTCTGAGGATGAAGAATCTGAGTTAAATCTTGGTGCAAATGTGGGGACAAACCATTCAGGGCCCAGTGGTACCCTAGATGACAATCTTTTGAGGAGAGCAGAAGACACAAATAGTGATTCATCTACTGACTCTTCACTAGAGATCAGCCATAATCAAAAATTAGACAAGAAGAGTAAGAGATATAAGAGGCGCCAATATCGAGCAATTGTGCGTGCTAGAATAAATGAAAAGAAATCTACCATAGAATGGCTTAATTATATAGGGTCATGTGATGCTCATCGGAAGTTGGTTGATAACTGGGGTGAATACCTTCAAAGCGTTATGTGGTGTAGTCCAAAACCCATTGACATCACACAACTAGAGTCTACAAAGAAGCCAAGGTTGAGTCATACCGTAAGGAGACGACAAAATAAAGAGTTAGCTCAACAACAAAAGGAAGCTGAAGAGAAATCAAAATCCATAGACCAACAAGACCCCACATACTTACACCCTGCACCTGAACATTTCAAATCCTACACCACAAAGGAACGTAAGGTTGTGTATACAAAGGCTCAAAGAATACATATCGATGGAAGCAATGGAGTCAGAGTTAGCAAACCCAGGAAAGAGTCCAAACCTATTTTGATTGCCCAAGATCTGACAGAGACTGAGGAGAATGTACTTAAAAAAATTCTCAAGGAATTCAAGGATATATTTGCTTGGACATATCGTGATATGAAATGTGTTCCACCTTTTGTGGTGCAACACACAATTCCCATGAATAGCATAGCAAAACCAGTCCAGCAATGACCCTACCCAATGAATCCTAAGTACGCAAAGATTGTTCAAGAAAAGATTGAAAAGCTTGTCAAGTGCGGATTCATATACCCTATTGAGCACTCCGAATGGGTGTCTCTAATTGTGATTTATCAAAAAAGAATGGGAAACTCAGCGTGTGCATGGATCTCAAGAAGGTCAATGCCGCCACTAGGAGGGACCATTACCCCTTGCAATATTCAGAACATGTGCTTGAAAGAGTTGCAAGAAAGGAAGCTTATAGCTTTTTAGATGGGTACTCTGGATACAATCAAATTACAACTGCGCTAGAGGACCAATCTAAAACTACCTTTATAACCGAATTCGGAGTGTTCACATTTTGTGTTATGGCTTTTGGCTTAACCAATGTCCCAGCTAACTTTCAAAGATTAATAAACACCGCTTTTAGAGAATATTTGAGGGAGTTTTGGAAGCTTTCTTAGATGGACTTTGTGTTTATTCCTCTTGGAAAGAACATCTATCATGCTTACAAAAAGTGTTTGAGAAGTGCAGATTGTATCGCATCTCCTTAAACCCTTTAAAATACCAATTTTGGGTTAAACACGGAGTCATTTTAGGACATATAGTGTCCAAAAATGGGAGCCATTGCTGAATTGCCACCACCTACAAACTATAAAGGAGTTCAAAGGTTCATGGGCCACGTTTTTATTATCGACGGTTTATTTTAAACTTTGACGAGATAGCTCGTTCATTGTACAAACTTCTTATTAAGTTCCACTTGACCGTTGAGTGTGACCATGCTTATGAGTCATTGAAAAAGACCTTGACAAGCGCTCCCATTCTACGAATGCCCGATTGGAATGTAATTTTTCATGTGCATATTGATGCATCAAACTTTGCTATTGGGTGTGTTCTATCTCAACCACAGGAGAACATAAATTGGAATACCCCATTAGCTTTCCAAGTCGTCAATTGAATGATGCTGAGAGAAACTACACCACTACAGAGCAGGAAGGTTTAGCTATGATTTACGCACAGTGAAGAAGTTTCACTACTACCTTCTTGCCAACAAGGTTGTTTTCTATGTGGATCATCAAGCCTTGTTGTATCTAGTAAATAAACCTTGCTCCACGGGAAGAATTACACGATGGTTGTTAATTCTCCTTGAGTTTGATATTATCGTTGTGATGAGACCTAGTAAAAGACATGTCATGGCGGATCATTTGTCTCGCATACCCAGTGGTGAAGCCCCTACTAGAGTCGATGATGAATTGCCCAATACTTTCTTATTTCTAGTTGAGACCATGCATGAATGGAGTGAGAAGATTGTGAATTTTTCTAGTTAATGGTTTTCCACCCAAAGAGCTTCGTAAGGATATAGCTCAAAAAACTGTTAAAAGATTGTGAACCTTATTCTCTCATTGCAGGAACTCTCTACAGGCTAGGGAAGGATGATATTCTGTGCCCGTGAGGATGAGGATTTATACATATTGCAAGAAGCCCACATGGGTATAGCCGGAGGATATTTCTCAGGGGAACTAACTGCTAGAAAGATGTTGCAATCAGGCTATTGGTGGCCTACCTTATTCAAGGATGCATCATTTTTTGCAAAAGGATGTGATGAATGCCATTGTTACAGGATCACACAACGAAAGGATAAGATGCCCTTACATCTTGTTAAAGTGACTCAACCATTTGAAAAATGTGGTTTAGACTTTGTAGGTCCAATTAGTCCGGCAGCTCGTAACACTCAATCTCGATATATTATCGTTTGCCACTGACTATGTGACAAAGTGGGCATAAGCCACAACGACACATAAGACTGATGCAAGGTCAACTGCCAAGTTTCTCTCTGAGAACATTATTAAAAGATTTGGTTGTCCCTTTGAGATTGTGAGTGACAATGGTACTCATTTTATAAATACAGTGATAAAGGAACTCGCTACCAAATTCATGATAGCCCACCATAAGTCCACGCATTATTATCCACAAGCAAATGGCCAAAAGCTGAGAGCATTAACAAGACCTTTATTTCTATCTTGACCAAAACAATGGAAGCTCATCTCAAAGATTGGGATTTGAAGCTGACATCAGCTCTATGGGCTTACTGTACTTCTTACAAAGTTGCTATTAATTGTACACCATTCAAAATGGTATATGGCCAAGAAGTAGCTATGCCATGGAAATTTGTAATTCCTAGTTTGCACATAGCCTCACAAGAAGGTTGGGATGGTAACCCTTTAGTTGAGCGTTTATATATCCTTGAGAGATTAGATAGAGAAAGACAATTGGCTATGCAAAATGCACTTGTGGAGAAAGATAGAAGGAAGAAATGGTTTGACCGTCATCTAAAGAACAAAGATATCAATGTTGGTGATAAAGTCCTTATGTATAAAGTACGTAACAAAAAGAAAAAGTTAAAACATGCAAGAAAAGGACCTAATAGAGTATGTGAAATCACCCCACAAGGTACCATTCGTGTGGAGACTCTTGATGGAGTTGAAACCATTGGATTCCTCAATGGGAGCAAATTTAAAAGATATTATGATCCTTTAAGCCAAGAGGAGCTACATGCCATTGATAAAAAAAAGACAGCCAAGGCACAAACAGAATTGAAGAAGATACAAGCTCAAGCTGAGGCTAAGAAGAGACAACAACACATAAGATGCCAATGAGAGGCCAAACTTGGAGTTACACATGCATCCACGTTGAAACAGAAGATGATTGGTTGGACTCTGATACACCTCTATGATACCCTATTGAACTAAGTAGCACCTATGGGAAAGTGCTATATAATGCCTTGTTAGACACTGGTGCTAAATATAATCTATTGTCATATGGAGTGTGGTGTCAGTTGGGAAAGCCATCTCTATCTGAGAGTACTATCCAAGTCAAGGGTGTCAACAAGAAAAAAACCATGGTTTTTAGAATCTGACACACTTCTGTTAGTTTTATGACAACAGGATTATAGCTCAAGACTTTTTTATCATGCCTGCTAAAGCTATGGAGGGTAATATAAACCTAGGACACACGTGGATGATAGCCACCAAATGCACTATTGATTGGAGAACAGGGAGGGTCACAACACAGAAACCAACTCTTAACCCTGTCACTCAAGCCATAGTCCCTGAGATATTACCTCCTGAGGAAATAAAACCAAAAACATCGTATGTCCAAGAGGTTGAACCATATGTCCTTATAGCCCAACTCTCTAGAGCTTCAACTCCTGTAGTTGAAACAAAGCTTGAGACACATAAGAAGCATCCTAATATAGCAAACAAAACATACAAGTGGGTCCCTAAAGCTTCTTTAGAGACCATGGCTGATGCTAAAAAATAGGAGCGTTTAAAGAAAAGCCCCACTCGCTCCCAAAAATGTAAGAAAATGTTGCGTTCGATTCCTGAATGACTATTGGAAGACCAAGGCTACTATCAAGGAAAATATGGATGCCAAAACATAAATTGTGTTCTTACCTCATACCTGACCCATGTGAGTCAAATCCTGTGAGGACGACAAAGCCGATGGAAGATTGTGGGAAGGGAAAAATCACAGAACACTATACACCGCATCCGGAGCTAGTATGGCTTTTCAAGCAAGAAAGGCTTGTTTTGCTCAGCTCAACCATAGAAAAAAAGAATGAAGCCTCTTGGTCTTCATGTAGTTCATATATGGAAATAGAAGCTTCGACACAACCTCCATCTACCATTGTACATATCCATACAAACTAAAAAGATTTTGCACCTCATGTTGTAAGTTCACCACCTACAAAAACGTTGCAAATAAAATCATGGGAGAGTACCTTACCACCCTTGCAACTAGATGAAACGATTAGGGCGGTCGAAAACTATTGGTTAAAGCCTTCACCCATAACAACTTGGAACAATTTGGTTTCAAAAGGTGACGACATCATTCCAAAAGGTATAATCTACCTAAGGAAGGGGGAAGTGTTTGTTGACAGCTATCATTCACTCACTCCCCTCTCAACCTTCCTCCCTGACCTCTTAATCTCCCAATCCTAGGGAACGTATATATAGAGCCTTATACTCACAAAAACAAAAATAAAAAAGTAAAAGAGCAAGAACCACCAAACAAAAATTTGGAGACCTACAAGTTTTATATATGACCCAAAATCATAAAAACACATTATGCACAAGGACACGACATTTTGATACGACCCTTATAATATTTGCACTCGAACCAACATCTATTTGTGTGTACATATATGGCTAGTACGCTAAACTCATCCACTCCTACCTCGGGTGAGAGGTACCCTCTTTACTTTTCACAAGTGTTTCACATGGTTTTTCCGGTGCTCGCTTATGAATGGAATTTGGTAGGTACGCTAGCATGTGAGAGGAATTTTGAGGAGTTAGAATGGCTAATACGTCTCTTGACCACGATTGATCCATACTAAGTAGACAGTGTCTCTCCCATTACGCAAGACTGCCCTTTTGACCAAGATGACTATAGATGTCTAGTGACCTTCTTAGCAAACATTGGCGCCTCTAATGATGAAGACGATTTACATGATTACACGAATGGCACGTATGGTCTCACGGATGATGACTTTGTTTTTCTTGATGAAGACAAGGATAGGGGTTTAGCCTTAGGGTTTTCTCCCCGTCTCTATAATATCCTATTTCCTTGACTCTCTAGGGGGAGTGTAAATAATTAGGCTAGGTTCCTTATGTTGTTTGATTGTGCTCAATAAGGGTTGGTGCCTCTTCCCATTGATGTGCCTCAAAGAGGTATTCTTTGTGCTTCCTAGTGTGTATAGGACTGTGTTGATGTTTTTAGGATTTGGAACTTCATGGAATCTTTCTCTCGTTCACTCTTCGAATCAAGCACGATCATACAACACGAACATGTGTTTCTTGACCATCAGCATTTCCCCTTATCTTTGTTTTTGCACCCATGTTTGTCTGATTTAATTGTGATTGGTAGCATAATATTCCACACATTTGCTTAGATTAAACATTAGATTCTATATAATTTTCTGTCATAATTCCTTGTCTAGGTTTCAGAATCAAGCAGTGTGACTAAGCTAGTTTGACCGAGTTAGGAGTTAGAGATCTTCTCTTAATACCATGGGAAATGCCTTCCTAATAATAAATGGTTACTTTAGGTTCTTAATCCGATTTAGGTAGCATTGTGTGCAATGTACTAGGGCTTTCTAGCGGGCTTAGTCTCTATTTACCTTTATCTTAAATATTATAAAGGGAGTTTACTACTGTGATGAGCCTGGGGAGGGTAACAGTGTTATATGATCCCCCAAAGTTACAAAATCAAAATGCTAAAAATGAACAAACAAAAGAATCAAAAGTGCCACAATGTAAAATCTTAAGCTGAAAGAGAAATCCCAGCCTGACTTGGTACTTCACTCACATGTATCGCCTATGGTACTAGAGCCCTAGAGGTTCCTAGTGTGGGCGCTTTTTTTTGAAAAGCCAAAAACCCATGGCATACAAAATAAGCACACACATCAAAATTGAATCAATGTGAAAAGACTTTGGGGGGTCAAAGAAAATGGAATCAATCAGGAGATAATTTCATGAGCAATTCCTTTTATCGCAGCTTAAATACAAGGCCTTCTAGGTATAGCCCCTAGTCAACCCTTGAACATCAAATACTTTGCTCTCATGATTAAACAACTTAATTGACCAGAGAAAATTGAGAAGCTTATCCATGGTATTAATAATTGACCTCTAGTGCCTTTCGGCCGTTAAATTAGCGACAATGGTGGCCGTTGGGCAAATAGGAGGCTTGGTGACTGCCCAACGCCACCTATCGCTTGGTACTGACCTTGGCAAATGGGCGTTGGCCCAGTAAACATCCACGGACATCACATTGTTTTGAGTCAGGGACCGGGCTTGTTGGTCCAATAAGTGTGTAGGTGATCGCCGATAAAATGTGCACCACATATCTCATTTGATACTATTTTTACCTTGACCAGCCACTGAGGGCACCCATATGTGAATGGGTTAAACTCATATAAAAGGTCTATTTTGACCTAAAATCTGTATTCTGGGAGGTGTAAGCTAAGAAGTGCTCTTGCTCCATCTCTGTCTCCTTCTCTTTTGTGTGCCCACAAGTGTGTGTGTGTGTGTGTGTGTGTGTGTGTGTGTGTGTGTGTGTGTGTGTGTGTGTGTGTGTGTGTGTGTGTGTGCGCTTGAGAGAGAGAGAGAGAGAGAGCATTGCAACGGCATCGACGAAGGCGAGGCGGTTGAGCGCCGCATTGGCAGCGGCTCCTTCTTCTTCGTAGTGTAGGATTCTTCACGACGGAAGCATTGAGCGGTGAGTGACACACCCTTGCCCCTTTGAGCTTGCTAGGCTCTTCTAGTTGTGTGTTTGTAGCCTTTCGAGGCTCGCACACAGTGCACAGGCAAGATCCCAGCCTTCGACACGTACGGCAAAGCATACAACGAGCATGAGACCAACCAGCTTTGATTGCTTGGGCATCAAGAACTACATCAACATAGCTATCAAGAACCTCATAAGCATAATTTACATGAATATCACAAACCACATCAAGCTACTACGACTTTGATCTACTTCTTCCCACAACTTTGCACTTTGGAGGACGTCCCCTCCTACTAACAACCAAAGCATGAATAGATCCACATGCATCCAACAACTCCATATGTTCCTCTTGCATACTTCATGCATAGGTGACACTTGCATAAGCTCCACATGATTAGACATTTTTGCATGCATCGTCAGTGCATTATCCATCACATCCATACCATGCATCAAATTCTCATCATTGCAACTAGCATTCACTGTATAAATTACATGTTGTACATCCACATGGGGTGATACATTTGAGAATCCAACTTCCTCTTCCGACTTGCCAAGAAATTGGCCAAAGACCATCCATCATCATCATCCAAAGCAGCCAAAATTAGCACATTGGAACAATGTATTGGTGAAGAGCATCCCATGATAGCATGTAGATAGTAGCATCATCTACGCACTTGAATAGGTTTTTGTGTATATTGAGGGCATCAGTCTTGCCCTTGTACATCCTACTTGCCAATCATGAGGGTGGGTTTCTTTTGCCCAATCAAGGCCAAAAGCCAATGCCAGAAACAAAAGCTTGCAGCCTTCTAAATTATGGCAAAAAGCATTTGAAGGCATGCCGGTAAGTACAAATGGGCGTGACATAGCATCTCTCACAAGTGAGACGCTGTAGCACACTATTCTCTTGTAATTACATGCACTCTATTTCCTTATGAAAGCAGAAATTGGCTTCTTTTTCAATCATTTGGGATAATACTAAAATTTTCCTTATCTTCCCATTCAATACATGGCAAAGGGTTAGAAGGACACTCAATATTTGGGCCCATGTTCCAAAAATCCAACCATTTGGCCCAACTTTGTCCCCCTCACATGCTCTGTAAACCATAGCCGTGCAAGCAGGATGGTGAATTTAGTACGAAAAAATAGGGGATTTGTGTGTGTGTGTGTGTGTGTGTGTGTGTGTGTGTGTGTGTGTGTGTGTGTGTGTGTGTGTGTGTGTGTGTGTGTGTGTGTGTGTGTGTGTGTGTGTGTGTGTGCACGCACGCACGCACACACACACGTGCAGGCAGTAGATATGAGCTCAATATCAAACTTCAAGAAAACATAGAGACTGAGAGATTAAATATAAATCATCCATTGATTATCTTGCATAAGTTTACAAGATATGAGGAGGGTTTTTGCAAAGCCACAACATAAGTCATCCATTGATTATCATGCACAAATTTAGCTTGCAGTCATCTTGCAAAAACCTCCCTCATGCCTTGTAAACTTTTGCGAAATCAATGGATGATTTATATTCCGGCCTTACAAAAACCCTCTTCATATATTGTGAACTTGTGCATGATAATCAATGGAGAATTTATATTCAATCTCTTCCACTTTGTCCTTCTTTGAAATTTCATATTGGGTTTGTATATGTTGCCTCTACACACACACACACACACACACACACACACACATGTACAAGTAAATATATAATTGGTTAACTGTATGCTATTTGAAATAGATATAAACATAAATATCCACAAACAAATAGACAACTATTTGAAGACCCTAGAATGCTTGATTATCTAAGCAATGGCCCACATGTAGCATGTACATTTCTTGAGATACAAGGAACGTCTATTGATATACAACTACATGAAAATGTTCATCATGATAAAAGCTAACGGATTAAGGATTGTAGCTTGTGACCTTGCTAGTATAAATTTCAAATGTTATGAGCCATTAAAGGACTAAAGCAACTACTAGTCCAAAAAATGGTGATGAAGACAAAGACGATTGTTGCAAACATCATGACTCAAGGAAGACAAATAAGAAAAAAGTAAAAGGAAATGTGGAATGAGCTAGATTGCTTTCACACTATTCTAGAGTTAGACTCAGAGTATTGAATGAGTTTAGGCTCTCAAATGATCAAACGAGGTATTTAGTCTTCGAATGACCAAATGAGGACTTTAGACTTTAGGTGACCAGATGACAGATTTAGGCTTTTTTGAATACAAAAAAGAGGGGGATCTTTCTGACACTTGGATCAAAAGGGCTGGTGGCCTTCTGATCACAATGAATAATCTTTAAAATTAAGGGGAACTTTTGACACTTGGATCAGAAGGAGTGGTTACCTTCTGATCACTATCAAAACATATGGATTTACATTTTTTTGGATTATATACTGACTCTTTGATGGGCTATCAGTCTCCTAAATACTTTGCATTATTTGATACTCTAAAAAAGATAGTAGGTTTAAGTTAAAAAGTTTTTAAGTAGGACATTGATAACAAATGATAGGTTCATTGATACTTGTAATACGTATTCAGGCTAACGAATTTATTATCTTGTTTATATGGATGTAAGTGACTATTTCACGTTAAAATGCATGTTTAAATGCACTGGAATGATACTTCATTCTCACTTTGATGTACAAAAATGAAGCTATATTGAGTCATTTTTGTGATGATCTCTGTCCTTTGTCTAAAGCTAGCTGTCTTTTGAACTTTTATTTTCACTTGTCTATAAGTTTAATACACACACACACACACACACACACACGAACACGATCAAGGTTCAAAAGAGGATTTGTCATTGACTTCTAATAGTAGAATCTAATTGGCACAATGCTGCTCTTGCTTTGCACACGTACACTTGGCCAAAAAAGCTAGAGATTTTGGCTTTTCCCAAGCCCCGCGGTGTTGCTCACATAATAGCACACTAATGTGTATAGTTTATTGTTGATATTAGCCAATGGGATGTACCCTAGGTTTGAACGAGGAATGTATTTTGTGGTTAGTATGTTGGGGATTAATGTAGCTAAAAGTTTTTTTTTGCTTACCCACTTTTAGCTTTAGGATAAATATAACTGCAAACTGACGATTTCCTCTGCCTACCTAATTTTTTCTATTTCTTTGGAAGTTAACGAGCTGCTCTAACTAACACACAACGTTGTAGTAGGGCAGGTGGCATGGGCCTCTTAAAGGCTAACAACGGATCGACTACCTACAATGGCGATTGCACGAGCTGGTTTTGTGATGGTGCTGAAGAGTGGCTTATGACTAGTTGGGATTTGTCTGAGCTGTACTCAAAGGGCATGCCTACACTCTACTACTTAAAGGTGAGGCTTAACAGGTTTCTGTGTTTTCTATTGTCTTCCTGGGCGGTTGTGCTTTGTTGCATTTAAATCGTGAATTGAATACTCTTATGTGCGTAACGATATGGCAAAGGGGAGGGATAAGCAAACAACAATGGAGGTGCAAACATTGGCTTCTTCTCAGGCGGGCTATTCTGGCTTGATGTAAAAAAAAAAAATGAGTTTTCTGCTAAATACATACAAGGAACATGACACAATTGGTTTTTAAACTTGCATATAATAGAATGAATGGATGTTTTATGCTCACAATTTGCATGTATACTCCTGAGTTTTGTACTAAATACATACAAGGAACATGCCACAATTGGTTTTTTTACTTGCATATAAGACAATGAATGGATGCTTTATGCTCACAATTTGCACGTATACTCCTGAGTTTTGTACTAAATACATACATACAAGGAACATGCCACAATTGGTTTTTTACTTGCATATAAAAGAATGAATGGATGTTTTATGCTCACAATTTGCGTGTATGCTCCTGAGTGGATGCGTGCTTTCTCTAATTGGAAAGGGCTTGCTTGAGTTACGAGTTCACTACTACCTTTAAATATCTAATGTAGGGTGGAGCCTCATTTGGCCAAGGATATCTTGTTTGAAATTCATTCGGTTATGTCCACTTCGTTTGTATAGCCATGGCAAGATTAATTGGTTGTACATATACTAGCAGGGCACTAGGTAGCAACACAAGGATATGAGCATGAAGATATTGTGTCTGTGTGTTTCTTATCTAATATCATCTACAACTCTCTCCAATTGGGGAGAGTATTGCTTTAACACAAAAACAAACACACACACACACACACACACACACAAACAAACAATCTAGTGAAATTTCATTTGCATTCATAAACAATCGACTTAAAGGTGAAAAAGGTAAAATACTGAAAAAGTTTCAGCACAAACGCTTTCCCTTTCGCTTAATCAAGAGAACAAGAAAACACATAAAAGAATCCACTAAGTAAAATCCTTAAAAAACTAGAAGATGAGATTTGAAGGCAGAGTAGCCTAATTGAAGCAACACAAGGACATAATCAAATGGCTGGATGTAGGACTTGATAAGGTGTAAAGTAGTTGTGCACTCAAACATAACACAAAAAAAATAACCCATTGTTTTGGTCTTTTATTCTAAGGACAAAACAAGGACCTATGCCCAAAATTAAGGTATTTTACAGCATAACTAAAATGCACAAATTTTGACCTTGAAAATCAAGGCCCAATGTAATTACAATTGGGATATTTACACTACAAACCGGGATATTTCAACCACATCATGATTGAAATGTTTGCAATCTTATATTTATGCTATAATGGATTACTACTTTTTTTTATAAATTGTCCTCATTGTTTTATCCGATGGACTTCGCCTGGCTTTTCCATTGATTGGAAAAACTTGCTCAGTATTTTGTAAAACTCGTTAAAGGGCAAGATCTCGAATGTACAACGATCATACCCGGCAAAGTCAATCCTATCATGCCACCTCCTCAAAAAGTTAAATGAAGCCTTGGTAGGTGATGAACCCTCAAGGGTCCACTACATAATCATGTTATTAATATACCACACGAGTGTCCCAAGAGGGGTAGCCTCTATCCAAACCACCTTAGGACAAGAGTAATGAAATAGCTCTTCATAGGCCTACCATATGAGCAAGTGGGAAGGTAGCCAATGCCTATCACCTCCGCCAATCAGCAACATGAACTAGTGGCTAGATCTTTTGTAAACAATTGCCAAGTATCCTTACTTCCTTCAAGAAGAATGTGGAGTCATTTTAGTTCTCTTGCAATATGGAGAGAGAGAGAGAGAGAGAGAGAGAGAGAGAGAGAGAGAGAGATTCTTGAAGACTCTTAAGCAGAATTGCTATCCTCAGCACGTAAAGCTTACAAATTGAGAGCTCTATCTTAGTACACATTATGATATCCCAAGATGGGACCGGCCCACGGAGGTACGTGTGTCAAATGGAAGGTCCGTGCCTATGACATGCCGTCCTTGAGGCCAGTTAGAGGCTTGTGCTTTTACTGGTGCCTAGCGATAGTCACCTCAAACTCTCAAGTAGATAGGGGCTCTTCCACCTTGGCATCTCTAGAAACACTTTGCTCTTCAATCTCTCTTGCTAGTTGCTGCCTTCTAAGGGTAGAGCTCAACTTTTCACCTTCTCCTTCAACAAGCTCAATAACTTCAATCTAAAAAAAAAAACATTTAAAAATCAATCGAGGGTAAAACTTTCCTTAATGAAAAGGGCATAAAGGTATAAATTTCATGACAAACATTAACAGAGTGAGCTAGATAACCATGCCATAATCTTATGTCATCTTGTGAACCATGCATAAGACGTTACAAATATATAAAGAATCCTCTTTTTCCAGCAAAAGCCTGCCATCATGTCATTTAAAACGGCAGGGAAACCCACACACACACCCCACCCCTGTACACTTTCCACACATCTAACAATTTAGATGGATATGCATTGGAAGTTAAGAGTAAACTGGAACATCATAAATCCCCCCCCCCCCCAAACCGATACCGTGACTTGCTGCAAAGACAAATAGGATAGTAATGGCGGTACTTTTTAATCAAGACGATATCTGTGTATGATTAACAACCAACACCACATATCAGACACCATTCTGTGTAAAGTTTAAACTGGGTGAGCTGATGGTCCAGAGGCTCTAAAACCTTTCCTCGATTTGTGCATGCAGAAATTTTTGTGTACTTTACATGCACATAGATCAACGCTGAACTCCGAGATATTAGCAACCATAGGAGAAGTTAATAACAGCAAGATTTACCTTTAGTAGTTTAAGCCCTCTTTCAGCCCTTTTCTTGTTCACAGCTTGGCCTCCAGCGACCGTTTCCTTACTGCATCCACCGCAAACATAGCCCACAATTACATGAGTGGCTTTGCCACATGGGCAATTGTTCTCACAATTACAATTTGCATAAAAGAAAAATTTAGCTACATACTTTGTGCTAAAAAATGGAAAGGCAATGGATTTACCTTGATTCCTAAACTAAACTTAAACTACCAAATAAAGCATTAAAAGATGAATTCTAAGCCTATGATTTGAAATTCAATGATCAAGCAGCATTGGATTCGGTGCTTGACGAACAAAAAGAGTAGGAAAATCAACCATATCATGCATACCTAGACAAAAGCTACGGCATCCCTACAAGTGGAAGGCAGGGAGTGGCAAGACAATGGTCGTGAAGGCAGAACCTAGGTGGAACAGGCCATATACATAGGCAGGCCTATATTTAGGGGTTGGTTGGGCAGTGTTTCCCTGGTCTCTAGCTCTATGTTATTAGGTTGAGGGCTCTGGACTAGGGAACTAAGGAGGTCAAAGCTTCTGCGAGCTGGAAAGGCTATGAACATTGGGAAGGCCTAGGTTATGGCTAGAACGAACTACATTTGCAAGTTGACCAACTAATGATTATGCAATCAATCATTAAATTGCAATCATTGCATATAGTCATGGAATGTTTAACTGTGTTAATCTCCCATAATAACGTCACTAATAGCTTCCTTAGAAAGCTATTTCATAGCTTCCTTAGAAAGCTATTTCATGGTCATAAGTGAAAAGAGTATCGCAGATCAGAAAGAGTACTACCAGGAGCTCTCCCCTAATACGAAATCCTTGTTCATCCCATCCGCCTTAGTAGTCCATATGGAAACCAAGGCATGATGGACCTCAACTGCTCTACATGCAAAAGTTCCTGCCTGGCCTGCATCTCTCTATTACAGTGACAAAAACATCATGTGGGAACTGCTCTCGTTGCAAGAGATCTTTGTGTGAAGTGATCGCTGCTCTGCATGTTGTAGTACACAAAATAATGCAAGAAGCCAGGTGGTCCACAATATTGAGTGCAGGCTCCTTAGGTGTAGCAGGAAAACTGTCTCTTGCTCTCTACTGTGGGTGCTCCTCACTCCAATATACACAGCAATATCTACGGCACACAGAAAGACAAACAAAAGTCATATCAGAACTAAAATATAAGAAATATACTCACGTAGACACAGCAAGGTAGACTCCAAGCCCAATGCAAGCTTGACTGCTTTCAATGTATCATTAGCTACAAACTGGCTGGCAGCACACAGCTCCAGACCAAGTGCACGCAAGGCACAATGGGGGTGTTGAGGCTAAACAGTGCAAGGAGAGTGCTGTGTGTAAGACTGGACTCTGGACAAAAGTCTCGTATCACGACTCGTACCAGACAGACCATATGTACAATAGCGACACAACATCCATAACTGCTAGCAAATATTTCTGAAAGACAGCTGCACATATCTGGATTACCACTCCTCTGTGTCCCATCAAGCGCCTCTGGTCCACTAGACCACTGGCGGTTATGGTCTATCAGTTGAGTGTCCTCCCAAGTATGAACCCACAGCCAACTGTAACCGCCTGCAAGTGACACTGTAGCCCTCTTATAGGTTGCCTACCAAAAGTCATCTCATTGTCCCGATGAGTGAAGCTACTAACCAAAAACTGCTACAGCTCCCAAGAATATACCTTGTATATACAATGAAAAGACACCCCTGGGCTACTGACACTCTGAAGGAGGAGGCTGATGCGGGTAAAATGGCGGGCAGGAATGTGGAGGCCAAGTGTATGGAGCCGGATATGCACCAAACCTAGAGGCGGAGGGTGGTACGTCGGAAATGGCATTCCAGTTCCCTGTCCTGGAATGGATGCTAAATGGGAGCCTGGGAAGCTGGAAATGGATAGCCAGTGAAGGCGCCCAAAGGAGAAGCATAGGCTGATGATGCTGAACGTAGGAAGGCCAATGCCTGAAGGGTAGATTATGTCTGTGTAAGCCACTTTGATCCTATACAGTGTGAAGCACCATGCTGACTACCCACCACCTCTGAACTGGCACAAGTCGTCCCCACTGACAAAGTCTCCATGGGGAGGGGCATAGAAGCAGTGGCAGCAGAACTGATAGTAACTGGTGCACCCTCAGTAGATGTAGGCTCAGAGACCACCTATTAGGCCTGAAGCCGCTGGGCTACTCCTTCCTGTCCTCACGTTACCAGCTCCATTCCATTTCACTCATCTCTCTGTGCACCTGCTCCCATCTTCACTCCTTCCACTACAAAACCCACCTTTGACTGAAACCGGCCTGTTCAATCCAAAAAGGGCGGTAGACTTTACTTCAAACCTTGATTTAGCTTTCACCCATTATTAGTCGTCTATTATACCTGCGCTATAGTGACACAAGAGAGGGGAAATGGGATACAGATGCTAGAATGCACCTGTATGAGAAGACCGACACCAGATTGGCCCCTAACTTAGGCGCCCCTTTCGGTATTTCTTTATTCTTTAAAAGAGGGAATAAATGCTGTGGATCCCTACAAGCTGCCCCGCACAAACTTGGCTGAATTTCAACTGTTCCGGCCTGATTTCGGCAGCATAACTATACTAGGACCCTTCACAGTCAGTATTCCCACGCATTGACAGACTTTCCCGACGCATACGGGCACTTTGCAAAACCTGGCGAGAATCTGCAGCACGCTGAATTCTCTGTTTTCAGCCCTGAAAATGCGCCAGATCACCTGTACAGCGGTCCCCTTGCGTCCCCGAACCTCCTGGGGGTATTAGGGTCCGTTTAGGGCCAAAACCCTAAACCTGCAAAAATACACAGCAGGCTGTAATTTACTGTTTCGGGCTCCGTTTCGCGTGCCGGTCGCATCCGTAGCAAGTCCTCCAGCTCCCGCACCTCTAGGGCTACTTGCCCTTTGAATCGGACGAGATTTCTCGCGTGAAACCTCTCCGAATTCACCTGTACCTGCGGGGGATTAGCCGCTAGCTAATCCAGTACCTGTGCAAGAGGCTCTTGCCTCGGCAATCGCGCATGAACCCACACAACTGTACATTGGTCAAATGAAGAGCCCACTAGAGGGGCATAACATACTGCCAAAGGGGAGAGAGAGGGCACTGCGTAGCGTGCAGGGCATCACTCCTGGCACCGCATTGTGCATAAGAGGGAAAGCAAGCACTCCATAGCTCTTAACCTGTGACAAAACTGAAAATGAGGCTCTCCCACTCCTAAATTCAGCACCACTTCTTGTTGCATGAGGCAAGTGCACCAGAATGTGCCACTTGGCACATTTACAAGCATTTTCCCATTTCGGGGTTGCCGCCTAAAAATCTCCCAACCGGTTGCCCAGTTGACTTCACGGCAGAGTAAGAAAATGTTCCCCTTGTCATTCCGGAGATAATGACGTCAACACATTTTCAGGTCCCAAAATAGCAGTTCTCTAAATTTTAGGAGATGCTGCCATTGTATCTTTCTAGGTCATCCGACCCTCTTTGTACATTGCGGCCACATCCAGAACTGAAATGTAGCCTCTGTAGCAAAGGATTCCACTTTGGCTAGTCAATGACCCCACTTGGCTAACCATAGTCCTTGTCCAACCTTAGTGCTCTCTTGCCCTCAGGCCTGGACTCCCTCTGGACAGTTCCACACTAGCTATGCAATGCAGGCAGTTAGATTTCCCGAGGGGTGTTTCCAAAAAGTGAAAGTAAATAGATAATAAGAAAGAAATCAACAAAAAGGATAGATAGTAGTCACACGCTGGTGACATACCCCCCTCTTGAAATCTCAACCGTCCTCGTTTGCATCTATGTCGTTCATGCTCCTAGTCAACACTGATGTATTCAACACCTGTCGACACATGTACGACACATACATGCTCATTGTCAACCCTGGTGTATTCAACACCTCGTCGACTCATGTATTGCCTGCGTGTGAACCCTGTCCCAATGACATAGTGGTAGCTGCGCACTCTGCCATTGCTTTGAGTCACTAACTTTCCAATGACAAAATGGTAGCTGCACATTTTGCCACTGTCTTATAGTACACGTTGGATCCCGTAACACTTTCGAGCATACCCAAACCGACAGTTTAAGAATGCAGTTACACATGTACTCTTCAATAGAAGCAATCACTGTATCCTTGACAAACTGACAAGAAATACTCACTTCTATAGCACTAACCAAACTTTTGGACATTCCATAAGAGCAATTGCCAAACTGACAATCTGTACAGCTCTAACATTCATGTAACAGGTATTTGATTTGAGCTCATTTTAAATACCATGTCCATCATTTGTTTCAGAAGCCATTGTCACACTGACAATCCATGTAGCTTTGAAACTCAAGGGGTCAAGGTAGGTTGCAAATCGAAGGCTTCCAGGTAAAGTGATAACACAGTTGGTGACTCTGCAAGTTAACCTTCTTCCATCCACTTAGCATCCATTGGTGGATAGTTTCTGAACTTTACCAAGTAACGCCTAGCAGCCTTGCCTTTCACTTTCCTTTCTTTGTGTGCCAAAATCTGTTCAAGGACCAAGATCTCGTCAAGTTCCTCGACTTCCGGCTGATCTTCAGCTGGCATATCTTCTGGCACATCACCCACATAGGGTCTGAGAAGACTCACATGAAATGCATTGTGAATCTTCCAACTGTCAGGCAATTTCAGCCTATATGCAACATCACTGATTATGTCGCATACTTGAAAAGGCCCATAGTAACGCATGCTGAGCTTTGGAAACAGTCTTTCCTTGCCCTTCATCTTCTTTAACCTTGCCTTTTCAAAGCGTAAAAGCACCCAATCACCAAGTGAATATACCACTTCACGACGGTGACGATCAACTGCTTTCTTTTGCTTTGCCTGAGTCCTTTCTAAGGCCACTTTGACCTTCTTGTACATTTCATCCATGTCCTGAACATACTTATCTGCTTCAAATATCTTGTCCTTTGTATGCAGTATGGGAGGAACTTTCTTGCCACCTTCAACTATCTCAAAGGGTGCCTTGCCAGTTGATGAATGCACCGTATTATTGTATGCATACTCCACCAATGGCAAATACTGCTCCCACTTTCCTTTATGCTCTGACACATAGCACTTCAGCAGATCTAGGACAGTAGAATTTGCCTCTTCTGACTGCCCATCTGTTTGAGGATGAAATGACGAAGAGAATTTGAGTGTGGTGCCCATATTCTCAAACAAGCCTCTCCAGAACAAACTTGTCATGCGTGGATCACGGTCGCTAACAATCGACTGTGGCATGCCATGATACTTGAAAATATTGCTCATAAACAAGCGTGCCATCTGATCTGGCTTTATCTTCTTCCTGACAGGAATAAAATGAGCCTGTTTGCTGAATCTGCAAATAATGGTCCAAATACCATCGTTTCCTGTCTGCGTTCTCGGAAGATCAAAGATAAAATCCATAGCAATACTTTCCCATGGTTTATCTGGAATAGGTAGTGGTTGCAATAACCCTGGTGCCTTTTGCCTGTCAAACTTGACCTTTTGGCATATTAGGCATTCTCGCACAAAGGCATCCACATCCCTTCTCAATGCAGGCCAATAGAAGAATGTCTCAACCGCTTTAACTATAGCATCGATACCACGATGCCCTGCATACGGTGGGACATGACTCTCTTCCATAACTTTGCGTCGCAATGGCTTTGTGACACACAATCTGCCATGCATCATCATGAACCCGTCTTTAAGAAGATAGTGTTCATGACGTTGTCCATCCATTAGTTGCTCGAAGACCCTTGCAAAATCTTCATCATTTGCATACTGTTCTCTCATATCATCAAGTTCATGATGATAAGGAATCGACACAGCTGAAATTTGTGGCTTCCTTGACAAGGCATCAGCCACAACGTTCTTCTTGCCTTCCCCATGCACAATCTGAAAATGAAACATGGACAAGATATTTGCCCATCGCATATGCTTCTCAGATAACTTTGTCTGTGTCAAGAAGTATCGCAAGGTCTGATGGTCCGTTTGGACAACGAAATCTGCACCTAGCAGGTAGTGTTTCCAACTTAAGAGCGCATGAATCACAGCCAGTAACTCTTTCTCATAGACCTGCATGGTCATCTCTGGCCCTTGCAAAATTCTGCTCTCATAGGCTACTACCCTGCCATCTTGCATTAGCACTGCACCAATGCTACTACCGCAGGCATCACACTGGACCACAAATGACTTCCTAAGATCTGGCAACACAATGACTGGATCTGAAGTCATCTTTTCCTTTAAGAGATTAAAAGCTGAAATCTCTTTTTGTGTCCATCTTAAGGTGACTGCCTTCTTTTGAAGAGCATGTAAAGGTGAAGCAATCTCAGCGAAATTTCGGATAAACCTTCTCTAATAGGAGCATAGTCCCAAAAAGCTTTGGACATCATGCACCGTCTTCAAATTTGGCCATGACTTGATCGCTTCAACTTTTGCAGGATCCATTCTGACACCATCCTTTGAGACAATGTGTCCCAGAAAGTGAATCTCTTCCAGAAAAAACTCACTTTTCTTTGCATTGATGAGCAACCTATGACTGCGTAGCTCTTTGAACACAATGGCCAAGTGATGCCTATGCTCCTCTTCATTCTTTGAGTAGACTATTATGTCATCAAAGAATGTACCAACAAACTGCTGGTGTGGACGGAAAATTCTGTCCATCATCCTATTGAACGTAGCAGGAGCATTTGTGAGACCAAAGGGCATCACTAAAAATTCGTAAAGGCCAAACGTCGTTCTAAAAGCAGTCTTGTGCACATCCTCTAATCTAATGCGGATCTGATGGTACCCACTCTTTAGATCTATCCTGCTAAACATAGCTGCTCCTTCTAATTTGTCCATAATATCATCAATTCTAGGTATAGGGAACCTATTCTTGATGGTATTCTTGTTCAGTGCACGGTAGTCTATGCACAACGCCATGAGCCATCCTTTTTCTGCACCAACAACACTGGAGAACAGAATGGAGATGAACTGGGCTGAATCAGTCCCTTTTCTAACAGCTCCTGTACTTGGCCCATTATCTCTTTCTGCTGAGCCGCACTAACCCTGTACGGAGGCTTATTTGGTGGGCTACTTCCTAGCACCAAATCTATCGCATGGTCCTCGGGTCTCTCTGGCGGTAATTGAGACGGTAATGAATCGGAAAAGCAGTCACTATACTGTTGTAAAAACATTGACCTTTCTTTATCTAGCACAGATAAATTTGATTCATCACAATCTGACTCTTCACGTGCAAAAACCAAGTACGCAGAAAGATGCGTTTTCATTACAGAAGTAATAGCAGAAGCTGATACAGTAGGAATAGACTCCCCTTTAAGCTTTACATCCAGAATATGAACCTTTCCCCTGCTCTGTACAATGATCTTTTTGTTGTAGGCATCCATGATTCCCTGTACACGAAACAACCAAGGAATACCTAACAACACATCACATCCGTCCAGTGGCATGATGTAAAATTCTTCAGCATCTACATAGGACTGGATATGTAGACGCAACTTTCCAATGATGGGTGTCACAGCCTCTGTATGGCCAGGACATGCCAAACCTGCCTCTGCTGTATACCCCATCTCTTCAGGTCTGATTCCCAACTTTGAAGCCAATTATGGGGAAATGAAGTTGGCTTTGGCACCTGGATCAAAGAAGATAAGCACTGTTTGATCCCTGACCTTTCCCCATGCTCTGCAAAGCTCACTTGCATCTGAATTTGGCTTATCGCCCACCATATCTGGCACTAGACCAGCCATGGGCTTCTTTCCTTTCTTGTCTTCCTTGTCATCAGAATCAACTGGCCTTTTCTTTGTAGGACAATTGTAAGCAATGTGGCCAGGCTACTCACATATAAAGCATTTGTTCTCTGTCCTTAGGACCTTCTTTTGCTCTTCTGACTTGCGAGGAAAACGTCTTTTCCATTTCTTTGCTGGTCCTTTTTCTGATTCAGCCGTAGCTTTATCTTTCCCTGCGTTGGCCGACTCCTGAGTCCCTTTAGGAGCCTCATTGGGAACGTGTTTCTTGGCTGAATTTTTCTTACCTGATCCTGCCTTGACGCCAGTGTTAAATTCACAATCTTCTCCCTTGAGCAAACCGTTCCCAGTGTTTGCTACCTCGATGAGCTGCGTCAAAGTAGTGACTTTTGTCTTCGTGCAGTATTTTCTCAATCCTTTGGGTAGGCCACAACAGTATTTTTCAATCTGTTCTGTCAATGGCACAAACCTATAGGAAGTTACTGGAAGTAGAGCTTTCCAAAACTTCCGATTGTAATCATCCAGATTTCTGCAAGTGGCAGCATTTAGCTGGTGCCATTCTGTCATGACATCTGCTTCGAAATCATCACATAACCATGCTGCTGCAAAAATCTGCTTGAAGTAAATCCATGTGGACGGAGCTTGCCCTTGAAGCAATAAAGTTGTCCACCATTGTCCCGCATTTCCTGTCAAGAAAGTGGCTGCCTTGCGAACCTTTGAAGCCTCTGTAAAGTTTCCCCCTGCATAGGCCTTGTCAAACTGCTGGAGGAATGAGAGAGCCTTCTTCCTGTCATCAAACCCTGTAAAGGTCGTGAATGACACACCTTTGCCACCTTCTTTATACGGAGTTGGCCTCTCCAGCGGCGTTAAATTGTCATATGGAAGTGACTGAAACATGGGAACACTATTAGGGTTCATCTGTGTTCCTTGGCCGCTATTAACTTGACCTGGAAATGCCATATTTGGCTGCTGATTTGTAATTCCAGCCATACCAAAATTTGCATGTGGCATCCCAAATTGGCCCTGAGTGCTCTGAAACCCTGGTTGCATACCCATGACACTGTACATGGGGTTAGGCATCATCGTTTGAGCACCCCCAAACATTGTTCCTGGCGTGTAAAACTGATTTCCAGGTGCATGACCAGCCATGCTCTGGAATACGGATCCACCTCCAAAATAGCCAGGGTGTACTAAAGGTGGTGGGAAGACCTGTTGCATAGCCTGTAGGTTACTTCCCTGCCCATTAGAACCAACTATAGGCTGCTGAAAGGTGGCGGGCTGAACTGGTACAGCTTGAAAAACTGGCATCTCAGCCACCTGTTCTTGCACCTTAGGCATAGGTTGTGGAGACTGTATGTTCTCCGTCAAGTGTACAGGTGTTTCCATTGACTGTGCGGTATGAATCACCTGTGCTCGAGCCTTAACAAGCTTTTGAATATGATCCAGTGACCCAACTTGCTGAGACGGAACAGGAGGTTGCAGAAAGGCTAAAAACCTCGGATTCTGCATTACTTGTGTGAACATAGCCACAGCAGTAGCCAACTGGGTCCTGAATATATCGTCATCTGTCTGTGGTGGTCTTGAGGACTCACCCACTTCATGTCTCTGTTGACCCTGTGAAGAGGAAACCTCTTCAGTCACATCATCTGTCAGCCATAATTGCAATTCACTGTGTCTGGTCTATGATCCCTGTGTCTTCAAGCCCAAAACTGACCAAGGCTCACTTCTATGGGAAAAAGTGATTTAATCCCGTCGATGGAACCATGAAACCGGCCTGTTCAATCCAAAAAGGGCGGTAGACTTTACTTCAAACCTTGATTTAGCTTTCACCCATTATTAGTCGTCTATTATACCTGCGCTATAGTGACACAAGAGAGGGGAAATGGGATACAGATGCTAGAATGCACCTGTATGAGAAGACAGACACCAGATTGGCCCCTAACTTAGGCGCCCCTTTCGGTATTTCTTTATTCTTTAAAATAGGGAATAAATGCTGTGGATCCCTACAAGCTGCCCCGCACAAACTTGGCTGAATTTCAACTGTTCCGGCCTGATTTCGGTAGCATAACTATACTAGGACCCTTCACAGTCAGTATTCCCACGCATTGACAGACTTTCCCGACGCATACGGGCACTTTGCAAAACCTGGCGAGAATCTGCAGCACGCTGAATTCTCTGTTTTCAGCCCTGAAAATGCGCCAGATCACCTGTACAGCGGTCCCCTTGCGTCCCCGAACCTCCTAGGGGTATTAGGGTCCGTTTAGGGCCAAAACCCTAAACCTGCAAAAATACACAGCAGGCTGTAATTTACTGTTTCGGGCTCCGTTTCGCGTGCCGGTCGCATCCGTAGCAAGTCCTCCAGCTCCCGCACCTGTAGGGCTACTTGCCCTTTGAATCGGACGAGATTTCTGGCGTGAAACCTCTCCGAATTCACCTGTACCTGCGGGGGATTAGCCGCTAGCTAATCCAGTACCTGTGCAAGAGGCTCTTGCCTCGGCAATCGCGCATGAACCCACACAACTGTACATTGGTCAAATGAAGAGCCCACTAGAGGGGCATAACATACTGCCAAAGGGGAGAGAGAGGGCACTGCGTAGCGTGCAGGGCATCACTCCTGGCACCGCACTGTGCATAAGAGGGAAAGCAAGCACTCCATAGCTCTTAACCTGTGACAAAACTGAAAATGAGGCTCTCCCACTCCTAAATTCAGCACCACTTCTTGTTGCATGAGGCAAGTGCACCAGAATGTGCCACTTGGCACATTTACAAGCATTTTTCCATTTCGGGGTTGCCGCCTAAAAATCTCCCAACCGGTTGCCCAGTTGACTTCACGGCAGAGTAAGAAAATGTTCCCCTTGTCATTCCGGAGATAATGACGTCAACACATTTTCAGGTCCCAAAATAGCAGTTCCCTAAATTTTAGGAGATGCTGCCATTGTATCTTTCTAGGTCATCCGACCCTCTTTGTACACTGCGGCCACATCCAGAACTGAAATGTAGCCTCTGTAGCAAAGGATTCCACTTTGGCTAGTCAATGACCCCACTTGGCTAACCATAGTCCTTGTCCAACCTTAGTGCTCTCTTGCCCTCAGGCCTGGACTCCCTCTGGACAGTTCCACACTAGCTATGCAATGCAGGGCAGTTAGATTTCCCGAGGGGTGTTTCCAAAAAGTGAAAGTAAATAGATAATAAGAAAGAAATCAACAAAAAGGATAGATAGTAGTCACACGCTGGTGTCATTGACTCATTCACAATCATCACCAAGCCATCCTCAAATCCATCTTTCTCTGAACTACATTCTTCTGTAATCCAGAGAGGTAAACCACCTAATTTCCTATAGCAGTTTGACTTAAGTACTTAACAATGAACGTTGGGCTATTCATTCCCTAGCAGAAGCACTGAATACTCTCAAAGGCACTCACCAAATGCATAGTGCAAGTTAGGATGGAATGTATCGAAAACTACTTCAATGTCATCAGAGACTCTTTAATAAAGATGTTTTGATCATCAGACAGTACGATAATATGAGGTGCCTGAAAACTGCAGACTTCGACGGATCTGACCGTGCGGCGAGGATCTGCTGCGGGAAGGTGAGATCTACGAGGTTCGGGACTTCTACTGCGGGATCTAACTGCTGAAAACTGAAAACGTTGGTCTATCTTGAGATTCCATCGCGGTAGATCTGCAAAACGCCAAGGCTGATCTGCAAATCAAAAACCCTACAGCTGAATGGGGGTCTGCTGCAAAAACGCTAGGCTTTTGCTGGTCTAGATCTGAGTTTTGTCGCAATGCTTGCTGATCCAAAAACGCTAGGACTGGTTCTGGGTTCTGTTGCAAAAACGCTAGTGTTTCTGTTGTCCTGCTGTTGTCGGGTTGTCCTGCAGATGCAAAACGCTAGGGCTGATTTGCACTGTTGAAAACGCTAGGTTGCTGATGAAGAAAATGCTAGGTGTCCTGCTCCAAAAACGCTAAGTGTCTTGTGGGGGTCCTGCTAAGAAGGTGCCTGGGGAAGGGGAAAGGTCGGAAAAACCTCCTAGTGGGGAAAGTTCTTCTTCGCCACTGCCATGCGAAGTATCCATTCCGCTTCGGGTGATGACCATCCACTGAAGTCGTAGGTTCTTTAAGTTCACGAGGAACTTGGGTTCTTGTGGGTCTTGGGTTCTTGAGGTTCTAGAGTCTTGAGGTTATGGAGTCTTGAGGTTCTTGACGTTCTTCTTTCGCTTGCAATCTGTGTTAGAGAAGGATCTTCTCTTTACCCGAGCTCTTCCCTTTCCCGCGGGCGCACCCCTTGGCGGCCTTGCGCTCACACCAAGGTTTCTTTTTCCCACCTCACGTCGATTGGCCGGCCGCTAAGTGCACGGTCCGCTCTCAATGAGTGAAAAGGGAAACAAGGGGAGGCTGGACAAGCCCTTCTTTCTTGGGTTCCTGTCACTCTGCAAAAACACGATTAGGAATCGACACGCCCAAGAGGACTTGGGTTACGTGTGACCGCAACAAGCAAAAAACAAACTCTATGGTTCTTTCCTTGAGTGATACAGAACACTGCCAAAGCTCTGATACGAATGTAAGGTGCAGTGGAAGTGAATGTTGAACTTTGCTCAAGATGAGTGCTCCAAACTGTGCTCAAGGTTCCTTTTACTTACGAAAGGGAGAGCCTTCCGTTTCTTTAGTGAGAGAGTGCAATGGACACAAACAAAGTGGTGAACAATGTGAATGAAGGTGCATGAGACTGAGAGATAGAGAGAGAAGAATACGACACCAGAATGTTGTCGAACCCTCCTCCGAAGGCCCCACTCTCTATAGCGAGAGCGGTCTACTATTGATTGCACAAATCTCTACAATGCTTGGACTTGCCGACGATGTCGAGATGATGAGGACGACGACGACATGCTGAAATCTGAAAACACTAAGTGCTGAAATCTGCAAATCTTTATCTGTTGAATTCTCACTCTATGTCGATGACGACTATGCGACGATGACACGCTGAAAACGCAGAGGCTGAAATCTGCGTTTTCCGGGCTGAAACTGCAAACTTCGACGGATCTGACCGTGCGGCGAGGATCTGCTGCAGGAAGGTGAGATCAGCGAGGTTCGGGACTTCTACTGCGGGATCTAGCTGCTGAAACTGAAAACGCTGGTCTATCTGAGATCCCGTCGCGGTAGATCCGCAAAATGCCGAGGTTGATCTACAAATAAAAAACGCCAGGGCTGAATGGGGGTCTGCTGCAAAAACGCTAGGCTTCTGTTGGTCTAGATCTGAGTTCTGTCGCGATGAATCTGCAAAACGCTAAGCTTTCTTGCTGATCCAAAAGCGCTAGGGCTGGTTCTGGGTTCTGTTGCAAAAACGCTAGTGTTTCTGTTGTCCTGCTGTTGCCGGGTTGTCCTACAAATGCAAAACGCTAGGGCTGATTTGCACTACTGAAAACGCTAGGTTGCTGATGCTAGAAAACGCTAGGTGTCTTGGTCCAAAAACGCTAGGTGTCCTGTGGGGGTCCTGCTGAGAAGGTGTCTGTTGAACATGAGATTCCTGCTACCTCTTCTGCCAGATTGTGCTAGCGCTAGGTTTCCTTATATATTGGCTTAGTCAAATTGCCCTACCCAGTTCCCAACAAAAGTCACTTAAAAATAATAAGTGAAAATTGGCTAAAAATAGGGAAAATAGGTCTATGCACTATAAAAATGCTCCTGATGGGTTCTGACTAAAATCTGATGGTCATGCTGTGTGCAACTAGAGGATATGCATCTACTCTAAGTGCCTGGGCTTGCACGGTCTGCGAAGAGTCTCACAAAAGTGCCAGATCACTTCCTAAGCTAGGCTATCTGAACCCCTGTCATGAAGTAGCTTGTCTACGTACACATAGGGTTAGATGTGCACGTGACATCCCCTCCTTTTCAAAGTGAGGTACTGGTACCGAACTGTATGGCGTCGAGGGAAATCGCCAACAACGTCTGGAATCCTAGAAAGGACTCTTCGCCGGCCCACTCTGATGCATGGGTCATGCGATACTTGAACTTCATAAAGGTCTGCAACGCTTGCTTCTTTGGCCCGCACCGAAATCGACACAAAGTCATATGTGGCTTCTTCAATGCTTCAACTTCCTCTATAGTCATGCATCTACCTTCTTCAAGAATCTCCAAGGATAAAAATTCCTGAAACCACTTGCAACACAAAAACATGAACATACCCATTCCATGTAAAGTGACCAGAAAAATTCTAATCTCCTTTAAAGACTGTGCATGCAATGCAGATGAACAAAGTGACGCAGTGCCAAACCGTTCATCAAACACACGCAAACAATTGGGTCGAATCTTGACTTTCTAATCTAAATCAATCAATTGTGGCAAAACACAATGGAAATGCCGATGCTTGATGCTCAATCCTTCTTGTGCTCTTTCGAATACTGTGTTATGCCAAGTAAGAGACATGGGATATGACTTCCTTGGGTGCAAACATTTCATCTTTTCATGAGTAATCCGCATACATCCGTGCTCATTCATGAGTGCAACGTGTCCATCGTACAATATGGCATGTCTATGAAATGGGATCACATAAGGACGGTGACTAAAATACAGGAAAGCATCACGAATGAAACACTCGAACAATGCGTGTTGACTAATCATTCGAACACATAATACTTCCTGTGGGGGTTCTTTGGATCTCAACTCGAGAGCCAAGATCTGTTCTTCGTGAGGGATCGAAACTTCCTGAGGGGGTTCTTTGGACCTCAACTCGAGAGCCAAGATCGGTTCGTCGTGATTGATCGAAACTACAATAAGGTTAGCTTCACTAGAAAAAGTATCAACTAAACCATCATCCTTGTGAACAATCACATCTTTATCCTGAAATTCATCATGCTCGTGAATAATCACATCTCCATCGTGCAAATCATCATGCTTGTAAATAATCACATCTTGATCATGCAAATTATCATGCTCATCATTATCAAGCAAATCATGTGTGTCGTGCTTTGGAAAAGAAGAGACTGAGAGAGTCTCCGTCTCCTGATCCTTTGCAATCTGTGCCTGCACATGAGAAAAGAGTCGGAACAACTCTTGCATGTGTTGGGCTCTCTGTTCGGCTTCCAAGCACGCTTGCTCATGCTCACGCTCAAAGGATAACGGACTTTCTTCGCGCTCGCCAGCCAATTCTACTTTTCTTTCTTGGTGCTCGCCATCCATTTCTGCTTGTATTTCTTCGGCCGCCAAGCGTGCTTGCTCGCGCTCACGCCCTATGGCTACCATTCTTTCTTTGTGTTCTGCCTTTCTTTCTGCTTTTCTTGCTTCGCGTTCTAACTTCCTATCCATCATCATCTTATTGAAAGCCTCCATAGGAGTTAGTGCAATCCTTGGCGTAGATGGGGAAGGGGGAGGGTCGGAAAAACCTCCTGGTGGGGAAAATTCTTCTTCGCCACTGCCATGCTCACCACCTCCATGCGAAGTATCCATTCCGCTTCGGGTGATGACCATCCACTGAAGTCGTGGGTTCTTAAGTTCACGAGGAACTTGGGTTCTTGTGGGTCTTGGGTTCTTGAGGTACGAGGTTCGGGACTTCTTCTGCGGGATCTAACTACTGAAAACTGAAAACGCTGGTCTATCTTGAGATTCCGTCGCGGTAGATCTGCAAAATGCCGAGGCTGATCTGCAAATCAAAAATGCTAGGGCTGAATGGGGGTCTGCTGCAAAAACGCTAGGCTTCTGTTGGTCTAGATCTGAGTTCTGTCGCGATGAATCTGCAAAACGCTAAGCTTGCTTGCTGATCCAAAAACGCTAGGGCTGGTTCTGGGTTCTGTTGCAAAAATGCTAGTGTTTCTGCTGTACTGCTATTGCCGGGTTGTCCTGCAAATGCAAAACGCTAGGGCTGATTTGCACTGCTGAAAACGCTAGGTTGCTGATGCAGAAAACGCTAGGTGTCCTGCTCCAAAAATGCTAGGTGTCCTGTGGGGGTCCTACTGAGAAGGTGCCTGTTGAATATGCGGTTCCTGCTGCCTTTTCTGCCAGATTGTGCTAGCACTAGGTTTCCTTATATATTGGCTAAGTCAAATTGCTCTACCAAGTTCCCAACAAAAGTCACTTAAAAATAATAAGTGAAAATTGGCTAAAATAGGGAAAATAGGTCTATGCACTGTAATAATGCTCCCGATGGGTTCTGACTGAAATCTGTTGGTCATGCTGTGTGCAACCAGAGGATATGCATCTACTCTAAGTGCCTAGGCATGCACGGTCTGCGAACAGACTCACAAAAGTGCCAGATCACTTCCTAAGCTAGGCTATCTGAACCCCTGTCATGAAGTAGCTTGTCCACGTACACATAGGGCTAGATGTGCACGTGACAGCGGAACTAGTTTTTTGGCTTTCTCTTGGTATCTTGCCCGATATAACAGCATAAAGACCCGTTATCAAACCTCGGAGTTTGTAAATGACAATCATGCCATGCCTTCTGACGAAGTTGTTTAGCTTGAAGAGTGTGTGGCTAACAATCTAAATACCTCAAGCAGAGCAAGGCGAGATGGATGTGCAAACTATAAGCCACCATCCACACGCATTGTGCCAACCCGCGGAGAACTTGAGTTGAATTCAAATGGAGCAAGAGCCTCACGACAAAAAGCTAATTGGAATGGGGTGTGTTGAGTGGTTTCTTTGAAAACTACATGATACGCCCATGTAGTGCCTAGAATAGTGTGTCCCCAATTTGTCGGGTGTAGATGATAGGTCTTTCTTAGTAAAGCAATTAAACACTTGGTTCTTTCAGCCTGCCCATTTTCCCTCAGATAGTACGAGCACAATTTGCGGTGGAAATCTTGTAGCTGGAGAGCAAGCTAGACATCAGCTCATTGATGAACTACTTGCCTCGATCACTATTTATCTCTAGAGGACAACCAAACCTGCTGAAGATATTTCCATAGAGAAACCTAGCCACTGTTGCGGTAGAGTAGTTGGTGGTGGCTGCTACCTCCGTTTGTTTGGTAGCATAGTCAATGGCAATCGGATGGTTCCCTGGTTGGGCTGTTAGACTAAAATGACATACAAAATCCTAGCCATTGACACATGTAGAGGACGGTTGGCTTCCGATTGGAAAACATCACATGTCTTGACATGGACAACAACATCTTTAAAAGATATGGCCACCATCTGTGCAAGACTCTCTGTGCAATAATATGACCAGGACAGTGACCACCAGTTGGACCGTTGTGGGCATCCTCGAGAATACTTTGTTCTTCATGAGGGGGAGCACACCTGCGTAAGACGCCATCTAGACTAGCATTGTACATTTGGCAACCAAAAAAAGTAAAGGGCTTTGACTTCAATAGCACCCTTGCTTTTGCAATGGGGAAGCATTGTCAAGGTACATGCCAATAGAAAGGAAGTGTAAGACATCATTATACCATTTGGGAGTATTGTCCACCTTGAACAAACAACTACTAGGGGAAATCATCCTCAATTCCTAAAGCTTCCTACCTGTTTTCACTCGAGAGAGGTAATCTGTCATGACATGATGCTTCCCAAGCCGAAGAACCACCTTAAAGTCAAGCTCTTGGAACAACAGTATGTTAAAGTCGACGATGCAGAAGCATAGTGTCACGAGGACATGGCAATTGCTAACTTGAGTTGTTGGTTTCTTTCCGATGATTTTTGTTTAATCTTTGGGACCCTCTTTTTGAAGTTGCAAATGGCCGGACATTGTATGGCCAATGTGAAACAGCCGACGGCCGAGAGTTTCACCCGCATTCGGGAAGGGCAGGTCACCACGAGTTGGTCGGGCCAATCGGCACTGGAATCCGAACAGTAAAAGGGTGTCTAGGCTCAGTTCAAAGCAGTGTGACATGAAACATTTCGGGGTTTCGTGCGTTTCGGGGTTTCGAAGTTTCTGAAACGTTTCATTTCAAAGCTCAAAGAAAGCGAAACACAGGTTTCGTTTTACGTGTATATTTCACCTGTCAAGACATGTGAAATACCAAAATTTGGATGTGAGACTTTAGTCACGAGTGAACAAGGTAAGTCGGCACCCAACTGCAACAATATACATGTAAAGACGAGGGGGCCAGGCTGACGTGTAAGGTTCAAAGAGAGAGAGAGAGAGAGATTATTCGATGTGCGTTAGGGTAAAAAAATCTATGGATTTTTTGAGACGGCCATGTAGATTTTTGAGGCAGCCTTTGTGCATCGCTTAAAAATACCCAAACGGGTAATTTTGAGGTTAATTGGTCAAAAGGGGGCTAAAAACAAGAAAATCAACTCGTTTCGCCGAAACGTTTCGGCTGTTTCGCCGTTTCGAGATTTCAGAGGGCTGAAACGGGTTTTTATGTCACTATGGTTCAAAGTCATCTAGGCCCCTCGCTACACTTATAAGTTGGTGGGTACTAGGAAATTAACTCAAAAGAGGCAAACTGGACACATGGTGGCTCCAAATGCATCTGCCAGAAGCATCAGCAAGAGGGGACACCCGTTTCAAGAGAGGGGGCTGATTTTTGCCCATTAGTGTGCTACAGTGTGTGTGAGTAGTGGGTGCAGGTGATCACAGCTTTATTGGAAAGCTTGCCTTCTCCCTTGCTCTATGTAGCGCGACGATTTTCTCTCGCGCATCTCTCTCTCCCCTTTGAACATATGGTAATGCCCCACTAGTTGGGCTTCTCAGATGACCATGTACAGTTTTGGGGGTGGGTTTATGCGCGTTTGCCAAGGCAAACGCCTTCTGTACAGGAACCGGATTAGCTAATTGCTAATCCCCTTCAGGTACGCACAGTTCCATCACGTAGGAATGCAAAAACGGAGAGTTTTCTCGCGTGAAAACTCGTCCGATTTACAAGGGAACTGTCCCATTGCGTGCGGGAGCACTTGAGACACGTGTAGGCGTGCTTGCTCCGCTCAAAACGGTCCAAAATAGAGAATTACAGCTTGCTGTGTTTTTCTGGAGGTTTAGGGTTTTGCACCTAAACTGCAGGGAATCGCCAAGGGAGCCTCGAAAAGGCCTTGGGATGCGTGTACAGGGTAGTAGGCACCTAACAGTGGCAAACAGAAAATTACAGCATGCTGAAATTGGCTTGCAACTCACTGGAAAGCTTCCATACCGCAAGGGAAAGTGTCCTTGACGTGTACTGTTGACCTACAGGGATATTTGCACCGTTATGCTGGGGAAATTGGGTCAAAAACCTCAGCCATGGACAGGTTTGGACAGCTTGGTGAGGGTAAGGTGAAAGCGTTCGGATCGTTTATTTGCCAGGGGAGCCTCGAGAAAGCATTGGGTGATTGTAGACGACAATTTAGAGAGATTTCCTGCGAGGAATCTCGTCTAATTCAAGGGGCAAGTGACCATACAAGTGCGAGAGCTCGAGGGCTATCCAAAGAAGTGATCGACACGCGAATCGGAGCACAAAACAGAGAATTCAGCGTGCTGCAATTTCTCGCCAAGTTTTGTGAAGTGCTCTAAAGTGCGCGGAAAGTCACCGTGTACTTGGGATTTTGTCTGTGGAGACTTCTACTGTGGTTATGTTGCCAAAATCGGATTAGAGTAGAGGAATTTCAGCCCGATAAAAGTGGGACAGCTTGTAGAAGTTTATAGGTTTTTCTTGAGTGTAATAAGAATAAAGAAATACCGAAAGGGGTGCCAGTCTTTGGGGCCAACAGGGTGTCGCTGTCTGCTTGGTAGCGCTCTAGCTGCCAGGTCGTGGTTTGTCTTGAAGTGTTGAGCTCCAATCACAGGCTTATTCGTGAAGTTCCTTTGTGTCGTAAACTTAAAGTAAAGTTTTCGGGTGAAAGCCTACATCTACCGCCCTACGAGCCAGTTGCACGTAGAGCAATGGGGAGAATACATGAGAGAGAGAGAGAGAGAGAGAGAGAGAGAGAGAGAGAGAGAGGGAGAGAGATGAAATGTTATATTAACATCTTCAAAAGGCCAAAGTAACCTATGAGACCAAAAAGTTACAAGTGGTGAATCTGATACAATGTTTGAGTACAAAAAAGTACAAAGAATTGAAATGGGGGGGGGGGGGGGGGGGGGGGGGGGGGCGTATGAGAGCTGATACAATGGGTGATACCAAACAGCAAAGGTAGGTGGATCAAACTCAGAGGAGATCCCCCATCGGTCGATGTCGAATCTCATCAATATCCTCCATGGTTAGTATTCTGACGAGGCATCTCGCATCTCGAGCTAGAGTGATCCGGATCCTCTATTGCAGCCTCTGTCGATGCTGTGAGGCCCCCCGCAATCGTGGGGGCCTGGATCTCCCTAGCTTAATCGCTCGATCGATCAACGTCGTACCTCTGGTGTGGGTGAAATCTGGAATCTGCTGTGACGACTACTCCTCTAGCTGCCCATTGGCTGGTGTAAAGAAATATGTGATCTGCCTCTGAGACTTATGTGATCTGCCACTGAGACTCGTTGTCCCCCTCAGCAAGATCTCTCTATATCTACGCAGCTCAAGTAAAAACAATCCAAGACACCTCGTATCTCATGTCTCTAGAAAGTGGTCCAAAACCCTCTCTGAACAGACAATGGATAGTACACCGGATAGTGACATATGTAGTGTAGCTCTGTCTTTGGCTCTATACGACATAAGTGACATATCTTGGCCTCTACTCGTACTCTTCGAAATCTGCCAATCTCAATCTGAAGTTGATGCGAGCATGTGCGTATCTGGCCAATAGCCTACCGTATCCCATGCAATAAATGTGTATCCATATATCCGGGCCTAGTCGCAAATCCGTCCTCCGTGAGTTGGAGAAGATACTCTCTATAGAAAGCCATCTTCGTATCCAACTCCTGTGTCGGCTATATCCATGTGCTCTTGGTATCTAGTTGAATCAGATCCTGACGTATGAGTCTAGTTAATTTTGTCCGTGTAAGAGATAGGGAGGGTGCATCCAAGGAGTACTGAAACAGAGGCAATTTATCCATGCTCAAACCATGTAACTGAAACCATGATGTCATCTGCCCATACCAACATGCTGTAGCACCCTGCAACGCTAACTGTCGGGATGACTCTAAGGTCATACGAGTATATTTGTCTCTGGGGAGGTCCCATTAACTATGCATAAAGGATATTGATCTAGTAAGTGCCTCGAACACGAGGGAGGGGGGGGGGGGGGGGGGGGGGGGGGGGGGGGGGTGTCAGCTAGCTCGGCTCAAATAATCTCATGTGGCACTGAGGCCTTAGCCCGAATCATCCGAGATATCATAGAGACTAAAGGCCTCTCCATACATCTCCATCCATCAATGCTACCAGATCTGCCATGGTGGTCCACTCAAGGTCCCCATATCTGAAGTCTATAAAGCATAGCTGAAGCCACTAGAGTGTTAAAAAGGCTCTCATGAGCTCAGTGGTTTTGCCCACTAATATACCTCTGGTAGAAGTGGGCACTGAAGTCTGCTGCGAAGCATGTTCATCCAGCTGCTGAGTCCCTGCTCTAAAGAAGTCAGTGATCTCCCTCTGTGAATGTCTCCCACTACCTAGTCTCCTCAAGAGACTTTCCCTATGTCTGCACACCTCTAGCAAAAACAACCCTGATCCTGATATCTCATGACTCTAGCCAGTGGTCCAAAGCCATCTCTGAATAGACAGTAAAAGCAGCCTCGTAGCTCGTAGTATACCGGACAATGACAAATGTGATGTAACTCTGTCTCTGGCTCTATAAGACATAACTGGCATATCCTGGCTTCTGCTGGTACTATGCTAAATCTGTCAGTCTCGATCTCTAGCTGATGCAATGATGTGTGCAGCTGACCAATAGCACATCGTATCCCATAGGATAAATGAGTGTCCATATAGGCCGGTCTGATCACATATCCATCCTCTGTTAGTTGGAGGAGATGCTCTCTATAGAAATCCATCCTCATGCCCAACTCTTGTACCAGCTGTATCCATGTGCTTCAGCCTTCTGGTATCTAGTTTAATCAACTCCTGACGTATAAGTCTAGTGGTCTCTATCCGTGTGAGAGAATGGAAGGGTGCAAATCCAAGGAGTACTAGAATGGAGGCAGTCTATCCATGCTGAAGCCGTGTGGCTGAAACCATGATGTCATCTGCCCATACCAACATGCTGTGTCCCCTTGTAGCGCTAGCTGTCGGGATGAGCCGAGCATATCCGTCTCTGGGAAGGTCCCATAAACTATGCATGCAGGAGATTGGCCTCAACTACAAGAGGAGGGGCAGCTAGCTCAGCCCGAATAATCTCATGTGGCACTGAGGCCTTAACCCAAATCATCCAAGAGATCATAGAAACTAGAGGCCTCTCCATACATCTCCATCCATCAGTGCTACCAGATTTGCCTTGGTGGTCCACTGAGGGCCCCCAAATCTGAACCCCATAGAGCATCGATGAAGCCACTAGAGTGTCAAAAAGCCACAACTTTGTTCGAATGTTCCTGAAACTGAACCTGCAAACACATCTTCTCCAAACCTCCCAAGGCTGCATAAGCTCTCGTCAATCTAGTCTCTACTGCTCTCCTCACTGAAAATGCCGGTCCACTGAAGACTACCCCAAGATAGGTGTATGCATATGTATACTCTGTCTCTTGGCCATACGTAAAAGTAGGTGTTGACCTCCTGACCCACTGTGGTGTGGTGTTAAACACCATAACCTTGGTTCCCCAGTTAACAGACAATCCACTATCATGGGCAAATGTGTACAAAGCATCTAAATGACGTTGCATCCCCTCCGCAATGAAATTGATGATTACACAATGGGGGCTAGCTGCTTCTTATATGCTATATTGGGGACCTTAAGTACCCCCCTTGGCAAATTTTCCTACCCAAAATCTTGAAAACTCAGTAGAATAAATACCTAAAGCCAAATTAAATATTGGGATCACATTGGGCATTCACTTGAAATGCTATAACTTTAACACCCTCTTTGCAGCTAATAGTGGATATATGTAGGAAGACCAAGTCGATGAAGAAGCTACCATGGACACTCCAACATTGGCCACTACTCGATACACCTCGGATTTGCTACCATCAACCTCTTTCACCTGAGTATAATGCCATCTTGAGCATCGGTTGCTCAAAGAAAATTGAATTGTAGACCACACTACGTCCAAGAATCCCAATTCCTGAACTGTGAACACATCACGTCCAACCTTTCCTAGACAACGAGCTTTTGGAACACATCTTGTCCATAATCCGGCCAACAACAATATATTTGCGCGCACATCCATAGTGTTTTGTATAGGTCGTGTTGGTTCCTTGCCAGATGTATGTGCCTTGAACTCCGATCCACGGGTTCAAACACAGATAACTTGAACTCCAACACATGGGTCCAAATCATGAATAGGGAGCACCTTTTGCCCCTCTTTGTCGCTCACAAGCCTCTCTCTGTTTGAAGCAAGTTGCGGCTACGACCACTTGACTAGAAATCTCGCATCGTGGGCGCCGTGGCCACCACCACGTGTGCCATGCCAATCTCCCTAGTCAAATCTCTATCACCGCTATCTCTATCAAGATTGCCTTTGCCTTTGTCCACTTGTGAGCTCTAGCATTTGCCTTTGGCTTCACATTCTTGAGCCAAACAAAGTATAACAGCCAATTCTCTAGAGGTGAGTACAACGGTGATAGCACAAGTTTGTTATTGGTCTGGCTGTACATTTTGTGATACACAAAAGGCACGCTCTTTTCTAGGTAGTGGGCGGAGTCCCATGCTCTCCTCCTCCCTACCTTTTGCTGGCATGGAGACATGGACAAAGGTTTCTATCATGGATTTTGTTCTACACCATACTTTGCAGGCTATCCATGCATTACTACAGACAGACTAGCACAGAGTATAGGAGCTATACAGTGGCTACATACATAGGACTGCTACTGTTTATCACAGGTTCTCGCACCATGCGAATATCGTTGGAGTTGGCAGTAGTTTCTACATTGAGATGCTCTTCAGACTACTCTGGTTCTTGGTTTATAGATGCTCACTCCTTTGCTCCAGGATAGCTCCTACGAGCACAACCACAGGATGAGGATGCGCTTCCATTAGCTCTTGTTCCACGGCTTCGGCCAGGGATCATCATTGGTTGACCATGGAATTACAGATTCACTTGGAATGTCAATGGATTGCATCACACTAGTATCAGTGGTCCCGGACAGAATTTGCTTCGCAACGATTTGCGGTCTCATGTAGATCGAGATGTGGATATTCTTTATGTGCAAGAGCACAAGCTATCTTTGGACAGTTGCCGTAGATGTGGCAAGTTGTTACTTGGGAATTCTCACACATTTTGGGAAACTGTGATCGGCTAGCATTGTTCTAGCAATGCTATATGCACTTTTATGGGATCCCGTTGGCGTCATTGTGTACGTGACCATAGTACATTGGTACATGGTAGAGCGATGTAAATTACTTTAGAGATAGATGACTCTTTGGCAGGTGTGATGTGCATGTATGCCTCCAGTTCAGCTCAAGAGAGAGTCGAGTTTTGGCATCAAATTGTGAATGTATTGCCTATTGTGGATTCTTGGGTTGTTGGAGGTGATTTCAACAATTAGAGACCTTTGAGGACTAGTGAGCCTTTCAACCTCTATCTTTACCATATGTAGCACCATGTGAGAGAGATGCTTGGGACAGTTTTCTTTCTGCGGTTTTTGGTACAGATGCCTGGCATATGTAGCACCATGTGAGAGAGATGCTTGGGACAATTTACTTTCTGCAGTTTCTCATATAGATGCTTGACATATCCCATCTGTGGCTCGCACTCCATAGCCATTGCAGTTTTCGTTGCGTTTTAGACGGCAGTCAAGTTGTTTGCTAGAGCGATTTTGCATTGACACTTGGGCAACATCTCATGGTGGGATAGTTATCATTGGCCTTAGTAAAGTGCTCTCTGATCATGCCCCAGTTTCTTTGCATTTGAGATTTGAAACTTCCTCTCTGCCTAGACGAGGATTGCGCATATCTGCCTCAATGTCATAGGACGATTCATTGTCTCAATTAATTCACGATGTTTGGACACACGTTGGTTCTGTAGATCCCACATTTCATCTCGCTTTATGTATCACTGCGTTTTCCCAGGCTTGTAGATAGACAGCTGCAAAGTAGCGACAGGGCTTGTTCCACAGGGAACGTGAGTTACAGGACCGTTTGAGTTGCACATGCCAGCAACTCGAGGAGTTTCCAAGAAACGAGCTTCTGAGTGAGCATGAGGTTGACACCAGAGGCGGTCACATTCAAACTGAGAAATCCAAATTCGCCTATCATGCTTTGGTATCGATATGGATATCCAAAAGCAGATAGGATAAATAAGGATTTCTTTGCACACTTTTGGGAACATCCCAAGGGGACCTCTATTAGGTTCTTACCAGATTCTATAGACACCTTGCACATGGATTTTGATGAGGTCCTTTACAAAGCGTCGAATTATTTTGAGCATTTGTTTACTACCGATTAGCTGACTAATAATAATCCGCATGCCAGAGAAGAGGTTTGGTCTCATGTACAACCTGTGGTTACAGAGTTTATGTGCCAAACTTAGGCAATGCATGACACTGTAGTTGGACTAGATGGTGCATCTTGTCCTAGAGATCTTTTATTCGCATAATTAGTATGTGCTTGAAACCCTTTATGCCTGGTCTCATCCATGCTTTGCAAACAGGTTTTGTGCAAGATCAATGTATTTTGGATATCATCTTCACTTTCTATGAGGCAGTCGAGTGGGCTCGTCAGACAAAAGAGGTACTCGACTCTCATCTCAAGCATAGATGGTCTGATTTTTATAATTGAGAGAGAGAGAGAGAGAGAGAGAGAGAGAGAGAGATGAGTTTCTGCGTGAGTGCGAGATTGACACAAGAGAGACTCTTAGCCACATTCAGACTGAGAAATCTGAATTTACCTATCATGCTTCGGTTTCGACATGGATATCCAAATTGGACAGGATGAATAAGGATTTCTTTGCTTATATCAAGGAGCATCCTAAGGGGACTGCTATTAGGGCCTTACGAGATTTTGTAGACAGGTTGCACACAGATCGTGATGAGGTCCACGTAGCTTTGGACCATTTCGAGCATCTGAAAACTACAGATCAACTGACTAATGATATTTTGCATGCTAAGAGGAGGTTTGGTCTCATGTCAACCTGTGGTTACGGAAGTTATGTGCCACACTTTACTTGCCCCTTTCACCTTGCAGGAGATGCGTGATTTAAACTATTTCGAGCATCTGTTTACTACAAATCAGCTGACTAATGATATTTTGCATGCTAAAGAGAAGGTTTGGTCTCATGTTCAACCTTGTGGTTACGGAGGTTATGTGCCACACTTTACTTGCCCCTTTCACTTTGCAGGAGATGCGTGATGCAGTGGATGGCCTCGATGGTGCCTCTTGTCTTGGAGAGGACTGATTGACAACACAGTTCTTTTTACGCGATGTACTCAGCCCTGTTTAGCTTTTCGGCTTTCAACAGATTTTTGACAGAGGAGAGATACATGTCGCTATGTGATCAGGACTCATTTCTCTTATACCAAAAGGTGGAAATGCATCGTCCCTCCAACAATGGAGGCCGATCACTCTCGTGTCTTCCATGTATAAGATCTTCGCTCGCATGATTAGTATGTGTTTGTTGAGACCTTTTATGCCCGCCCTCATCCATGCTTTTTAGATTGGTTTTGTGTAGGATCGATGCATTTTGGACAACATCTTCAGGTTCTATGAGGCAGTTGAGTGGGCTCACCAGCCAGGATAGCCAATAGTTATCATGCTTCTCGATTTTGAAAAGGCCTATGATACAATAGATTGGGGTTTCTTGAAGGGCACTATCCAGCGAATGAATTTCCCCTTACAATGGACCAGGGATATAGCTGCATTATATCGTACTGCTTCCAGTTCTACCACTATTAGAGGCCACATTGGACGGAGTTTTCCACTATCTCCTCCAATCCGACAGGAATGTCCCTTGGCGACGTATTTTTTATTTTTTGCTTAGGCCATGTCACTCTTCTTGCGTTACAGGACAGTTAAGAGGTTTAGCTATGCCTTTGGATGGCCCACTAGCCTTGTTGGATTAGGAGTATGCAGATGACACTATGCCCTTTGTACGCTATGACACATACATTTTAGAGAGTCTACAGGACGCACTCGCTACCTTTTGCTTTGCCCGTAGTACACTCATAAACTTGCACAAGTCTTTTGGTTTTCTTGTAGGTGTTGATGAGGATTGTCAGTGAGGTGTGCAAGATATTTCGCTTGGGTACCCATAGGACAAACTTGCAGATATTAGGGTTCTCATGTTGGCATTATTGTATCAGTTGAGCAACAATTTGAGCCAGTTTTACAGTTTATCAGGAGGAAACTTTACCATGGGTCTTCCTCGCATTTGTCTTTGGCCAGGTTACTTTACTTCACTTGAAGAGAGAAACTGGACTGAACACAATGAAAGAGAGAGGCAGAGAAAGAGAAAGAGAGACGACACCGCATGTCGGGTCTCAACCACCCTCAAGGACCCCCTTGCTCTGATACCAATGTCAGGTTCAACAGAAGGGTTTAAGGATTTTAGCTCAGATCGCTTCCTTCCCACAAACACAAGGTTACTTTACTTCACTTGAAGAAAGAAATTGAATTGAACACAATGAAAGAGACGGGATGTAAAGTAATCTTGTGTTTGCGCGAAGTACTAGATTTGAGCTAAAATCCTCAAACCCTTTCATTGCACCTGACAGAAGCGCCTACTGTGCAACTTCCTGTGGGGTGGCTCAGATGGCTCTATTGACACATGGTTATGAGTTCATTGGGACACGGTTGTATTGCCTAGAGAGGAGGGAGGCTTGGGGATTATTGATCCAAAGATGCACAACAATGCATCTCTTGCCAAGCTCATAGTACGCGGATTGTTCCTAGGGCCGAGCCTTGGAAACAGTTTTTGCACCAGGCTTTGTCATGTGCCTCTCCTCGTTTTGGATCTATGGATACTGCCCGTGTATGGCACTCAACCATCAGATTCATCTTCACTGATGCACCTTTAAATATGGCTCATTTGTCACCTTTTATGTGCTGCTTGCTAAGGATATTGCAACTTGCTTTGATTCGACATCCACCTTCTTGTGTAGAGGAGGTCGCGAGGCAGCCACTAGTTTGGAATGCATGTGTGACAGATTTTGAAACTCGCCCTTGACACACCACAGGCTTATTACTGCCAATTAACACTTTGCATAAAAGATAGATACTAATCTCCGATTAGAGCCAAAGAGTACACAGATACCGGTCCTTACATAAAATGTGTATGCAGTAATATTTATGGAGGCTGAGGAGCGGTGGCAATTCTAAGGGGAGTGGAGATTGTGGATCTAGACTCAGAAGCCTGCTTTATGTGGAGGAGGCTGCAGCTACAGGAGGAGCACTTCATATATATGTGGCCATACGGTAGTTTGTGTTGAAGTTTGCTTCACTAGGAGAGAGAGAGAGAGAGAGGAGGATGGCTGGCTCTAGAGAGGAGGAGGAAAGAGACACATGTTCACTGTAAACATACTTGGCAGAAGGGATCATCAAACTCGGGAGGGGTTCCTTGTGGGAGACTTCAACAGCCAGACTTCAGCACAGACAAAGACCCCCACAGCATACAGTCCTCATGCATTTTAGCTCGATTTCGGCTTGGGTCACAGCACAATCTCATTATTTATAATGGGATGGTCCAGTGGATCAGCTCAAGAGGATTGACATGCATCCCCCCATCAATTTTGCTGGACTACATAGTTGGATCCAGAGAGGCCACACACCTCATCACCTCCCTCACCATCCCACCGGGCTGGCCACATTGACTGGCCAGACAGACACTATGGCCAATTCCATCTTTGACCTAAACGGAGAACCCTAATCCTAAAACCCATTGAAGCAAAGAAAATATGTGGAAACATAGAAAGAACAAAGAAGAAAGAAACAAAGAAACATGCAAGGAGAAGGTTGAGCAGCAAGACTATGAACATGGGAAGGGGAGAGGAAGAAACGGATAATTTAAGGATGCAATAGAGGTTTACGGGGGAGGATGCCGCACGTAATGATGTAGTATGAGCTTGAATACTGGATGGAGGCACATAAAACTTTATCATAAATGTTTGGTATACATATCCTGTTTCCTTGAAAAGACTCTCATTCCTAGACTATAACAGCCATTTACCAAAGCTATAAGGCTAGAGCAAAAACCTGACAATGATAGCTTGCAAATCTTCATCTATGATAGATGGGCCAAATGGGTCTGTAATGGGGTGAACCTCCACTTCGAGACCTGGCTTGACCGACTGCCATGCCAGGAGAAAAACATGAACTTTTCTCTAAAGTAAAGAGGAATCCACAAAAACTGATGAGCCAAACCTTCAGGTATTCTTCAACAGCTTTTTTCCTCCCCTCAAATGGTTGGATGAGATGTGCTAGCTGCCAAAATAAAACAAATGGTAATAGTTTTCAGTTATGCATTCACGAAAGAAAATGTACAACAGCCACTACTTAAGTTAGCAGCATTTTCAAATCAATTGAAAGCATAAACCTTTCATTGGGCCTATAAAATGCATTACAACACCATGAGTGCAAAATTGCTTTACAGAAATGCCAGCTATTTTTTCGAACAAAATGTAGCCCAGTGGCAAAGAAGAAGAGAGGAAAGAAGTGCAGTTGGTTCCTTGAGGTGTGGGGTGGAGTCAAGGGTGACACATGAAATCCACACACCAGCTAGTGTCTGGGATTGATGTATGTACGTGCATGCATGACATGTGCACATGTCTGTGCATGCATGCGTGCACATGTATGTGCAAATCGGTGTCCATGAGTATTTGTGTGCATGCAGTTGAGATGTTTGTTTCCTTTTCTTCTTGAAGCCCTCCTGCAATAGAGATTGACAATTGCAAGCCAATCCCTTGGCTTGAAAGACAGCGGATGACCACATGATGTTTGAAACAGCCCATCACATTTGAAAACTCGATTGCCTTGCCAGTACTAATTTATTTCTCAGAATGCCACAGCCATATCTGCCAACCAGCATTTGAGTAAGTGTTTGGCACAGTTCTTGGGACACCTTAGACTGCAGCTTCCATTGCGGTCAGCTTATCATTTGAGACCAACTAAAGCTAAGGGCGTGCCAACGGCCGAGGATATAGTCACAAGGAAATGCCCCTAAGTCTGCATGTAAACATATAATTAAGATGCCATTGGTCTGGATGTGATTGCTTAGTAACTTACAATGATCATGATTCTCATCTAAGATCTCGACAGGGATAGTGATGTGAATCTTCAGTGACTGTGATAGTGATGTGAATCTTCAGTGACTGTCATCTTCGTGCAAGTGTTGGATATATGTGGTCTAGTACATTGGTACTTAGAGTCGGTGTCTGTTGAATCGATTTTGCGCTATGTCTGTTTTGCAAGCGTAATCGAGGGCAATTACAATTCTTTCAAGCGGGGAGTATGTCACAAAGTGATGACGTGGCAAGGCCTAGAAGAAAGAGCCCAGACAGAAGAGGGCTTGTACCTATGCCGTGTCGTCTCTCTCTCTCTCAATTTTGTTCAATTTTTTCAGTTTTTCTATTGTGTGATTAGTAAACTCTCCTCAAGAGATCTATCTAGTGGCTGCTTCACCTCTGTCACACTACATATTGTAAACAAGGATAACTTGTCTACATGACTATGCCACTTGAGCACTACGTCATCACCTTCAAGACAAAGGAGGAGCGGATGAATCTATTACGCCAATCCCTCCTCCTCAAGGGAACCAAGTTTTGGATAACAGAGGAATTGACTACCAACCAGCTGAAACTCAAGGCAAGCGAGCTCAAGAAGATACACGAAGCCCGCAAGCAAGGTAAATGGGTGGTCTACCGAGGTGGTAAAGCGGTCATCCAAGAGTTCCGGACTCCCAAACCGATGCCTCCATCCCTTGACCCTCCTTGGTTTTTTAACTATTTTCTTTACCCTATCGATGGTCCCTCGGACCTTAACTAATATGTATCCCACACCTTCACTCGAAAGGAATCATTGTAGTGTTTTTGTTTTGATCCCATAGGTCATATGTGACCTCTAGATAGTCATGCAATACCAGGATCAAAGATGCTTAGGCCTGTACCTACTGGAACTACATCGGCACAGGGATAATCTAATGAGAAGACAAAGAGCACTACAGCCTCAGAGGCAGATCACAGATTTCTTCGGATCGAGAGAAGCAGGAATGGAAGGAGAAGCAAGAGGCCAGCAGCGAGCACAAAGGAGTACCCACATTCATACCAAAGGCACCCTCATTGACAGGGCAATTAGCTTAGGAAATCGAGACGACCACGACCGAGATGCAGAAGCACACTTCACCGGAGGAGACTACAACAAAGGATTAGAAGCATTCTAGCCAGACACCCAGAATGCTCCTAAGAAGTTTATCTAATACTTTGTATTTAGTTTTTCGCATTTATTTTCACACTTAGTACTTTAGTACTAAGGTACCCAAACATTGTAACAGATTCACCACTTTTGTATCAGTTTGGTCTCATAGGTCACTCTGGCCTTTTGAAGACGTTAATATAACATTACATTTCATTTCATTTCATTTCTCTCTCTCTCTCTCTCTCTCTCTCTCTCTCTCTCTCTCTCTCTCTCTCTCTCTCTCTCTCTCTCTCTCTCTCTCTCTCTCTCTCTCTCTCTCTCTCTCTCTCGGGCACGCGCAAGGTGCAGAGAACAGACCTTTCGAAGGCCACCATACACACCTCTCAACTCTCTCTCTTAGTTCGCGCAAGCTGTTCGCTGCAGAAGGTAGCAAGGTGGATGACTGCAAGCAATTGAGCTTTGAGGAGGGTTGGGCATTGCAACAAAGAAAGCCCTCTCTCTCTCTCTCTCCGTCAGATCTTGCGCCTTCTCTCCCTCTACTATGCTCTACAGTGCGCACAACACAACCAAAGGTTTGTAATCGCAACGGCGCGCGCTGTGGGACAAAATCTCTATCTCTAGTGCAGTGTGCTAAGATAGACCCACCTACGAATGAGGAGCGCAATGTCTATCGGACTCCATCCAAGGCGACGGCCACCTTCCGACAGAAGATGCGTGATAGTGTGTTGTCACCGAACTCTATGAGAGCAAGCAAGCTCAGCAAGATCAAGGATGAAATTGTGTATGAAAAGGTTCAAATGATGATTCGGGTTGAACTCAATCTCATGAGAGCAGACATGGAAAAAGAACTTGTCAAAGCCAAGGAGGCATGCAAAGTCCAGTTGTATAACCAACTCATAGCAGAAATGCAGAACAAGATGAGGACAGAATAAGAGGTAGCACAGGTCCTTTGGAGAAAGGAATTGGATGCAACAATAACCACCTTTGCGGTTTGGAAATCAGAGATAGAGAAACTTATGAATGAAAAGGATGCCTTGATTGAAGGACTCAAGAGAGAATTTGCACAGTGCAAAAGTAAATCAGAAAAAGATAAAGTTGACCAGCCCACAGTGCTCGAGAAATTGAACAATATCAAAGAGCAGGTAAAAACTCTTAAGGAGAAGGAGCAACAAAAAACACGGGAAGCTTCCTCGTGGGTAGATAGGCTCTTCCAAACGCAGAAGAAGGCGGATGAAGCAGAGAAGTGGATTGAGACTGCAAAGAAAGGAAAAGGTGGAATCTCTACTACCACACCTCCATCCACCATCATTAACTTGACCTTGGAGGAGCAAAAGAAGAAGACGAGAGCTCTTCATGTGAAGGACACTAACAATGTGGAAGAAGAAGTTAAGGAACTTCTGAAACAAATGAACATCCCCGAGCCTACTCACACAAGGGCTTGGAGAGTGGGGAAGAAAGGGAAGGATGGGACAGGTAGCTCCAAAGAAAGAGCGGTCACTATACGCTTTCCTACTTGGGGAGGCTAGGAAGGAGTTTTTGAAGAAAAGACCAGTACTCAAGAAGACCTGGATTTTCTTGGGGGATGATCTCACCCTAGCACAGATAGCGCACATGCAAGAGAAGATGCCGGAGATCAAGGCAGCCACAGAGAGAGAGGAAAATTTGCTTTTTACATAGGAGAGAGAGTAGTGATTTTGGATAAAAGCATTGCATGACGGTGCGAGACCTATGGGACAAACCAAAAACTAGCAGCATGGAATTGCAATGGGTCATTGAAGCTAGATGTGGGCGCCTTTGAAGATAGCTTCAAAGGAACAGACATTATTTTCTACTCAGGGACGCACCAAACTCCCGGTGGCACACTACCTAGAGTGTCGGGGGTATCGTTGGGAGACTACTTGTAGACGGGTGGTGAGATCAGAGTATAGAGGACGTGGGTCAGGAGGAGTGGCAGTCTTATTCAGGGAGGAGTTCCAATCCCTCATTCGTATTGTCCATAGAGATGAGCATGCCAGGTATATGTGGGTCAAGGTGAGAGCGGAGACTAGGAGGCCACTCTACATTGCAATATTCTATTTTCCACCAAGCACGTCTCACTATGCATCCCCCAAGGGACAGTCACCTTATATGATTTTAGATGAGGACATATGGGAGTTCTCTAGAGATGGGGATGTTATCCTTCTAGGGGACTTTAATGCCAGCACGGGCCACTCTCAGACACTCTTCTACGATACCTCAGAGGAGATGTTGAGAGAATTGGATGTCAGTGATATGGGTTTGGCCAGGCGTTCGGCAGGATGAGGAGCACACTGGTCAAGGGGGATATTTTATAGACATGGGGACTGCACATGGACTGGCCATTTTGAATGGTCTACAGAGATTTCCAGCATCGAGTGGGTTCACTTGTTTTCCTCACAGACATGGGGCTAGCAGGGCCCTAACCTCATATTTAAAGGCCCTTGGCCTGAAAAGCAGTTACAGTGAAAAGCCTTCAAAACTCAAAAGCTTCTAGTCCAAAAAGCAATGCCAAAAGCTGCCAGCGTAAATCACGGAAATCCGTACAACTGCCACGTCATCTGTCAACGTGATTTTTGAAAATCTGCCACGTCATCAACGGCTACGCAATTTCTAGTGTGTGTGTGTCGGTCTTGCTTTATTTCCTCTATGTCACTTGGGGCCCCATCGGACGGGGTCCCCATAAGTTGGTAGGACTTCTTCTTCTGTTACGTGTTCTTCTTAGGGTTTAGGCCCCTCGGCCGGCGTCTGTAAGATGGCTCCATTCTTAGGCTTTGACATGTCAACAGTTTGTTACATCTCCCCTTCTTGAAAGAGAGAAATCGTCCGCGATTACAACATATCTGCAAAACAACTCAAGTTAGCTCAAAAAATTCTAAAGGGACATTTCGAGGGACAAACAGTTTGCTCTTTTTGTTAAGGAGTTAGCTTCTCCTTTTGGCTCTTTTGATCAAGGAGTTAGCTTCTCCTTTTGGCCTGATCGGAACTCTCGATATTCCGGCGTAGTAAAATTAGCCATCACACCCAGACCGTACTGATCTTCCACGGGAGTCTTGATGCACTAAAATTGCATACCCAGGCAATCTCATCCAATTAGGAATATTCAGTGGTTGGCACATCACAATGCAACACAAATGCTCACATATGCATGTTACAAGACATAAAAACATAAAGCCGCCAATGAACACTCCCCCCGCAAATAACCATCCAGGTTCGGACCATGAGCTGTTCAACGACTCCCTCATCACTCCTCCAGCAAATAAGCTAAAAAGGTCCGGGCCATGAGAGATAGAAGCTTTTTACAACCAAGCGCCCCCAGACCGCAGCCTGCGTCGTTTGGAGGTGTTGAGAGTAACCACTACTCAGACTTCTTAATACTGCCCCCGTAAATAACCATGCAGGTCCGGGCCATGAGTAACAACAACAATACTCCCCCCTGTAAATAACCACAAGAGTCCGGGCCATGAGTAAAAACAACACTTTTCAATCATTCAATACTCCCCCCGCAAATAACCACAAGGGTCTGGGCCATGAGTATGAACGAGCATTCTCAAACATAATTTCTCACTTCTCCACCCGAGAGTAAAATCACCAATCAATGAAACCAATATTAAAAACCAGAGTCAAACATTTCAAATCGGCACCAAAACAGGTTCAAAACAGATACCATCCATTTCAAACAAGATCACCAAAAAAGGTCTCAAACAGATTTCAAACTTAAAAAGCAATCTCGACATCAATCGTGCTCGAAAAGTCGATTGACTTTCCATCCTGAAACCTACACCAAAAAATTTAGGGTTAGGTCCATTCCATAGGGTCGTGGTCGAGTACAGCATGGTCCATCAGCTCTTGGACAAACAGTGCTTCTTTGGCGGCGATGGTAGTCCTAAGATAGCAATCGCACTGGATCTCCAAGGTCATCTGCTCATGAAGAGACATCTACTGAGAGATGTCGAGAAATTTCAAGATATAATCTGCTAGGGTTTCCATGGCAAGCATTTCAGGATACCCCACTCTGCCAAAAGTTGCACTTTGAAGGAAGATATCAGAAACCATATAACTTCGGGCAAAAATTTTCTTGAAAGCTTGCCAAGTACTTGGAGTATGCTGCTTGGTAGCTATCAACATCTGCATAGCACTGCCTCTGAGAAAAGCACTGCCTCGAAACAAATCTTGGATCCTTCTCTTATAAGTGATCTTTATGGCTTATGCCATGTAAGACATGAGCGGTGAAGACGGGAGCGCGCGCGATGCGCGATGACGTAAGGATGGGAGTGGCTAATAAGTCCGGGTTGGAGGCCGAAGATACCTCGAAGAATAGCTCTGTCTGCTCTTTTGTAGGACCGGTATGCTTTCAGAAAAGCACATGCCTAATGCTCTGATACCACTGTCACAAGACAGGCACCACGTGCCAATAGAAAAGAATAGACTGAACAGACTTTTAGCACTTCAATAACAACTGAACAGAGAGACGACACGCAACACGGAGTGGCGGAATTTTACCCCAGAGAGTATTGGCCCCAAACCTTGGTGCCTCTTTCAGTATTTCTTTATATTGCATCAACATAGTACAAGCCGGTACTCCAGACTCTGCACCTTCTCCAGGAAACATGCCAGATAATGAGCCCTAACCTCATATCTAAAGAGCTTCTGGTCCAAAAAGCAATGCCAAAAGCTGCCAGCGTAAATCGCGGAAATCCATAAAACTGCCACAACATCAACCAGCGTGATTTTCGAAAATCTGCCACATCTCAGCAGCTACGCAATTTCTGGTGTGTGTGTGTGTGTGTGTGTGTGTGTGTGTGTGTGTGTGTGTGGGTCCTGCTTTATTTTCCTTATGTCACTTGGGGCCCCATCGGACGGGGTCCCCATAAGTAGGTAGGACTTCTTCTTCTATTACTTGTTCTTCTTAGGGTTTAGGCCCCTCAACGAGCATCTGTAAGTTGACTCCATTCTTTAGGCTTTGACACGTCAACAGTTTGTTACAACCGGCTATCACATCCACTGAGACTTGGGGTGAGTATGCAGCATCTCTTTACACAATTCTGGGACAACCACCTTTACCAGACCCCCCGATACCATGTCCAGAGACATACATTTTCTTTACCGTTGAGACGGTGAAGAAAGCTATTGACAAGAGGAGGACTAGGAGAGCATACAATCATTATGAATTGGTGACGGAGCACTTTATACATGCCCGAGATATGCTTGCAGAACTTCTTGCATTGATGTTCAATCGAGCCATGTGAGGGTTTTCCTGATACTTGGAGTATGTCGATTGTTGTGCCTATTTTGAAGGCAGGAGATCCAATGATGCACAGGAAATATCGCACCATTATGATTGGGCACACACTGGCTAGGTTATGTGCATCTATTCTGGAGCAGCAATTGAGTAGATGCGCAGAGAGAGCAGGCATACGAGCATCAGGACAGGCAGGTTTCAACAGAGGTTTTTCTACTCTTGATCACATATTGACACTCAGAGCTATTATTGAGGAGGGCAGATCACATGGTAGGAGGATTTACTATACTTTTGTGGATTTCCCCAAAGCATTTGACACAGTCCCTAGAGCTCGACTGATGCGCAAGTTACAGGAGATGGGTGTACCCACAGAGCTGATTTGGGGGATCATGGCCCTATACAAGACAGTTGTGGGTCAAGTCCGCACTCCCAAGGGGGTGTCTGAGCTTTTTCACTCCACTATTGGGGTGAAACAGGGTCGTCCACTCTCCCTTACTTTATTTGGTATTTATGTGGATGAGGTTTTAGATTACATTGAGAGGGGAGGCGACAGAGAAGCACAGTTAGCAGGGACTTGGATCTCATTGCTACTATATGCATATGATATTGTGTCGATCTTGATTCACCGGAGGGAATGCAGCGACATTTGGATACATTGCACACATTTGCTAGTGATAGCGGCTTATCGGTGAACCTTGGCAAGATCAAGGTTATGGTGTTCAACACCACACCATGGTGGGTCGGGCGATTTGCACCTACCTTTGCATATGGTCAGGAGACGGTGGAGTATGCAGATGCTTACACTTACCTTGGTGTGGTCTTTAGTGGCCCAATGTTTTCTTTGAGGAGAGCAGCAGAGACTAGGCTAACGAGAGCATATGCGGCTTTAGGGAAGATGGAGAGGATGTGTTCGCAGGTTCAGTTTCAAGAACCTCGAACGAAACTATGGCTTTTCAATACTTTGGTCACATCAGCTATGCTTTATGGGGTGCACATATGGGGGCCATCAGTGGACCCTCATAGCTGCGGGCTGGCAGTACTCATGGATGGAAGTGCATGGAGAGGCCTCTGGTCTCTATGATTTCTCGGATGATTAGGGCCAAGGGCTCTGTACCGCATGAGATTATCCGTGCAGAGCTCGCTGCTCCCCCACTGGTCATCGAGGCACTTACCAGATCCTTTTCTTTCATACACAGTATCTGGGATCTCCCCAGAGACAGATATGCCCATCTAGCTTTGGAGTCTTCTCGACCGCTTGCCTCACAGGGAGACACCTCTTGTTGGTATGCATAGATGACAGCTTGGTTCAAGCTGCATGGTTTTGACATGGATAGATTACCCCCTTTCCAGTATTCGTTGGACACACCCTCCTTGTCTCTCACACGGACGGAGATCACTCGGCTCATCAGACAGGACTTTATTCAGTTAGACGATACTAGGAGGACATGGATACAGCCTATGCGTGTGCTTGGCACGAAGATGGCTTTCTACAGAGAGCATCTCCTTGAGCTTACAGAGGATGGTTTTGTGACCAGACTCGCCTACATGGACACTCATCTATCCCATGGATTACGATGTGTTATTGGACAGATGCACACATCATCACATCAGTTACAGATTGAGGCTGGTAGATATAGAGGAGTACCAGCAGAGGCCAGGAGTTGTCAGTTATGCCATATAGAGCCAGAGACAGAGTTACATCACATATCACTCCCCAATCTATTATGAGATACGAGGCCATTTCCACTACCTATTCAGAGAGGGTTTTGGACCACTAGCCAAAGTTATGAGGTATCAGGATCAGAGATGCCTTGGGCTATTTTTATTGGAGATGCACAGACACAGGGAGAGCCCCTTGACGAGACCAAATTCCTTTGCTGAGAAAGTAAAATTAAGGAATTTACAGATATAACTCTCTCGGTCATGATTGACATTGATAAAAAGCTGATTTGAAAGACATGCCACCTTTGATGACCCGCATATGCCACTGACCACATTCTGTACATTTGTTCTGGAAAATCATCTCAAGGATGGCCCAACGAAGAATTCATCACACCTTGGACCACTTGAGTCTCGTAGAGTCTTGGCTGTTCTCAGCCCCTAGTCACCAAGTATTCCACTTGCTAACCTTTCACTCATTCTGATTTGAGCTTTTTTGAGTTTGATTGCACCCATCTAGGTGAAATTTTGTTAGGATCTTGTGTGATGAATTCACAACCACATTTTGGTGTTTATTAGGTACTAACAGTAATTTTCCATACTAAGCAGCCGTTAGCTCCATTGTGCGTAGTATTGACTCGAAACAATGACATTTCCACTGACATCATCATTACCAAGTAGTGGGCGTCGATCTCCATATCATAATAAGCTCACATACACGCACACAAGAGCATGTATTCACAGGAAGGTCTTCCTCTGAGTTCCTAAACTTCTAAAAAGTTAAAAAATAAGCTTTGCAGCAAATGCATGAAGTTACACCTGATACAGTAAAAAATAGGACTTCCCAGTCTATACCTCACAACAATGCATGCTACAAAAATTAAGCTTTAACTAATGAAAGCTGAGCAAATGAACTTAACTGCTTTCTTTTCAAGCATCTCTCCTGTGGTTATCCCCACTACCACACGTTTTCTGGCCAAGTTTGCAGCAGCCTACAAAATTTCCAAAAAAAAATGTAGCTATATCACTTAAACCTTTTTTACTAACTTAAAAACACCATGAGATTCTACCTTAAGAAGGCTTTCATGGCCTCCATGAAGGTGATCAAACGTTCCCCCAAGAACAACAGACTCATAGACAACTGCCTGTATAGGAAGCCCATCCTCACAAGTATTGAACTCCAGTTCCTCCCCCATCTTGCAAGAACACCTGAAACACCTCAACACCTAAATAGTTGTAACTGGAAACCAAAAAATCCTAGACTGAAGATAACAACACTCACAACAAACCTTCACAGGAAATTTGGCCAAAACAACCACTATTTAACCTAGACCAGTTATATAAGGTTAAGGAGCCTAAATTAACTTGCTTGAACACAAGACACTAAGAGCCAGAATAGCCAGCCCATCCTAAGCCTGGAAACTTTCACATGCCCCCAAGTAAACATCTCTATTTCCACAGTTCAAAAAACAGATACAAGGCCATTAATGAGCCCTTTGTTTCTTACACAAACTACATAAAGTTACTCTATCTAGTATCAGATGTCTTGGTGAGAATACTCCAAGCAAAGCAAGCATTTTTTTTTCTCGAAGGTAAGCACACCTTCTCCCTATTATATACAAAATGTTCCTTCTCTCCATGAAAAGCGTGTTCATCTTTGCTTTCTCCACTAAAATCACACAACATTCTCTCTATACTTTAACCTTTGCTATGTGGCATGTGTATGTGGTACTGATGCAAACAGCATCGTCTATCTTTCCATAAGGAGGCTTCACACACATCATCAAAAATATTTGAGCTTGTTCAACCAGACATGTGGAATCCTACCTTTTTTCCCCCATAATTGCAGGCAAAATTATGTAAGTGAGAAAAGTAACAAGAATTTCAGCTGAGCTGTTAAGCATATACACGAAGAAGGCCAGGCCCAAAATGCCTCGCTTGAATCTTTGTTCAAAAACAACTGATATAAATCTTGCTCTAGTCGAGCTAGAAACGCCCTCTTGTTCCGTCGTACCAATCGCCAAGAAGCAATCCGTGACTGCCTGTGAGTAATGACTCCTAGAAGTACCTTCCTCTGAAGTCGGGCTTTGGTCTCTCTGCACTCCTCATCATACCAGCTATTCTGGGGTATGCTCCGAGAACATCGTCGTTGGCCAGGCTCAGTGTGTGGGTATGCCTCTGCTACTGCATCCTGTAGTGTCTCTGTCAATATATAAGTGCCTTGTCGACGGAAGTGGATGCACGCTACATGCAAACGCAAATGCAGAAGAGGGTTATGGATCCTTTCTCCAACTTCTTCCTTATCTGCATACAAGGCAAGTAGATCTTGGTACTCAAGATCTAGATCTTAATGTATCTGATGCCAATCTTCCTTCATGATGAGGAGATATGCCTTAAGGGTATCCAAGACATAGCGACGAAGATAGGAGCATAATGTCCTAGTGTGTTAGTCTGTCTCTATTCAACAGGCATCTTTCCATCAAAAATTTGTTGTTTCTCCTCTCTCAAGATGTGATATGATTTTCGGTATTAAATGGTTTCGTGAGCATGCTCCACTCTTTGATTAGAAAGCAAACATGCTCACTTTCTCACCGGAAGGTTCCTCTCCCGTGGTCATCCGCAGTGAGAAAGGTCTCCATTCTTTATGTCTTATTTCTCATGTGCAGGCTAAGCGTGAATTACGACGAGAGCTCAAGCGGCATTGCCTAGGGCAACACCACCTGCAAGCTAGAGAGAGGAGTGAGAGTGCAATGAGAAAATGATGAGAGAGCATGAGACTGTAAACGTTGGCAATTTGCACTGAACTAGAATGGTCGCGGGGGGGGGGGGGGGGGGGTCCCTATATAGGGACCCTTCCATGTTGCCCGACTCACCATATATCCAACGACCCAATAAATTGGGGGTGCCTAGATAGATATGGCACACCACTTAAGAGAAGTGATAAACCGGCAAGGGTCCAAAACTAGTCCCCGGCTAGAAAAAAACTCGGAAAACTACAAGTTTAAGAGACTCTAACCCCAAAAAATCTAGGAACAAGGGTCTCACCTCATGCATATAAGAGACTCTAACCTCGGAAATGTCAAAGTCGACGATGCGGAAGCGTAGAGACCAAGGGGAGTGAGCACGGGAAAGAGAGAGAGAGAGAGAGAGAGAGAGAGAGAGAGAGAGAGAGAGAGAGAGAGAGAGAGAGAGAGAGAGATGATATGATATGATATGATATATTAACGTCTTCAAAAGGCCAAAATGACCTATGAGACCAGCTGATACAAAGTGGTGAAACTAGTACAATGTCTGAATACAAAAGTACAAAGGTACTGAATGCAAAAAATAAAAATGAGAAGTGAGTAGTGACAGTGAAAATGAAGTGTAGAGTAAGTTCTCAATGACACTCCAGATGTCGTGCTAGGATGTCCCTGATCCTCTGCTGAAGTCTCCATCGATGAAGTGTGCTCCTGTGTCTCGGTCGTGGTCGCCTCGATCTCCCAAGCTCAATCGCCCTGTCAATGAGGGTGCCTCTGGTATGCACGCGGGCACAACTCTGCGCTGGCGGCTGCTCTCCTGGCTTTCCCGATCCAAAGAAATCTGTGATCAGTCTCTGTGACTGTCGTATCCCATGTTTCCTCAACAGACTATCCCTATGCCGTTGTAGCTCAAGTAGATATAAGCCAAGGCATCTCTGATCCTCATACTTCATGACTCTATCTAGGGGTCCAAAGCCCTCCCTGAATAAGCAATGGAAGCGCCCTCGTATCTCATAATACACATTGCAGTGGCATATGTAACGTAACTCTGTCTCTGGCTCTGTACCGCATAATTTACATATCCTGCTCTCCGGTGGTATCCCTCTGAATCTGCCCGTCTCAATCTCCAAATGGTGCGAGGATGTGCAAATCTGACCTATAGCGCATCGCAAACTATGAGACAGATGAGTGTCCATGTAGCTCGGACGAATCACAAACCCATCTCCCGAGAGTTGGAGAAGATGCTCCTTGTAGAAAGCCATCTTCGTGTCCAACTCCTGCACTAGCTCTACCCATGTCCTCTTGGTGTCCAACTGTATAAGATCCTGACGAATAAGTCTAGTGATCTCCGTCCGTGTGACTTGTAGTGAAGGTGCATCCAGGGAATACTGAAAAGGAGGCAGTCTATGTAAGCTGAAACCATGCCTCTGAAACCAAGAGGTCATCTGCGCATATCAACATGATGTGTCTCCCTGCGTCGCTAATTGTCTAGAAGACTCCAGAGCCAATCTAGCGTATCTGCCTCCACGTGTATCCCATAGGTTGTGCAAAAAGGACACTGATCTCGTAATAGCCTCAATCTCTATAGGAGGGGCTGCTAGCTCCGCTCGAATAATCGCATGTGGTATAGAGGACTTGGCTCTAATCATCCGAGAGATCATAGATACCAAGGGCCTCTCCATGTTCCTCCACCTGTCATGATCCACATATGGTCCCCACACCTGTACCCCATAAAGCATAGCTGAAGTAACCAAAGTATCAAAGAGCCATAGCTTTGTTTGTGGTTCCTAAAACTGAACCTGCGAACACATCCTCTCTAGCCCTCCCAGTGCTGCATATGCTCTAGACAGTCTAGTCTCTGCTGCTCTCCTTAGAGAAAACCTCGGTCCCGAGAATACCACCCCAAGATTTGTATATGCATCTGTGTATTCCACAGTGTCCTGACCATATACGAGTGTAGGTGCCGATCTCCTGACCCACTGCGGAGTAGTGTTAAACACCATAACCTTGGTTTTACCAAGGTTCACAGACAATCTACTATCCTCCGCAAAGCTGTGTAATGCATCGAACTATCTCTGCATGCCCTCTGGTGACTCTGATATCAACACAATATCATCAGCATATAGTAACAAAGGGATCCATGTCCCTGCTAGCTGAGCACCTCTGTCACCTTCTCTGTCAATGTAGTCAGAAACCTCATCTACATACATACCAAATAGTGTAGGGGACAGAGGACACCCCTGCTTCACACCAATAGTGGAATGCACAATGTCAGAAATCCCCTCGGGAGTGCGTATGTGGCCAATCACTGAGCCGTATAAAGCCATGATCCCCCAAATGATCTATGTGGGCACTCTCAACTCTTGTAACCTGCGCATCAATCTGGCTCTCGGTACTATGTCGAATGCTTTGCGGAAATCCACAAAGCAACGATACATCCGTCTCCCATGTGCCCTACCCTCCTCAATAATGGCTCTGAGTGTAAGAATATGGTCCAAGGTGGAGAAACCCCTCCTGAATCCAACCTGTCCTGCTGCTCGTATGCCCTCATTTTCTGCCCATTTACTCAGTTGCTGCTCCAGGATGGACGCATACAACCGTGCTAATGTGTGCCCTACCATAATAGTACGGTAATTCCCTGGTACCTTGGGATCCCCTGCTTTAAAGAGAGGTACAATAGTAGATAAACTCCAAGACCTGGGCAGTCCCTCACACATGACCCGGTTAAACAACCGCGCAAGAACCTCTGACAATAAATCTCTAGCATGTATAAGTGCTCTGCCACCAAACCATCATGATCATATGCTCTCCTAGTCTTCATCCTGTCAATGGCCTTCTTCACCATCTCAGTGGTAAAGAAGGTACTGGTGTCTGGGCATGGCTATGGGGGGCCTGGTAGAGGCGGTTGCCCCGGTACTGTATATAATGATGCTGCATATTGACCCCAAATTTCGGGAGAAGTAATCACTGGAGGGGGGGAGTGCTCATGGAAGAAACGCCAGGCCTCCCCTGAATCTCGACTCAAAAAGAGCTGATACAAATCATGTTCCAACTGGGCTAAAAAGGCCCGCTTCTTCCGTCGTACTAGACGCCGAAGAGCAATCCGAGACTGTTTATATGTGATCACCCCAAGTACAAGCTCGCGCTGAATTTGAGCTCTCATCTCTCTGCACTCATCATCATACCAACTATTTTGAGGTATGCTCCCAGAACGTCTTCTCTGATCTAGTCGAGTATGTGGGTATGCCTCTGTTGTTGCCCCATGCAAGATCTCAGTCAATAGAGTAGTAATCTCCTCCACAGTTTTAACGATTTATAGAGAGAGAGAGAGAGAGAGAAAAGAGAAGAAGAAGAAGAGAGTTTTAACGTCGTAGGAAACTATCCCAAGAGACCTTAAAGATCTAGCCGACGAGGAGTTGAACTCAAGACCTGTAATTCAAGAGGGAAATGGCATAACCAATCTACCACACTTGTGTGATAGAAAGGTTATACCATTTTCCTCTTTTTATTAGCGCACACACATACACAGACGCACACACCCGAGAAGAAGAGAGTTTTAACGTTGTAGGAAACTATCCCAAGAGACCTTAAAGATCTAGCCGACAAGGAGTTGAAACTCAAGACCTGTTATGAGAGAGAGAGAGAGAGAGAGAGAGAGAGAGTCTCTTGAACCAATCAACCTTAGCAATGAATAACTGAATGTGTACAATGGAGGGAAGGGGTTGCTTATATAGCAACCTCAATAAATTGCCCTACCCAGACTTTGACAAATAAGTAAAAATAAATACCTAAAAGCCAAACTAAATGATGGGATCACATTGGGCAGTTCACTTGAGATGCCAAAACTCTTAAGACCCTCTCTGCCAAAACTAGAAATTTGAAGTGAAATTTGAAGCTTAAACCTAGCTTTTGACGTCGAGGCCACTATGGCCGCCGCCACATGTGCCATGCCGATCTCCTCTGTCAAATCTTTATATCGTAATCTCTGTCCAGCTTGCCTTTGTCTTTGTCTATCTGTGAGTTCCTGCTTTTTCCTTTGGCTTCAAACTCCCGAACCAAACAAAGAGTCTTGTCACATGTATAACAATGGTTGTCGGACCTCGTGGGTATCGAGGTAGCTAGCTGAGTACTAGTACTGCCATCCCTTTCAAGCTTGCCTTTGTCGTTGTCCTCTAGCGAGCTCGTACATTTGCTTTTGGCTTCACAATCTCGAGCCAAACAACTTGCCAGTTTCCTTGAGAAGTGCCGGTGCATAGGCCGCTAACTAGATGGTGAATCCGCTATCCATAGCCACTTGTTGGTTTTGGTCATTGTCGTCGCGGGCGCTCAAGCAAGAGGGACCCATGTTGAAGTTACAAAATCTCGTAATCTGGTACCTTCTCGCACTCCCAAAAAATGGCCGCATGAATCCGATTAAATTCTCAAGCCACGTCCACTTCTTTGCTACTCCCAAACGGCTCTGCCAAATCCATTGTCCCGCTCTTCAGCTCCAAACTCCAAAAATCCCTGCTTCCAAGCGAAGACTTCCTCCCTCTCTTTTGTCCAAAAGTGCTTCTCCTCAATCGCCACAAAGCACTTTGGAAATGGCCACAAGGTTGGCACGAAGCCACTCCCAAATGGCTCCTCAAAAGGACCTTTTCCATCCCGCTTTGGGATCCAATCTCCTCACCCCGCTTTTCCGCCCCAACCCTCTCTGTGGCCCAAATGTACAAGCTACCCCTAGCTCATAGCATTTTGAAACGCAGGAGGACCAAGGGAGTAGAGGGCGGTTGATGAGGGGAGGGAGCTCTTAAACACAGCGTATTTTGAAAACGCTAGCAAGGAGTGCTTTTGGCGCCGTTGCACAGCAATGTTTTAATACACAAGAGGCAGCGATGGGCAGCGACTAGGGAGTGGGAAAGCAACCCCGGCTATGAGGTTCTTCTCCTCCACTTTGCTCCTCCACGCCAAGGGCTTCAAGCACGACTCAGCTCTGATACCATGTCAAAGCCCACGATGCGGAAGCGTAGAGACCAAGGGGAGTGAGCGCGCGCGCGCGCGAGAGAGAGAGAGAGAGAGAGAGAGAGAGAGAGAGAGAGAGAGAGAGTCTCCTGAACCAATCAACCTTAGCAATGAATAACTAAATTTGTATACAATGGAGGCAAGGGGAAGCTTATATAACAACCTCAGTAAATTACCCTACCCAGACTTAGATTTTGACAAATAAGTAAAATAAATACCTAAAAGCCAAACTAAATAATGGGATCGCATTGGGCAGTTCACTTGAGATGCCAAAACTCTAACAGGAAAACCTAGGAACAAGGGTCCAGCCTACCAGACCAAGCAGGCACATGCATGGCTCATACAGCTGGAAAAGGTACGTCTACCTCAAATACGGTCGGGCACAACCACGAAACAGCCTCACTCTCGAATTTGCTCCTTGATATAGTGGAGCCACCACCGGATAGAAGATAAACTCTAATCAGGGAGAAGAGGGGGATTTGACAACCATGCACCATTGTTTCGGCAAAAATAATTCTGGTCAAGGGTGGCAAGGCTCGAACTTGGAGAGGTGTCAAGTGCAACGGAATTGAAATAATGAAGATCTATACTTTACAATTCCATAAATCTTTACTTCTTTCGTTGCTTGAATGTGTGCTACTTTCTTTGTAGAGAGAGAATGAGAGAGAGAGAGAGACACCCGATGGGGTCCCAACCAACCCTCTGAAGGGCCCCCCACTGTCAAAGGTGGCAGCGGAAGATACAGGGATGTGCGCAATTTCATTGCTTCTAATCGTTATGGACGGCCTGCATTGACAAATGATAGTGAATATAAAGAAATCAAAGATTATTGGAAGCATCAAAATGATGCTTGGTCAGCCAAGGTGTTCTTTACAAGAAGAATTCCTCCTACAAAATATAAGAAAGCAGAAACTATCATTGAAGACAAATTGGACCGAACAAGTGATAAAAGCCACCACAATGAAGTGAGAAGAGCCCAAATTCGAGAGATACTTGAAAAGGAAGGTAAAGCCATTGAAAGCATGAAGGCACCACAATTGATCTCTTTAGCTAGGCAATTGGGATGTACCACAAAAGGACCATTGAAGGCAACCACTGCAAAGGCTGGCCACCGATTTTTAAGAAGATACAGATGGTGTGGACCCGACATGTTGCCAAAGATGTGTACATATCAATGACGATGCAATGCCTATTTTGAAATGATGGAATTCTCCAAGCAGATGGGAGAGATGGTTGTTCAAACAATGCAAGACTCCAAAGCTAATAGGCTGATCTAGATGGCGCCTTCCTTTGTCATCATAGGCCACTAACAAATCCTGATACTCGCAATCATCTTCATGTTCCCAGTGCATGTCTTCAATGATGCGATCGGTCATGTCTCGAAGAATTTATGGCTGCAAATATCCATACGAGGATTTCCTTATGTCGAGGTGGTCGAGCGCGCACACCCTCTCGCAGGTGCACCAGAACTGTAACCCCCGGTACACAATGTTTGCATTTCCTACGCTCAAGGTGCACGGTCCTATGCGCAATGGCAGGTCCTGCAGTTGCTTGAGTGAGAGAAGCGACCGTGGGCAAAATGCTACAACACACACTCAAACACTAGAGAGAAAAAAAAAATCAAAGATTAGCGCATTAGTGCAAAATCACAAAGCTCTGATACGCATGTCAGGTGCAACAGAATTGAAATGGTGAATATCTAGACTTAACACTTCTACAAATCTTTACGTCTTTCTTTGCTTGAATGTGTACTACTTAGCACGAATGATGGTTCCTTTTATTTCTTTGTAGAGAGAGAATGAGAGAGGTAAAGATGTGTAGTGGGGGAGAAAGAGAGAGAAGAGGAGAATGACAATGGGTCCAACCAACCCTCTCAAGGGCCCCCCACACCGTTGCCAATGTGGTATTTGCTTTTGATTGCGTAAATGGAATGTACACACATGCAATACCTCAACACAGACTCTACTGACTCGAATGGGAAATTCTCTGCGGGGTAACTCTTCAAAATGAAGCACCTCCGGCGTAGTAGTGACAAGAAACGGTGTTTCTTGTCCCAAGAAACTCCGTTCCATTTCTTGAGAGTTTCGGACCGGAGGAAGTGGAGTTTCTTGAGTGAAAAAAAAAAATTCCCCAAAAAAGTTGCAGACCTCCAACAAAGTTCAAAGTGGTCATTGGTAGACCGTAGGTTGAAGCTTCTTAGTTTTTGTCATATAAATTCTGAAGTTCTATAGAATATAATCATTTGCTTATCTTTCTAGGCTTCTTGCTTTAAGTATTATATTAGTGTTGTAAATAAATTAAAAAATCTTGTTTCTTAACCGTTTCTACCTCGATCGAAACTCTGAAACTCCGGTTTTCCTATTTTCGTTTTTGCCATTTCGGTTTCGGGTTGTCACTATGACCTCCGGGGCCGATTTGATAAACCTTTGAATCCGTCTCTATGCGGGATTGCTGATGGCCACCAAGGGGTAGATCTGAGGCTGTTTGCACTCCCGACGTGAGGAATGAAGGATTGAAGACTGGCTGTAAAAATGCAGATATGGCTGCAAAAACGTAGCACATCTTACGCGTGAAGCAGGGCTGAAAACGCTGATGGAGATGGAGCAAAATATGGACATCAATGGGAGCACTCGATGCGGCGAGGGATTGGCGAAGAAGAAGCTCAATGGGTTGTCGAAGGTCCAAACTGCGATGGAGAGGCTAGAGTCATCAGATTCAAGGCACTTCCGGCGAGAAAAGGGGCTGAAAACTGAAAACACTGGGCTCATTTGCTGATCCGGGCTGATGCTCTCGATGTGAGGCCAAAATGCCAAGCTGATCTGCAATTGCAGAAACGCTAGGGCTGATCTACGATGCTAGGGCTGCAAATGCAAAACGCCAAGGCTGATTCCAAGAGCTCCTCCAACTAATGGAAAACACTAGGCCTTCTACTCCTTTTATAGGAAAGAACACTGCTTAGGTGGTGGGTTAAATGCCTAAATGACCCCTTTTTGTACATTTTTATACTTTGTCCACGTTCAATATAGGTTCATATTGAACCTGGACACATTTTTTAAAGGTCACTTATAATAAAAGTGGGAAAACCCAAAACTCAATTATTGAGTTTTCTCCAAAAACGTGAGCCCTCTCTCTTCTACTAGCGCTTCCTCTCCTGCTGGCCTTGGCCTCCCCTCTCTGCACACACTGCACTTCCTCGCGTGCTCTTTCACTTGCACACACCGCCACGCGCTCATCAACTGGTATCAGAGCCCGATTAGGGTTTGCCTCCAAACCTGCAAACGCTGAATTTCAGCCAAGAAGGGCAACTTTATTGCGAGATTTTGCAATTTCGTCGCCAAAGGACTCGTCCCCAGACACCAGAGAGCTCCCAGCAACCCAAATTGACCTAAAACAGGCTGAAATTAGGTCAAAAATAGGAAATTACAGGTTATAACAGCGAAAATACAGGTTTTGCAAATAGTGTATGAAGGTGTGGGAATACTTTTGCTAAGTCCCCTCTACCCGAAAACCCTGAAATTGCCGAAAATCAAGCCCTAAAACAAGCTCTAAAACGCGTATTTTAAGCAAATTTCAGATTTACACAGGTTTTTGCAAGTGTTTTTATGGTGCGATTACATTGGGGAAAGTGCAAATTGATGCAATCTACGCACGTTTGATAAATTTTGTCTATGTACGACCATTTGTGGCTCAATTTCATGCAATTTTGATGCTACAAATTGGGGCTTTTGTGCTTACATGCTTCTAAAGGCTGTGTATTAGCCTTATGTATGTCTTCTGAGGCTAAAAACAACTAAATTTGTTGTTTTCGAGCACAAATTCGCTCGCTGAAATTTCCTGCGCATAAATTTTAGAAATTGAAATCTGTGCCCAAATCGACTTATTTTGCCCCAAATTGCTCCTGTGACCATTTGGAGCTGTAGTGCACATCTCTGTGAGGCTATACTCCGATTTTTGCGCATTTTGCTCAAAAATTCAGCGTATTATCCCTCTTATTTCATGCAACTATGGCCTCATCTTCTTCGGATGTGAAGAACCTCTTCGAGATTAAGAGGTTCGATGGCACACGTTTTGATCTTTGGAAAGACAGGATTCAGGGAATCCTATTTCTTAAGGATTGCGAAGGGGCACTTGAACAGGTGAAGCCACAGAATATGACGGATGAAGCATGGGTTAGCATGAACAGGAAGGCCGTTACATACATTAAAATGGCCATGACCGATGAGACCGTCATTGATGTGAAAGGTCTCACGACTGCTTTTGATGTGTGGGAGAAGTTAAAGGGAATGTATGAAAATACAACGCCTGTCAACCAGGTGAACTTGATGTGAAAACTTATCGGCATGCAACTAGATAAGTCCAAGAGCGCGGCAGAGCACTTGTCATTGTTCGCAGGTACTTTGTCGCAGTTTCAGGATTCTGGCTTGCCCCCTTTTGATGATAAGCTAAAAGCTATCTTCTTGCTTATGACCTTACCTGAGTCGTGGGAAACTTTGGTGGTTTCGTTGTCCAATAACCCCAATTTGACCTTTGATGGTGTTAGGGATTCTATCTTGAATGAAGAAATCAGGAGGAAAGCAAGTGGAGAGGGAGGCAGCTCTGCCAACATGGTTAGAGGCAGGACAGAAAAGAAGAATGCTTATGCACAAAGGAGTAAGAGTAAGAGTCAAGAAAGGGGAAATGCAAGCAAAGGCAAGGGTGATGTGACTTGCTATCAATGTGGTAGGAAGGGTCACAAGAAACCCGATTGCAGGTACTATAAAGCTGAGCTAGAAAGGAAAAAGAATGGTGGAGACAAAAAGAAAGAGAAGAACGAAGTCAAGACAGATGCACAAGATAGCTCAAAGGACAAAGAGAAGGCCAATGTGGCTTCTAGTGTTGTGATTGAGGAGCTGTCAAATGTAGAGGACATATTGTGTGCCACTTTGTCAGATGATGATGCTTATGACTTTGATGCCTCTCTAAATGTTCATTCACAGGACATGCAGATTACTAAGAGTGATCTTATTGATGCTTTGTTGACTGTCAATGATGCATTGTCCCAGACTTGGATTGTTGATTCCGGTGCTTCATTTCATGTGACTCCTATCAAGGAGTGTTTCTCTACTTTTGATGCAGGCAAGCGTGGCCATGTATACCTTGGAAATAATCATGCATGTTCCATTGAGGGTATTGGCACTGTGCATCTCTCCATAGATGGCACAAATGAGCTTGTCTTGCATGATGTTCGATATGTGCCGGGAATCAAGAAGAGTCTGCTTTCTGTTGGTCAGATGGATATGCATGGTTACAGCATCTTGTTTGAGAGAGGGTCATGGAAAATGACCAAAGGCTCAAGGCTGATTGTAAAGGGCACAAAGAAAGGGACACTTTACTGCATGCATGGAAAGGCCGTGTTGGGCAAGTTTATTGCATTGGCTGAAATTAACTCTCACATGGAGTTGTGGCACAAGAGGCTTGGCCATATGAGCCAAAAGGGCCTTTCTAAGCTTTGTACTTTGAACAAGCTTGATGCTAAAGGCACAAAGCTTGATTTTTGTAATGAATGTCAATATGGCAAGCAAGTAAAGCGTTCTTATTACTCTGGTGTCTCTCGTAAATCTTGTGTGCTTGATCTTGTACATTCTGATATATGTAGCATGCCTACTAAGTCTATGGGTGGTGCATGTTATTTTGTCTCCTTTGTTGATGATCATTCTAGGAAAATTTTTGTTGCGTTTAAGAGATTTCATGCATTTGTGACCACCCAAACAGGTAGAAAGCTAAAATGCTTGCGTACAAACAATGGGGGGGAGTACACAAGTGCTGAATTTAACAAGTTTTGTGAAAATTTGGGCATTAAGAGGGAGCTTATTGTGCCATACAGCCCCTCTTCTAATGGTGTGGCTGAAAGATTCAATAGGACACTTTGTGAGAGGGTGAGATGCATGCTGTCCACAGCTAATCTCTCTCATGGATTTTGGGAAGAAGCTTTGAAAACTGCAGTGCATATATGCAATCGATCCCCTCACGTGTCTTTGAAAGGTGACATCCCTGAAGAGGTTTGGTCTGGCAAGCCTGCTTCATACGATCACTTACGCATTTTTGGTTGCGAAGCTTTTGTGCATGTTAGACCTGAGTTGAGGAGTAAACTAGATGCGAAGTCCATTAAAGGCCTCTTCATGGGATATGGTGAAGAAGGCGAAATGGGTTACAGAATTTGGTTACCTCAGCTCAAAAGGGTTATACGCAGCTGAGATGTTTTTAATGAGGCAAGGCTGCTTCAAAACAATTGTGCCTCAAAGAATGACCATAAAAGGGTGAAATTTCAGCATGACCAGCCACTTATTAGGCCTATATTTGACCCTCAGGATGCACCACGAATGGCTGAAAATGTAGATGATCCAGTGGTGTTTGAGCCAGATGATGTTGGACAGCAAATTGAGGCTCCTGAAGGGCATTTGCAGCCAAGAAACAATGCTGAAAATGATGTACAGCAGCCCATTGTTGATGATTTTGTAGTGCCACCTAATGTAAACCCATTGCCGGATAATGTGGATCATTGGGTGAGGCGGTCTACTCATCAAAGATGGCCTATGAGTCGATATGACCCCTCTTTGCATTACATTATGTTGACAGATGAGGGAGAGCCTCTTACGTATAAAGAGGCAAAGACGTGAGCACAGCGACAAGTAGGAGCTTGCTATGCAGGAAGAGATTAAAGCTTTGCATGCTAATCATACTTGGGATTTGGTGAATTGCCCAAAGGAAGGAAGGCTATTCCTAACAAATGGGTGTATAAAATCAAGACTGTTGATGCAAAACCCAAGTATAAGGCAAGGCTTGTTGCAAAGGGATATGTTCAAACCAAGGGCATAGACTTTCAGGAAGTGTTCTCTCCTGTTGTGAAGATGACCACTTTGCGTGTATTGTTTGCCATTGTGGCTGCTCTTGACTTGGAAATGGACCAAATGGATGTACATACCGCTTTCTTGCATGGTGATGTGGAAGAAAAGCTTTACATGAAGCAACCCGAGGGTTTTGTTATCCCTGGCAAGAAACATTTGGTATGTATGCTCAATAGAAGCTTGTATGGGCTGAAACAATCATGTAGACAGTGGTACAAGAAGTTTAATCTCTTCATGCTTAAACATGGTTACAAAAGAAGCCATGCAGACCATTGTTTGTATACCAAACATGATGAGGATGGCAGCCCTATCATTCTTGTGCTCTATGTAGACGATATGTTGATAGCTGCAAAGAAAAGAAGCACTGTTGATGCTCTTAAAGGGCAGCTGAAATCTGCGTTTTCAATGAAAGACCTTGGGACAGCTGAACATATACTTGGAGTGCGTGTTACACGGCAAAGAGACAAGCGCCTATTGTATTTGTCGCAAGAAAAGTACATTGAAAAGGTGCTGGACAGATTTAACATGGCTAAAGCAAAGCCTCTTGGTGTGCCATTACAGCCATATGTTAAAATCTCCAAGGATGATTGTCCCAAGTCAAAGGAAGAAGCCAATGACATGCAAAGTGTGCCTTATGCTTCAGCTTGTGGTTCACTTATGTATGCTATGGTTGCTACTAGGCCTGACATAGCCCATGCAGTGGGAGTTGTGAGCCGGTTTATGGCTAATCCAAGCAGGTTGCATTGGGATGCAGTGAAGTCCATTATGAGGTACTTGAAAGGGACTAAAAACAAATGCCTCTGCTATGGTAAAGGACCAATGGAGTTGAAGGGATTTTGTGACTCTGACATGGCTAGTGATGTGGATACACGGAAATCCACAAGTGGCTATGTATTTACTCTTGCAGGAGGTGCTGTTTCATGGTGTTCTAGATTGCAAAAGATTGTTGCATTGTCTATGACAGAGGCTGAATATATTTCAGCCACTGAGGCTTTCAAAGAAGCTATTTGGTTAGCACGCCTATGCAGTGAGTTTGGTTTGCCTGCCAAGGCACCTATGCTTGGTTGTGATAGCCAGAGTGCCATATGTCTAGCAAAGAACGCCATGTTTCATGCACGCACAAAGCATATTGATGTGCGGTATCACTTCATACGAGAAGTGCTTGAGGATGGCCTTATTACAATGGTTAAGGTCCATACATCACAAAATCCAGCCGATGCTCTCACTAAGTGCTTACCCAAAGCACAACATCATCTATGCATAGAGATGGTGGGAGTCACGTAGCTTAAAGGCGCCATTTATGCCTTTAAGTGGGAGGTTGTTGGGTTAAAGGCCTAAATAACCCCTTTTTGTACATTTTTATACTTTGTCTATGAACCTGGACACATTTTTTAAAGGTCACTTATAATAAAAGTGGGAAAACCCAAAACTCACTTATTGAGTTTTTCCCAAAAACGTGAGCCCTCTCTCTTCTGCTAGCGCTTCCTCTCCTGCTGGCCTTCGCCTCCCCTCTCTGCACACACACTGCACTTCCTCGCGCGCTCTTTCACTTGCACACACCGCCGCGCGCTCATCATTAGGTAGGGAAAAACTTCAGTCAAAGTTTTAAAAAATAAATAATAAAATGACTTATTAATAAACTTGACGAGGGCGAGGTTTTGGAGTGAAACTGTCACACATTTGCCGACCCGGGAATTCGATTGACGCAAGGAATATGCCCACTGTATTTTAGTGTAGAAAGACTTGTTGAGTAAGAGGTTAATGCTTGTCTATGTTCCCAAGCCTACATGATGTGTGTGTGTGTGTGTGTGTAACGACATTTGTCAAAACATTTGTACAAACCATTTATGCAAGAGGGTTCCAAAATTGGAAAACCTAATCTAATGGACTCGTTCGGACATGCTGGTCCTGCGAACAGGCTCACAAAATTGCCGATACTAATCCTCCTAGGATTCTAGACACTTCTATCTAGAGATATGTACAAAAAGTCGATGAAGCATGTCCACATGGCACACAGAGTCATGTGCATGTGACAAGAGGTGAAGAGCTCGCCCCAAGGGACGTCTATGCGTTGGTTGATGTCACAATCTGGTAACGTGGCTGCACGGTACACACAAACCTCCTGCATGGACAGCCCCCGGAGACATGAATTGCTGATGTGGCAAGTTTCATACGGACAGGCCAAAAATTGCGGCGCTTTTCACGGAATTCTGTACATGTTGACGTGGCACTGTTTACAGCGTAGCTTTTGGGCAGTTCTTGCTTTATTTTGCTACGCAACTAGAGAGAGAGGCTCTTGCTTTATTTTTGGCTCAAGAGAGAGAGCTTGAGAGACAGAAACCTCTTCTGCTTTATTTTAAAAGCTTTTGATTTTCAACTTTTGGGCTCTGCTTGTCACGTGACACATCCAACCCTATGTGTCCGTGGACAAGCTACAGCACGACAAGGGTTCAATCAGTCCAGTCAGTCTAGATAAGAAGTGATCTGGCACTTTTTGTGAGTCTATTCGTAGACCGTGCATGCCCAGTCACTTAGCATAGATGCATATCCTCTAGTTGCACACAGCATGATCATCAGTATTCCCATCAGAATCCATTAGAATCAATTAGGGGATTTTTCCAGTGCATTTAGCCTATGTTTCCTATTTTTGACATTTTTCACTTATTAATTTAAGTGACTTCCCAACAAAAGTAGGTAGGACAATTTTGCTAAGTTTGTATATAAGCAAACTAGAGCTAGTACTATTTGGCAGAAGAGGCAGCAGGAGCACCTTGCTCAACAGGCAACTTCTCAGCAGAACCTTGGCGGATTCCCTCCAAGCCTTGGCGTTTTCTCCAAGCAGCAGATTCCTATCCCTAGCGTTTTCAACAGCATTCATCGCCGAAAAGCCAAGCCCTTGGCGTTTTTTGCATCAGATCGTCGTCGGAAAGACCATTACATGCCTGGCGTTTTTCACATGCCCAGCGTTTTTGGAAATGCAAGATCAGCTAGCGTTTTTGGTCAACCTCAGTCTCTAGCGTTTTGGATTTCAGCAATAGAAGACTTGCAGATTCAGCCCACAAGAAGTAGCAGATTCAGCCCCGTAAAGATCATCAGTTTTCAGCCATGAAGAACCTCAGTTTTCAGCCCTAAACCTGCAGGTTTTCAACGTCAAAGGACCACAGAAAACAGCCTCCCAAATCAGCGTTTTGGACTAATCGCAGATTTCAGCCCATAGCGTTTTAAGACAGCAGTAGAAAGATTGCAGATGTCAGCCCTTAGGTCGACTTCGTCATCACCGTCGTCATCGTCGACATAGCTTAGACTTGCATCAGTCTCATGCATTCCATTTGTACCACATTGTGCAATCATAAGTAGACCACTCTCGCCGACGAGAGTGGGGCCTTCGGAGGAGGGTTTTACAACGTCTCTGGTGTCGTATCTCTCTTCTCTCTCTATCTCTCAGTCTCATACACTTGCACGCACAATATCCATTCACTTTGTTTGTGATCATAGCATTCTCTCATTAAGAACGGAAGGCTCTACCTTCCATAAGGACAAAAGAAACCTTGAGCACAGTTCGGAGCACTCATCTTGAGCAAAGCGCAAACAATCATTCCGCTACACCTAACATTGGTATCACAACTTTGGCAGTGTTTTGTATCACTCAAGGAAAGAACCACAAGAATTTTTTTTGCTTGTTGCGGTCGCACGAACCCAAGTTCGCTTGGGCGTGTCGATTCCTAATCGTGTTTTTTGAAGAGTGACAGGAATCCCAGGAAAGAAGGGCTTGTCCAGCCTCCCCTTGTGTCTCTTTTCACTTATTGAGAGCGGACCGTGCACTTAGCGGCCGGGCACTCGACGTGAGGTGGGAAAAAGCAACCTTGGTGTGAGCGCAAGGCCGCCAAGGGGTGCGCCCGCAGAAACTCTGGGGGACTGTAAGTAGTAGAACTCGGGTGAAGAGAAGATCCTTCTCAAACACGGTTTGCAAGCAAAAGAAAACCTCAAGAGCCTCAAGACCCTCAAGAACCCAAGACCCGCAAGAACCCAAGTTCCTCGTGAACTTAAGAACCCAAGAACCCACGACTTCAGGATGGTCATCACTCGAAGCGGAATGGATACTTCGCTTGGAGGTGATGAGCATGAGAGAGGCGAAGAAGAATTTTCCCCACCAGGAGGTTTTTCCGACCCTCCCCCGTCCCCATCTACGTCAAGGATTGCACTAACTCCTATGGAGGCTTTTGACAAGAGGATGATGGACAGGAAGTTAGAAAGCAAAGAAAGAATCGCAGCCATCGAGCGTAAGTACCAAGAAAGAATGGCAGTCATAGCACATGAGAGCGAGCAAGCACGCTTGGAAGCCAAAGAAAGACAAGCCAAATTTGATCGCGAGAACAACGAAAGACCAGCAGAATTTGATCGCGAGAACAAAGCCCTCAAAGAAAAGAGCGACCAACACAACAAAGAGTTCTGACGACTCTATTCTCAAGTTCAGGCACAGATACAAGAGATTTGCGGAAAGGACTCTCTCAATCTCTTCTTCTCCAAAGCATGACACACAGGATTTGCATGATTGTGAGAAGCATGATGATTTGAATGACAATGATTTGCATGATGATTTGGTTGACAATGACAAGCATGATGATTTGCATGATCAAGATGTGATTTCTCACAAGCATGATGATTTGCATGATCAAGATGTGATTTCTCACGAGCATGATGAGTTGCATGAAGATGATGTGATTGTTCACAAGGATGATGTGTTAGTGGATGCTTTTTCTAGCGAAGCTAACCTTGTTGTAGATTCGATCAATCACGAAGAACCGATCTTGGCTTTCGAGTCAAGGTCCAAAGAACCCCCACAGGACGATTCGACCAATCACGAAGGATCGATCTTGGCTCTCGAGCCTAGGTCCAGAGAACCCTCACAGGAAGTATTATGTGTTCACATGATTGATACGCACGCATTGTTCGAATGTTTCATTCGTGATCGTTTCCTGTATTTTAGTCAGCATCGTTATGTGATCCCTTTTCCTAGGCATGACATATTGTATGTTGAACACGTTTCTCTCATGGATGAGCACAAATGTATGCGGATTTTTCATGAAAAGCTGAAAAGTATGCATTCAAGGAAGTCACATTCCATGTCTCTTCCTTGGCATGACACATTTGTAGAACGAGCACATGAAAGTATGAGCACCAAGCATGGGCATTTCCATTGTGAATTGCCACATTTTATTGCTCTAGATCATAAGAGAAAGATTCGATCTCATTGTTTGCGTGCATGTGGTGAACGGTTTAGCACTCCGTCTATTTGTTCATCTACATTGTATGCACAGTCTTTGAAGAAGACAAGATTTTTTCCACTCACTTTACATGGAATGGGTATGTTCATGTTTTTGTGTTGGAAGTGGTTTCAGGAATTTTCAGCCATAAAGATTCTTGAAGAGAAAAGAAGCAGGATTATAGACGAAGTTGAAGCATCGAAGGAGCCACAGAAGACTTTGTGTTGCTTTCAGCGCAGCCCAAAGAAGCAAGCTTTGCAGACCTTTATGAAGTTCAAGTACCGCACGACCCACACATCAGAGTGGGCTGGGCGACGAGTCCCTTCCAGGATTCCGGATGCTATTGGCGATCTCCCTCGACGCCATACAGTTCGGTACCAGTACCTCACTTTGAAAAGGAGGGGATGTCACGTGACACATCCAAACCTATGTGTCCCTGGACAAGCTACAATACGACAAGGGTTCAGTCAATCCAGTCAGTCTAGATTAGAAGTGATCTGGCACTTTTTGTGAGTCTATTCGTAGACCGTGCATGCCTAGTCACTTAGCATAGATACATATCCTCTGGTTGCACACACCATGATCATCAATATTCCCATCAAAATCCATTAGAATCAGTTAGGGGATTTTTCCAATGCATTTAGCCTATTTTCCCTATTTTTGACATTTTTCACTTATTAATTTAAGTGACTTCCCAACAAAAGTAGATAGGGCAATTTTGCTAAGTTTGTATATAAGCAAACTAGAGCTAGCACTATTTGGCAGAAGAGACAGCAGGAGCACCTTGCTCAACAGGCAACTTTTCAGCAGAACCTTGGTGGATTCCCTCCAAGCCTTGGCGTTTTCTCCAAGCAGCAAATTCCTATCCCTAGCGTTTTCAACAACATTCATCGCCGGAAAGCCAAGCCCTTGGCGTTTTTTGCATCAGATCGTCGCCGGAAAGACCATCACATGCCTGGCGTTTTTCACATGCCCAACGTTTTTGGAAATGCAAGATCAGCTAGCGTTTTTGGTCAACCTCGGTCTCTAGCATTTTGGATTTCAGCAATAGAAGACTTGCAGATTCAGCCCACAAGAAGTAGCAGATTCAGCCCCATAAAGATCATCAGTTTTCAGCCATGAAGAACCTCAGTTTTCAGCCCTAAACCTGCAGATTTTCAGCGTCAAAGGACCACAGAAAACAGCCCTCCAAATCAGCGTTTTGGACTAATCGCAGATTTCAGCCCATAGCGTTTTTGGACAGCAGTAAAAGATTGCAGATTTCAGCCCTTAGGTCGACTTCGTCATCACCGTCGTCATCGTCAACATAGCCTAGCCTTGCATCAGTCTCATGCATTCCATTTGTACCAGATTGTGCAATCATAAGTAGACCACTCTCGCCGACGAGAGTGGGGCCTTCGGAGGAGGGTTTTACAACGTCTCTGGTGTCGTATCTCTCTTCTCTCTCTATCTCTCAGTCTCATACACTTGCACGCACAATATCTATTCACTTTGTTTGTGATCATAGCATTCTCTCATTAAGAACCGAAGGCTCTACCTTCCATAAGGACAAAAGGAACCTTGAGCACAGTTCAGAGCACTCATCTTGAGCAAAGCGCAAACATTCATTCCGTTGCACCTAGCACTGCTTTTAGCATCCCTTGTAATCATTTAAATATGTGGGCAGGGCCTCACAACTCGGAGCATCTGGACGCAGAGTCTGAGAGTAAGCGCCTGCCTACTCTCTTGTACTTTGAACACAGATTAATACAAAAAGAATACCGAAAGAGGCACCAGTCTTTGGGACCAATATCTCTAGGCACGGAACTCCGCCGAGCCAATGTCGAATCAATTGTGAACTGTGAACTGTTTTGAAGTGACTATTTGTGGTGTCGCGGTAGATTCTTGACTTGGAATGTCCAAGTCTGTTACAGTTGAGCAAGGCAAGATCCCACGAAGACAAGTAGTACTGGGCCACACTTAAAGACCCTATGCAGGAGGGGAGTAGACTAGTAGGACATATGGACTAGCCGGCTATACCACAACTCAGTGGAAGGTTGCTCGGCTACATAGATAGAACTCTCTTTGATTGAAGAGACATATAAAGAGTACAATGAACCACATTTTTGACCTTTTATGACAACCAAATTTGCTTTACGCACCATCAAAGAACCATTGCCAAAAACAATAGTATAGCCTAGAGCATCAAGCTTACCAACTGACACTAGACTCTTAGTCAGTTTAGGAACCTGTCTGACTCCACGAAGTATAAATTCAGTGCCATTTATCATGCATAACTTGACATCTCTCATACCGCATATATCAAGCTGATAGGAATCTCCAAGCTTGACTGAACCATGCATAGCAGTCAGTATATGTGGAGAACCATTCCCTATGGGGAGTAACATGGAAACTGGCACCTGAATCAATGATCCAATTTTGTGCATAACACTCGTCAAGAGCCAATAACGCATCTGGACTCAAATCGGCAATAAAAACAAGAACATCTGACGGCTGCTGCACGTCAAGCACAACCTTTGGAGGTGGAGATCCAACCACATTGATCTCCTCTATCTTTACATTGTTCTTAGGAGCGTCAGACTTCACAATAGCCTTGCTCTTTTCACACTGAATAACACGGCAAGTATTCTTTAAACGGCCTTTCTTACTGCAATGATAGCATTCTACATTTCTCAAGTCGCGACCTCGACTGTTGCTACGATTCTAGCGATCCTTACGATCCTGTGAACGACCGCGGCTGTGACTATGCCCACCTCTTTGCTTATGGCGATTATGGCCACTTATCATATATGCATCTCCATGCCCACCGCTATTGAGAGACTGACGTCTAATCTCCTCAATGAGCAATGCACTAGTAACATCACTGAACTTCAGTTTACCGCCTAGTGCGGAGTTACTAACCGCATTATTGAACGTATCTCAAGAAGAAGGCAAAGAGCATAGCAAGAAAATGGCCTTCATTTCATCATCAAAATTCAAACCTTTTGATGTCAGCTGAGAAAAGGTGCTATTGAACTCATTCAAGTGTGCACTAACGCTGCTGCCTTCTTTCATATTCAAACGCATAAGTCATCAAGACAACTTTGTTAGAAGCACTTTTGCCATCCCAAGCTACACACAGAGAGTCTCAAAGCTCTAATGCTATAGTCTTGTCCATAATCGTGAAGAATATGGTCTCGCCAAGATATGATCACAACTCTTCCCATTGATCATCAGTGTAAGCATTCTCTCTACGCTCTTTCAATGGTGCTGTCAGGCCCTTGTTGACCAAGACATCAAGCATACGTTGCTTCCAAATCGTAAAGTTTGTGCCATTAAACTTCTTTATGTAGTAGTTTTCCCTTTCTGAAGCACTACTACCAGCCATAACTCAAGAGAATGTGACCAAAGATTTATGGCAAAATTGATGGGAGAATTTTGATAGAGTTTCCCCTAAAATAGGAGTAGAAACTCAAGACAAAATACAGCAGAATCACTGGTTGTAAGCAATCAAGTGTACCAAGAACGTATATGGTCGACTCGCGGGAAAAATCCAGCAAAGCCTCCTCTGTATGGGGAGCAAAATCTCAAACCCGACAAGACAAAAATCAACGCATAAACTGACAAATGCAACCATTGGGCATAAGCCCGACATAAAGTGCTCAAACAAACTGTTGTGTGACTGCCAACTCGGCATCAAAAGCAAAAATGTCCGACCAGATACATAGCCCATGGCGAGGATACCAAAAGAGGAGTACTTCAGCAACTTGTATCACCGAAAGTGTCTCAACATTCGAGAACATCCAAGCTCAAGGAAACCTCACGCAAACGACCCTCCAAAGGCTAAGCAGACTCAAGTCTAACCACAATCTCAGAAAGGGCTCTTCCAGTCAGAGTATCACAAACGGTCAGGTAACTGCCAAAAATCACGCCAAATCTCCTCCACAGACAACATACATAGGCAGTAACCGCAACTCAACGTACATGAGTAATCACGCACAAACAGGTGCCAAGAACTGTTGCATGCAAAGTCCCTGCGGAGATACGCTCTCAAAAGAGCTCACAGCAGTACGCATGTGTTGTCAAAAACACATTATTTTGATATGCAAAACTCCCACTGAAACTATACCTGTAATCTATACCTGTAACCTATGAAACCTGTAGAAAACTCCACATGTAATGTCGATGCAGAAAGCTACATCTCGACCAAAAAAACGATCTACGATCGGATCTCCAATGCTAACTCCACTTGTAGTGTCGATGCCGAATCTACGCCTCTTAGCAATGTGCTCAGGAAATCGCGTCTCTCGAGAGACCACTAGCACAGAAAGTAGCTGCTCTCTATGTGCCATTGATTGAGCAAATGTCTGTCTCGCAAAGGGAATCGTGGAATCGGGCAGTATCCACAGGTGTCCATCAACAATCCACAAAAAAACCATACATCCAATCTCTTTCTGTATCTGAGAGTCATGTCGATGTCGGAGATGTCAAAACTAGAGAGGATGATGCTGATGTCTGAAATCTAGAGTCGTAAAGAACAAAAACCGGATGCACACACACACTATGTGTGTCGATGTCAAAATCGAGAAAGCCGGAGTTGTAATCGGAGAGGTCGGAGTCAAAATCGGAGAAGCCGGAGATACCCACACGCTCTCTCTCTCTCTCTCTCTCTCTCTCTCTCTCTCTCTCTCTCTCTCTCTCTCTCTCTCTCTCTCTCTCTCTCTCTCTCTCTCTCTCTCTCTCTCTCTGTAGCGTTTCTGGAAAGGAGCAGAAAGAGAAAAAAAACTAACGCTACTTTCCGGTTCAGATAGTGTTGTTTATAGTAGCCAACGATGCCTGCAAGAGAGAAAGCAAATCACCAACGTTCTGATAAGTTCACCAACGCTATGCTTTTGTTATTTGCCATCGTTACCAAATTTTCCAACGCTATGGTTGCTTTCAGCGCTACTGATTGCTTTTATTTGCTTCACACAGTTGTTTCAAAATTCCAAGGACTTGTTCTCTGCAGAGTGTCGAAGCTTCCACAAAGCTCAAAAGCTCACTATGTAGCTCAAAACGGAGCTTGTGCACGCGCCGCCGTCAGAGCCGGGAGGAACCGTTGTGGCTCTAATACCACTTGTGAGGCGAGCGGAAGCGTGCGTGAGTGCGAGTGCAAAGGTGGGAGCACAGTAGTGTGGGTGGAGCTCGGAGTGGATAATAATCCACAGCCCCTTATTCTTTTTGAATTGTTACATGAATAAGGTTAGTAATGGACGGTGCCCGGCAAGTATGGCCTGCACCCTTACAGTAATTTTGAGTATGTCGATCTGCCACTTGAAATAGCAACATACTTTTTTTTACCAATGAAAGTGCTCTCCTAGGATCCTATATGAACACATGACATGACACAAGCCAAAGGCAAATATAAAGAATTTTGACTCACATAAAGTCTCGACCAATTTACCCTCAAGTTTTGCACCTTGCAGCTCCTTAGAGCTAGCACCACAACTTAAAGACTAGAGTCCTATACATCCAACCCACACCCTAGCCTAGGTGTTATAAGCAAGCACAATCAAGGGCCTATAGTTCAAGTGCAGTGTCCTTGGACCTATTTGTAGGACTCTCATAAGTATAACCACTCTAACCTAAAGGTATAATTGCACTACAAACCCTAACGTCCATCCTAATGTCTAGGGACATAACAGTTTTCCTTGGGTCAAGCGCCACTATTGCTAGAGGAGCTGCTTGTATTGTTGCAATTTGGGTGGGTTGGCTTCAGCTTCTTCTTTGTTGTATGCTCCATAGTGTTATGTGACTCTTATAAGTTGTGAGCAATGTTCAAGAAAAGTGTGCCTAGCTTAGCCTTGATCCGGTTGAGAAACCAAATAAGCTGGTTGAAGAGAGGGGGAGAAGGAGAAAAATTTCCTCTTTGAATCTATCTTAAGGGGAATTTTGAAATTGATTATTCCTGACCACTGGTTGTGAGGAGCTAAAATCATTGTGACACCTCAAATCACATCCGAGGCAATGGGTATAGCTCTAGTATTTTGTATCCAAGTGTTGACATATATTCTGATTTTTTTTGTCATGCTACATACTAATACGTACCTTAAAGTTCATACTACGTGTATAGAAGAAAATACCTTACGCACAATACACTGCATACCTTTCCACCTTATAAGGATTCTTCTAGTTATGCTTATGTACAAGCTTCAGCCCAAAATTCCAATATTCTATGGGAATTAGTTTTGCGGGACTTTAGAACAAAGGAAATAAGCAGTGTCCCTGCACGTACCTGTAGAAATAGAGCTTCAACTTGCCATAGCAGAGCCAAACACACAGAAACTCACTGGAGCTCTAGCGGAAAAGCCTTCAACACAGACAAGGAGAAAAACAAAACTTAGCGAGAGGCCGCGAGCTGATCGACGGCGTTTTTAGCGCCCACGGCTGTCACCTTTCCACGGCCTTCACAATGACAACTAGTATGAACCTTTGACATAACTAACCACATAAATAAAAATCTACAAGCTGAGAATGAGAGTAACTTGGTATTGACAATGATTGAGGATTTATTCATACAATGAGAGAGAGAGAGAGAGAGAGAGAGAGAGAGAGTAGTGTGCGAGCAGAGACATTATGTACCTCATCAATTAGAAGAGGGCATTAAAATAACATTATATTGATTGGAAATGCAATCAATTGATTGAGAGAGAGATAGAGAGAGAGTAATATGGAAATGAAGCACAGACAGATCCTCGAAACTACCAAAATGAATTCTTGCGTTGTAAGGAAATAAGTCAAAAGGGAATATACATTACCTACTATATTTTTTTGTGATACTTCAAACAATAGTACTTTGGACAATTAGGAGGATGACGTATCAAATTATTATATCCCTCTGTTGAAGTTGCTTGCTCAGCTATGATCTCCTTTTTTTCTAATGCTACAGCTATACTTTTGCTATTTGTCGTATGCAAAACATCGAACCTAAAATTATCAGTGAACGGCTCGTATGCTGCGAAGTCTTTTCTCATTTTTTTTGGGTGGTTTTCTCGTGTGTGCCTTTCTCCTCGCGTCGTAGTTCTTTGTCACGCCTATGTATCTTCTTCCATTTTTTGTGTAGGTTGTCGAGTAGACTATATAGTTGATTTCCTTGTCTATCGCCTGCCTCTTTGATGCTGGCATCTCCGATGATGTCTCCTCCTGTGTCTGAGTTGCTTGAGTATTGTCCTCCATTTCGATTTTTATATCTGCGATACATCCCTGCACTTCATAAGCAAGTGTTATTTGTGTTCTGATTTAGAAATGCACATAGCTGTAAATAGTTCTTATACTTAAGGAGTGGATGCAATGTTTACCTGTTGATTCTTTTCTTTTTCTGAACGGGTATGTTGTTTCTCCGAAGCGTTTGTTGAACAACTCTTGATCGAAGTGCCAAGTGAAATGCTCGTCTGTTAATATTGGTTCATTTTCTTCGAGTCCCATCTCGACCCTAATTTTGTTTAATATCATGTCGCCGTTTTTCCTGTCAAGGTCGACGAGTTTGTCGAGCTCTATGTTGAAGCCAAAGTGAAACATTTCGATGGTAAACAATGAAATGCCCTTTGTCTTTGTATGTAGGCTGTAGCAATTGCAGAGCCTCTCCGTCGTGTAGTCTTCCCGCTGTTTCGTCGTATTGCAACTCGAGTTTGTTGAGTATTTCTTTCTGCAATCCGATTGCGAACCTGACCTGTTTGTCACTGTTTTGCTTCAATATCTGCTTCATTGAGTTGATCTAGCTGCGGACATGCGAGTATTGTGTCATGGTTTTATGTATGAATGTGGATGCTCCCCTGCTAAATTTGCCATTCTCATCTAGCCGGAGGTAGGATAGTTTGATGAGCCGTCGTTGCTTGTTGCAGATGAAGTGCTTGTTGCGTTACTTTTGAACAGATCAAATAGCTGCAAGTTAGGACAAAGAATAAGCATGTTGTAGGAAGAGTTTTCTATTCATTGAAACGTATTGTTTATCTTCAAGGAACATAGATTTTGGAATGTACAGACCTTGTTGGCTGCCAAGTTGTAGTTGTTTTCTTAAAAACCTGTATCACAAGAGCCAATATTAAGAAATGCATCATATGATTTTGCAAGTGAGGACGAACTTTATATGAAATGGAGTTATACAATTTTACATCACTGTACATACTCAAGTATCAGAAAGCAAATCTCTCATAGGCTCAAACATGTCTGGTGTAGGAAGCTCTAGGATCCTTATGTGTCTTCTTTCGGTGACCCACGAGAACATGACATACGTGAGGCTTGGTGTCACGTGACACATCCCAACCCTATGTGTCCGTGGACAAGCTACACCACAGCAGGGTTCAGTCAGTTCAATCAGTTTAGATTAGTAGTGATCTGGCACTTTTGTGAGTCTATTCGTAGACCGTGCATGCCCACTCACTTAGCATAGATGCATATCCTCCGGTTGCACACAGCATGATCATCGGAATTCCCATCAAAATCTATTTGCATCAGTTAGGGGAATTTTCCAGTGCATTTAGCCTATTTTCCTATTTATTGGGATTTTCACTTATTATTTTTAAGTGACTTTCCAACAAAAGTAGGTAGGGCAATTTTGCTAAGTTTCTATATAAGCAAACCCAAGTTAGCACTAAATGGCAGAAGAGGCAGTAGGAGCACCTTGCTCAACAAGCAACTTCTCAGCAAGACCAACCCCCGCGACTACTCTGGCGTTTTCTCCACAGAAGACCTAGCGTTTTTGCATCAGATCAGCCTTGGCGATTTGTGCACAGCAGATCAGCCCCGGCGTCATCACCACACAGCAGATCAGCCTAGCGTTTTTGCATTTACAGAACCCCGGCGACAAAAGGACCAATTTCAGCCCCTGGCGTTTTTGGATTTCAGAAGCAAATTAAGACCGGCATCATTCACCTAAAGTGTAGCAGATTCAGCCCGTAAAGACCATCAGTTTTCAGCCCTAAGAAACCTCATTTTTCAGCCAAGAAAACGTAGCCAAAACAGTCATTGTCAGCCACCGAAACAGTCCCGAAATTCAGCGATTAGAAGATCTCAAATTTCAGCCATCGTCGTCGTCGTCATCGGCATAGACCAAGTTGCATAGTCCATTGCATACGCATTGTACACCTTTGTGCAATCAAAGAATAGACCACTCTCGCCGACGAGAGTGGGGCCTTCGGAGGAGGGTTTTACAACCTCTCGGGTGTCGTATCTCTTCTCTCTCCTTCTCTCAGTCTCATTCACTTGCACGCACAATATCCACTCACTTTGTTCGTGACCACAGCACTCTACAAGACGGAAAGCTCTCTCTTTCCCTAAGAACTAAAAGGAACCTTGAGCAATAAAGATCACTAATCTTGAGAAAATACAACATTCATTCCGCTGCACCTAACATTGGTATCAGAGCTTTGGAAGTGTTCTGCATTACTCAAGGGAAGAACCACAAGAATTTTTTTTGCTTCTTGTGATCCCACGAACCCAAGTTTACTTGGGCGTGGCGATTCCTAATCGTGTTTTATTGAAGAGTGACAGGAATCCCAAGAAAGAATGGCTTGTCCAGCCTCCCCTTGTGTCTCTTTTCACTCATTGAGAGCGGACCGTGCACTTAGCGGCCGGCCAATCGACGTGAGGTGGGAAAAAGCAACCTTGGTGTGAGCACAAGGCCGCCAAGGGGTGCGCCCGCAAAAAGGAGTAGAACTCGGGTGAAGAGAAGATCCTTCTCAACGCGATTTGCAAGCGAAAGAAAACCTCAAGAACCCAAGACCCTCAAGACCCAAGTTCCTCGTGAACTTAAGAACCCAAGACCCCCAAGAACCCAAGTCCCTCGTGGACTTAAGAACACAAGAACCCCCAAGAACCCACGATTGCAGAATGGTCATCACTCGAAGCGGAATGGATACTTCGCTTGGAGGTGATGAGCATGAGAGAGGCGAAGAAGACTTTTCCCCACCAGGAGGTTTTTCTGACCCTTCCCCATCTACGACAAAGAATGCACTAACTCCTATGGAGGAGTTGGACCAAGAAAGAGAAGCAGAAAGAAAAGCCTACGAAGAAGATATGGCAGCCATCGAGCGTAAGTACCAAGAAAGAAGAGCAGCCATAGAAGCAGAATTTTATCCCGAGAACAAAGCACAAATGCAAGAGTTATTGCGAATCTTTTCTCAAAGGCAGGCACCGATGCAAGAGATTCGGGAAAAGGAGACTATCTCAGTCTCTTCTTCTCCATCGCATGATACACAAGATTTGCATGATTGTATGAAGCATGATGATGTTTTGAACGACAATGATAAGCACAATGATTTGCATGATGATGAGAAGCATGATGAATTGAATGATAATGATTTGCATGATGATTTGAATGACAATGATAAGCATGATGATTTGGATGACAATGACAAGCATGATGATTTGCATGATCAAGATGTGATTTCTCACAAGCATGATGAGTTGCATGAAGATGATGTGATTGTTCACAAGGATGATGTGTTAGTGGATGCTTTTCCTAGCGAAGCTAACCTCGTTGTAGATTCGATCAATCACCAAGAATCGATCTTGGCTTTCGAGTCGAGGTCCACAGATCCCCCTCAAGCTGATTCGATAGATCCCGAAGAAGCGATCTTGGCTCTCGAGCCTTGGTCCAAAGAACCATCACAGGAAGTATTATGTGTTCGCATGATTGATACGCACGCATTGTTCGAGTGTTTCATTCGTGACGGTTTCCTGTATTTTAGTCAACATCCTTATGTGATCTCTTTTCCTAGGCATGGCATATTGTATGTTGAGCACGTTTCTCTCATGGATGAGCACGAATGTATGAGGATTGTTCATGAAAAGCCGAAAAGTTTGGATGTCAGGAAGTCACATTTCATGTCTCTTCCTTGGCATGACAGAGTTTCCGAAAGAGCACATGATAGTATGAGCACCAAGCATGGGCATTTCCATTGTGATTTGCCACAGTTGATTGATTTCGATCAAACAGAAAAGATTCGAGCGCATTGTTTGCATGTGTTTGATGAACGGGTTGTCACTCCGTCTCTATGTTCATCTACATTGCATACACAGTCTTTAGCAAAGACATGATTTTTTTCCTTCACTTTACATGGACTGGGTATGTTCATGGTTTTGTGTTGGAGATTGTTTCAGGAATTTTCAGTCATGGAGATTCTTGAAGACGAAAGAAGCAGGATTCTAGACGAAGTTGAAGCATCAAAGGAGCCACAGAAGACTTTGAGTCGCTTTCAGCGCGGCCCAAAGAAGCAAGCGTTGCAGACCTTTATGAAGTTCAAGTACCGCTCGACCCACACATCAGAGTGGGCCCGCGAAGAGTCCCTTCCAGGATTCCGGATGATGTTGGCGATCTCCCTCGACGCCATACAGTTCGGTACCAGTACCTCACTTTGAAAAGGAGGGGATGTCACGTGACACATCCCAACCCTACGTGTCCGTGGACAAGCTACACCACAGCAGGGTTCAGTCAGTTCAGTCAGTTTAGATTAGCAGTGATCTAGCACTTTTGTGAGTCTATTCGTAGACCGTGCATGCCCACTCACTTAGCATAGATGCATATCCTCCGGTTGCACACAGCATGATCATCGGAATTCCCATCAAAATCTATTTGCATCAGTTAGGGGAATTTTCCAGTGCATTTAGCCTATTTTCCTATTTATTGGGATTTTCACTTATTATTTTTAAGTGACTTTCCAACAAAAGTAGGTAGGGCAATTTTGCTAAGTTTCTATATAAGCAAACCCAAGTTAGCACTAAATGGCAGAAGAGGCAGTAGGAGCACCTGCTCAACAGGCAACTTCTCAGCAAGACCGACCCCCGCGACTACTCTGGCGTTTTCTCCACAGAAGACCTAGCGTTTTTGCATCAGATCAGCCTTGGCGATTTGTGCACAGCAAATCAGCCCCGGCGTCATCACCACACAGCAGATCAGCCTAGCGTTTTTGCATTTACAGAACCCCGGCGACAGAAGGACCAATTTCAGCCCCTGGCGTTTTTGGATTTCAGCAGCAAATTAAGACCGGCATCATTCACCTAAAGTGTAGCAGATTCAGCCCGTAAAGACCATCAGTTTTCAGCCCTAAAAAACCTCATTTTTCAGCCAAGAAAACGCAGCCAAAACAGTCATTGTCAGCCACCGAAACAGTCCCGAAATTCAGCGATTAGAAGATCTCAGATTTCAGCCATCGTCGTCGTCGTCGTCGTTGTCGTCGTCGTCATCGGCATAGACCAAGTTTCATAGTCCATTGCATACGCATTGTACACCTTTGTGCAATCAAAGAATAGACCACTCTCGCCGACGAGAGTGGGGCCTTCGGAGGAGGGTTTTACAACCTCTCGGGTGTCGTATCTCTTCTCTCTCCTTCTCTCAGTCTCATTCACTTGCACGCACAATATCCACTCACTTTGTTCGTGACCACAGCACTCTACAAGACGGAAAGCTCTCTCTTTCCTTAAGAACTAAAAGGAACCTTGAGCAATAAAGATCACTAATCTTGAGAAAATACAACATTCATTCCGCTGCACCTAACACCTAGTGCGAAAACTTGTTTGATGTTGAGTATGGCCTTTTTAGCTATTGTTGCACCCTGCGATTTGTGACCCATTATTGCATATGCTAGTATTAAAGGGAATGTATATTTGTGGTAATATTTGAAGTTGAATGCCCTAGTGGAGTGTTTTGTATGCCGAATGGTGATTTTGGTATTTGTGTTCTCTATGAGCACACTGATCGCGTCTACTAGACCGTTGCAATCATGGGATATATTCTTGACCCTGCATGTGGCGCCGTTTGCAGCGCCAATTTCCAAGTCGAGATTTGAGGTGACATTACACTTTGCACCAACAGCGACATTGTGTATTTCATTGAAAGAGCTATCGTTGACCCAGCTTTCTAAGAGTGGCTTGTTGTCCGCATTTCTTTTTAACGCTATTCGGAATATCTGTTCGTTTGCAAAACTCCTTTGCAATATGATGTCATTGTATCTTCGAGCGTCGTCGCGATGGGTGCAAATGATTGTGGTGTCTTCGTCCATAGTTTCCAATAGTTCTTGTTCGTTTATGATGCACTCTGAAAGCGTGCTTGTTATCTCTTCTTCGGTTGGCTTTCTTTGTCTAATTGTATGCAGAAAGTTGAGGAATATTGGGTCCGCTGCATGTCGAACTGAGAATGTCATCTTGTGGACAATGCCATGCTTGAAGTGTGCCGATTGTGTAATTGTACATACATGACAAAAAGGCCCAGGGTGCTTACAGACGGGCGGTAGCTGTGCGAAGTCTCCAAAGACAAGCACTAATTTATTGCAGAATGGATCATGAATTGATATGTTTGTGACATTGACAAGTTGGCGAACGACCATGTTGAATGTTGTGCTTGTGAGCATTGATATCTTGTCCATTATGATAACGTCAGCCTCTTTGATGGATGTGAATCTCTCGTCTCCTGGATTTATTGATTCTGGATAGTGTTTATTCGAGCCCACCGTTATCTTGAATTGATAGTGCACTGTTTTTGCGGCACTGCTTAGCCGAGATGCAGCTGCGCCAGTTGACGCTGTCAATATGACTGTCTTGTTTTGTTGTACGAACCTGGTCGTCATGTATTTGATGAGGAAGGACTTTCTCGATCCTGGGACAACCGTGATAATGTGGAGGCCGGATGTTCTGGTGATGTGTCTTCGAAAATCTTGTGTTGTTCAGGAGTGAGTGTTGCGTTACGGACATCGGCGAACTCCTTTAGAAGCTGCAGCATGTTATGTCTACTAGTTTCCTTTGTATCATTTATCTCTACACGGCTTGAATGAATCGGACTCTCGCGGTTCAGGAAGAGCTTCTGGTGGATCAAGTTCACAATGTGCCCCGTGTTCTCGTTTAAAAGCATGTTTCGTTGTGTGTACTCGTTGATGTACATCTCAAGGTTCTCCTCGTCTCTTATTAATTGTCGGATTTTGCATTCTGTAAAGTAACAAGACATTGGGTTTTGTTGCGAGATCAGATCGGATTCAGTTCTAAATGTTGAAGAAGAAGCCCTCCGGTTGGTGGCCAGGGTGGTACTCGGTGAATCGTACGAGCCGGTGATTTTCTAGTACCAAGTTGTTGTAGGCATCGTACATCTGGCTCTTCTGAGATCCTGTGGTGGTGTTCTCGATCTTGAAATTTTTGTGGTACCTTCAGAACGTGTATTGCTCTAGCTGCAATGGCCTTGCACAGTACAAGTCAATTGGGTGCATAACAATCGTTTGACTCTGTGATAACAATCTTTGTCTTAGTGAAGGTGGCGATGAGTCGATATATTCCACGGCTTCGCTTCTTGTGATGATTGGAATTTGCAGGCAATTTAGTGCTGCCTCTATTGCTGAAATCGGCTTGGACATTATCGATGTTGCAATTACGCGGAGCTTGACCTTGTCTAGTCCATTCAAGCCGAGCCTTGCTGCGTTCTCTTCTGGTAGGTTCAGTGGACCCATTGGCTCTGTCTTCATTGCGTACTTTAGCAAGTAGTGAGATATAGATGAGTTGGTCATACGTTGGATGTTCATGTGCGCTCGACACAGCAGCAAGATTGTCGGGTGGTTGGGAACTACGTTACGGTGTTCATCTCCGGGCCGATAGTACAACCATCTTGATGTTTGTGGGTCCATTACGGGCTTGGTTGATAGCTGAGGACTGAATGGAAAGCCATATTTGCATGCAGAGTGTTGGCCCATTACCCAGCAAGCGGACTTGCATTTGTGAATTTGTTTTCTTGTGACGAGGTGATGTAAATGGTTCGAGAAGTTCAAAGGAGGCTGTTGTGGGTCAAGTATGTATGCCGCTATTTCATCTGCTACCGACTCAATGTCGCCTCGGAAAATCCACAAAATCAGATGAGCATGCAGCGATCCTCGGTTTTGTATCTCGTACCTTAAAAGATGATGCTCTATTTCGCCTAGGACTTTGCTCCCCCCAAAAATATGGTTGTTTAAGAAGACGTGCAGACGCTCGTGGAACAACACGGCACACTCGACAGGACAATCTTTCCATGTAGCTTCCATTGAATGAATGGGCAGTATTTTCGATTACTGTAATTTCGTTCCACCTGCTTTTTGTGACTTCGTCCGCTGTAAATGTCAGGAACAAATCAGGTAGGCTCCACAAGTCAACCATTGTGATGAGATCTTTGAGGTTCTTTCGATGCCATGATGGAGTGCCAGGCATTGTTGACGGAAGCTTGTATCTTATAATGTTTCTTACTGCATCTTGGTTGGATGCATTCTTGTGCTTCCTCTTATACGCGTCTATGTCACGCTGCGACATCGTCGTGTTTGTAGAATTGAAAATCATGATTGCTCTCTTGAGTTGGTACATGATGACTATATATGGCTTGTACAAGGTATACACGGAGAACAACATGTTGATCCTCATCCTGATGTAGTCACTGAATCGGGTGTCTCCTTCGTAGTTTCCGCACCCGAACGGGAATAAAAAAGGGAACACAGCGTTTTCTATTGTCACGTCTTTGGCCTCTGAGTGGCTAGCAAGCATCCCATTGTACCTGAAGATAGTCGTACGCTCAATGAGGCCTGAGCCCTCACGGAGCTTTACTGAGCCAAACTCATGAGAGTCTGTTCTGGTATAGGCCCTGCTTCTTGAGGTGGCGTACGTGTTTTCAAGAATGCTCATCTCACATTGCGCTTCTGCTTCCTCCATCAATGCAAAAGGCTCCATTTCTGAGTGGCTTGTTATGATTGACGTAACAGCGTCTGGTGTCAACACACACAAAGTGTTTTTTTTGTGGGGTTGCTCTGCCACTGTCTTATACATCTTGATAACTGGATTATGGAGTAAGTTGTAGGCCAAAATGTCTGATAAGCGCGAGGACGCGAGCAGCTTTCATAGTTGTTGTATATTTACTGCTTTTGTCCAATAGATCAGAGGGTCATGAAGCAAGGATCTTTTTTCAAGTACGCCGTATGCTACAGCGTTCGCAGAGCTTATGACGTTTAAAGAAATGTCAACTATACTGAGGAGTTGAGTGTGAAGCTGGTTGGATCCCAGGATACGTCGGACATAGTCTGGTAGCAGTACTACTATGCCTTTGGTCCTTATGAAACCGGCCCGTAGGGCGGTAGGCGTTGGCTTTCACCTGAAATTCTTTACTTTATACACACACACAGAGCACTTTGCAAAGAGAACCCGCGACGGGAGTTAACACTTGAATACACACACGGCTCGGAAGCTAGAATGCTCCGAGCAGACGCCGACAACCTGTAGGCCCCAAAATTGGCGCCCCTTTCGGTATTTCTTTATTCTTTAGGAGGGTAAATTACAAGGTAAGGTCCTGAGAATCCTTCACGTGTATTCACCTAGATACCATTTGATTTGGCCAAATTTCGGCAGCATAACAACCCCAAAACTTGCGCGAAACCAATTCCCCTGCTGGAACTCGCTTGCACTGGCGTATACCCTCTGATTCCTGTCCAAAAACAGTAAATTCAGCCCGCTGTATTTACTGGTTTTTGCCCTGTTTTCAGCCCCAAACAGTCCCCTAACTGTCCTTTGCCAGTGGGGCACGATTCCCAATGATCTTGGCGTCCGTACGACTGAAAAACGGTGAATTTACAGCGCATACACAGCGCTGATTTTGCACCTGTATGGTGAGGTTATGACCCTCACCAGTGCCTGCTTTGGAGCAGCAGTTAGCTACCCCTGTTCCTGCTCAAGGAGGCTCTTGCCTCAGCACAAAAGCATGAACCCACACAACTGTACATCAGTCAAATGAGTAGCCCTCTTGTGGGGCATCACATAACTGCACGTAGGGGAGAGAGAGAGCAGTGTGTAGTGTGCAGGGCATCACTCCTAGCACCACACTGTACATGAGAGGGAAAGAAAGCACTCCATAGCTCTTAACCTGTGACAAAAGCTGAAATGAGGCCTCTCCCAGCATAAAAATCAGCGACCATTTCTCTGCAAGAGGAAAGTTCACGAAAATGTGACACTTGGCGCATTTTCAAGCATTTTCCCGTTTCGGGTTTGCCGCTTAAAAATATCCTGACCGGTTGCCCAATTGACTTCACGGCAGAGTTATAAAATGTTCCCCTAGTCATACCGGAGGTAATGACGCGAACACATTTCACGGCCCAAAATAGCAGTTCCCTAAATTTTAGGAGATGCTTCCGTTGGGCTCCCACTAGTCTTCTGACCATCTATCCTCATTGGGACCGCATCCAAAAGTGCAATGTGGCCCAACTGTCGGATACTTTTTGTTGGAAGTCCCACCTTGACTTTACGCCTTAATTGAGTTCACTTCCTAGTATCCACCAACTTGCTAAGTGCGACGGGGGGACCTATATGATCTTGCTCTGAGCCTAGACATCCTCTTACCATACGAATTCCAGTGCCGACCACTTCCCGTCTGCGGGTGAATCTACCGTTCACACTGGCCATACAATGTCCGACCGTTTGCTACTTCAAAAAGAGGGTCTCAAAACAAATAAAATAAACCCCATTGGAAAGAAACCAACAACCAAGGTTAGCAGTTGCCACATCTCTGTGACATGGTTAATAACTGCCACGTCCTCGTGACATACCCCCCTCTTGAAATCGCAAACGTCCTCGATTGCATACCATAAATACACGCCACTGATGATCTTGTGCTATCAACACTCTTTTATCATCGCATGTATCCGCAACAAAGGTCGCAACATACATAGATACAAATGACTTAATGAGGCCTTCATACTTTTGCCATTTCTATCTATGGCACTGAATTCATATGTACATTTGATGTACTAGCTCTATCATTACCCCTCCTTTGCACACGTTGGGTTGGGGCATAAGTAGGCTGTAACCCAAAGGCTTCAAGGTAGAGCTGCAATACATTTGGTGACTCTGACAGTTCATGCTCTTCCATCCACTTTGCATCCATAGGTGGATAGTTCTTGAACTTCACCAAATAACGTCTTGCAACTTGTCCTTTAACTTTTCTGTCCTTATGTGCCAAAACTTGCTCAGGTACCAGGATCTCATCAAGTTCCTCAACTTCTGGCTGATCCTCAACTGGCATATCTTCTGGCACATCACCCACGAAGGGTCTTAGAAGACTCACGTGAAATGCATTATGAATCTTCCACGCATCAGGCAATTTCAGCCTGTAAGCCACATCGCTGATCTTGTCAAGCACTTGAAAAGGCCCATAGTAACGCATGCTGAGCTTAGGAAACAGCCGTTCCTTGCTCTTCATCTTCTTTAACCTTGCCTTTTCGAACCTTAAGAGAACCCAATCACCAGGTGATAGTAGCAATTCACGACAGTGACGATCAGCAGCCTTTTTCTGTTTTGCCTGAGTCTTCTCCAAGGCAACTTTAATCTTCTTATACATCTCATCCATGTTCTCAACATATCGATCTGCCTCAAAGATCTTGTCCTTTGTGTGCAAAATGGGAGGAACCTTTTTGCCGCCTTCAACAATTTCAAAAGGTGCTTTGCCAATAGACGAATGCACCGTATTATTGTACGCATACTCAAGCATAGGCAAATACTGTTCCCACTTGCCCTTATTATCTGACACATAGCATGTCAGCAGATCTAAGACAGTAGAATTGGCCTCTTCTGACTGTCCATCAGTTTGTGGATGAAACGAAGACGAGAACTTGGGCGTAGTACCCATGTTCTCAAACAATCCTCTCCAAAACAAACTGGTCATGCGAGGATCACGATCACTGATAATCGATTGTGGCATACCATGGTACTTAAACACATTGTACATGAACAAGCGCGCCATCTGATCAGATTTTATCTTCTTCCTGACAGGGATAAAATGGGCCTGCTTGCTGAACCTGCAGATAATGGTCCATATACCATCATTCCCTGTTGGCGTCCTTGGAAGATCAAAGATAAAGTCCATAGCAATGCTTTCCCATGGCTTATCCGGAATCAGCAGTGGTTGTAACAACCCTGGTGCCTTTTGCCTGTCAAACTTGACCTTTTGGCAAACTATGCATGCTCGCACAAAGGCATCCACATCTCTCCTCAAGGTAGGCCAATAGAAGAACGTCTCTACCGCTTTAACTGTTGCATCAATGCCACGATGCCCTACATACGGTGGGACATGACTCTCTTCCATGACCTTATGTCGCAATGGCCTAGTGACACAAAGTCTGCCATGCATCATCATAAAACCATCTCTGAGGAGGTAGTGCTCGTGATGTTGCCCCTCTTGTAACTGTTCAAAGATCCTTGCAAAATCTTCATCAGCAATATACTGTCCCTTCATGTCATCTAACTCATGATGATAAGGAATTGACACAGCTGAAATTTGTGGCTTTCTTGATAACGCATCAGCCACAACATTCTTCTTGCCTTCCACATGCATAATCTGGAAGTGGAACATGGAAAGAATGTTTGCCCATCGCATATGCTTTTCGGATAACTTTGACTGTGTCAAGAAGTATCGCAAGGTCTGATGATCTGTTTGGACAACAAAATCAGCACCTAAGAGGTAGTGCTTCCAGCTAGAAAGCGCATGAATCACGGCCAAGAGCTCTTTCTCATAGACTTGCATAGTCCTCTCTGGCCCTTGCAAAATTCGGCTTTCATAGGCTACTACCCGTCCATCTTGCATTAGCACTGCTCCGATGCTACTGCCACACGCGTCACACTGGACCACAAATGACTTCCTGAGATCTGGCAAAACAATAACTGGATCTGAAGTCAACTTTTCCTTTAAGAGACTAAAAGCTGAAATCTCTTTTTGGGTCCATCTGAAAGTGACCTCTTTCTTTTGCAATGCGTGAAGAGGCGATGCTATCTCTGCGAAATTTCTGATAAACCTTCTATAGTAGGAACACAATCCCAAGAAGCTTCTGACATCGTGCACAGTCTTCAAGTCTGGCCATGTCTTGATAGCTTCGACCTTTGCGGGATCCATTCTAACACCATCCTTTGAGATTATGTGGCCCAGAAAGTGGATCTCTTCGAGGAAGAATTCACTTTTCTTAGGATTGACAAGTAACCTGTGACTGCGCAGCAATTCGAACACAATGGTCAAGTGACGCCTATGCTCCTCTTCATTCTTCGAATACACAATCATGTCATCGAAGAATGTTCCAACAAACTGTTGATGCGAGCGGAAAATCCGGTCCATCATTCTGTTGAACGTGGCAGGAGCATTTGTTAGCCCAAACGGCATCACTAGAAACTCATAAAGACCAAATGTCGTTCTAAACGCAGTCTTGTGCACATCCTCTGGGCTTATACGAATCTGATGGTACCCACTCTTCAGGTCTATCCTGCTGAAAATTGCAGCACCCTCTAAACGATCGAGAATATCATCAATGCGAGGAATAGGGAACCTATTCTTGATGGTATTCTTATTCAACGCACGGTAATCAATACACATGCGCCATGAGCCATCCTTCTTCTGCACTAGGAGCACTGGGGAGCAAAAGGGTGAAGAACTAGGCTGAATCAGCCCCTTCTCTAATAGCTCCTCAATTTGGCCCATAATCTCTTTCTGCTGCGCCGCACTAACCCTGTAGGGAGGTCTATTTGGTGGGCTACACCCTGGCACCAAATCTATCCGATGGTCCTCAGGTCTCTCTGGCGGCAATTGCGACGGTAATGAATCAGAAAAACAATCACTAAACTTTTGCAAAAATGCTGACCTTTCTTTATCTAACACAGATAAATTTGACTGATCCTTATCTGAGACATCACGTGCAAAAATCAAGTACACAGAAAGATGATTCTTTATTACAGAAGTGATAGCAGAAGCAGATACAATAGGGACTGACTCTCCTTTAAGCTTTACATCCAAGATGTGAGTTTTGCCCCTATGCTGTACAGTGATCTTTTTGTTGTAGGCATCCAAGACTCCATGCACTCGGAACATCCACGGGATCCCCAACAAGGCGTCACAACCTTCCAACGGCATGATGTAAAACTCTTCAGTGTCCACATACGACTGAATATGCAGACGCAGTTTTCCAATGATGGGAGTAACACACTCTGAGTGGCCAGGACATGCCAACCCTGCCTCTGCTGTGTACCCCATCTCTTCAGCTTTGATGCCCAGCTTCATAGCTAACTCTGGTGAGATAAAGTTGGCTTTGGCACCTGGATCAAAGAAGATGAGTGCCGTATGATCCCTAACTTTACCCCATGCCCTGCATAACTCACTGGCATCTGTGCTGGGCCTGTCACCCACCATGTCTGGCACTAAACCTGCCGTGGGTTTTGGCTTCTTGCCTTTCTGGTCTTCTTTATCCTCTGAGTCAGCTGGCCTTTTTCTTTGTGGACAATTGATAGAAATATGACCAGGCTGCTCGCATATAAAGCATTTGTTCTCAGCCATTAGGACCTTCTTTTCCTCGAGCGACTTGCGCACAAAAGGCTTCCTTTTCTGTTTCTTTGCCTGCGCTCCAGAAGTCCCAGCTGGATCCTTGTCTTTGGTGGCCTGTTCTGAGCCCTGTGACGCATCAAGAGCCGTTTTCACAAAGGGCTTCTTCGCTGAATTTTTCTTTTGCTGCCCTCCTTTATCACTGCTCGGAAATCCACTGTCCTCTACTTTCAACAGGGCAAGACCAGTGTTCGCAACTTCCATAAGCTGAGTAAGGGTAGCCACTCTGTTCTTTGTACAGTAATCGCGAAGCCCTTTAGGCAGCCCACAACAATACTTCTCTATCTTCTCTGTCAATGGCACAAATCTGTAGGAGGTCACTGAGAGTAATGCTTTACAAAACCTCCTATTGTACTCCAGCAAGCTCTTGCACGAAGCTGCCGTAAGCTGGTGCCAATCTGTCAGGACATCGGCTTCAAATTCATTTGATAGCCAAGCAGATGCAAACATTTGCTTGAAGTAAACCCAAGTGGCGGGTGCCTGTCCTTGCATTAACAATGTCGTCCACCATGTCAGCGCATTGTCCTTTAAGAAAGTGGCAGCTTTCCTACCTTCGAGGCCTCTGTAAAATTCCCTCCCGCATAAGCTGTATCAAACTGCTGGAGGAAAGTGAGTGCCTTTGTCTTGTCCTCGAAACCACTGAAGGTACTGAACTTTACCGCTGCACCACCTTCTTTGTAAGCCTTCGGCTTCTCTAGTGCCCCCAAGTTGTCATACGGAATGGTCTGCAACATGGGCACTGTACTAGGTATGATCGGCACGCCTTGGCCATTCACATTTTGCGTAAGAGGTGCGATATCTGGCTGCTGTCCAGAAAAACCAGCCATGCCAAAATGAGCCTGTGGCACCCCAAACTGGCCCTGGTTGCCGTGGAAACCTTGCTGCATGCCGATAATACCATACATGGGGTTTGGCATAATGCCTTGCATACCCCCGAACACTGTTCCTGGCATGTACGGCTGACTTCCAGACGCATAACCAGCCATACTTTGGAACACTGATCCACCCCCGAAATACCCAGGATGTACCGTGGGTGGTGGAAAAACTGAGTGCATAGCCTGGTATCCAGCTCCCTGTCCATTCAAGACAGCATGCTGGCTCTGAAAGGTGGCGGGCTGAACTGGCATAACCTGTGGAATAGGCATTCTAGCCACCTGTTTAAGCACGAGAGGAACCTGCTTTGGAGCCCCCGACTCCGCAACATGCGAGTGTTCCCTTTCCTCCTGCGCCTCATGAAGTACCTGGGCTTGAGCTTCAACAAGCTCCGTACGCGGCGTAGGTTGCCTATTTTGCTGTTGCACTGGTGGCGCTTGCAAGAATTCCATAAACCTCGGATTCTGCACCAGCTGCGAAAAGACATTCACCGCGGCAACTAACTGAGTCTTAAACGCATCATCCTCAAGTTGCCCTGTCATAAAGCCCTGTACTACTGGAGGGACATTCACGTTGACAGGAGGTACAGATTGACGTGGCCGTGAGCTCTCGCCAATCTCAAAAACCATAGGAATCTCCTGCCTGTCCTTTGGAGAGAAACCCTCTTCCATAATTCCCTTCCCCTTGTCGGCCATAGTGTAATCCCCGTGTTCTTGCACTGTGTGTCTTTACCCTGAACAATCCAGGCTCACTCTTTGAGGAAAAAGTGATTGAGGTCCCGGCAACGGAACCATGAAACCGGCCCGTAGGGCGGTAGGCGTTGGCTTTCACCTGAAATTCTTTACTTTATACACACACACAGAGCACTTTGCAAAGAGAACCCGCGACGGGAGTTAACACTTGAATACACACACGGCTCGGAAGCTAGAATGCTCCGAGCAGACGCCGACAACCTGTAGGCCCCAAAATTGGCGCCCCTTTCGGTATTTCTTTATTCTTTAGGAGGGTAAATTACAAGGTAAGGTCCTGAGAATCCTTCACGTGTATTCACCTAGATACCATTTGATTTGGCCAAATTTCGGCAGCATAACAACCCCAAAACTTGCGCGAAACCAATTTCCCTACTGGAACTCGCTTGCACTGGCGTATACCCTCTGATTCCTGTCCAAAAACAGTAAATTCAGCCCGCTGTATTTACTGGTTTTTGCCCTGTTTTCAGCCCCAAACAGTCCCCTAACTGTCCTTTGCCAGTGGGGCACGATTCCCAATGATCCTGGCGTCCGTACGACTGAAAAACGGTGAATTTACAGCGCATACACAGCGCTGATTTTGCACCTGTATGGTGAGGTTATGACCCTCACCAGTGCCTGCTTTGGAGCAGCAGTTAGCTACCCCTGTTCCTGCTCAAGGAGGCTCTTGCCTCAGCACAAAAGCATGAACCCACACAACTGTACATCAGTCAAATGAGTAGCCCTCTTGTGGGGCATCACATAACTGCACGTAGGGGAGAGAGAGAGCAGTGTGTAGTGTGCAGGGCATCACTCCTAGCACCACACTGTACATGAGAGGGAAAGAAAGCACTCCATAGCTCTTAACCTGTGACAAAAGCTGAAATGAGGCCTCTCCCAGCATAAAAATCAGCGACCATTTCTCTGCAAGAGGAAAGTTCACGAAAATGTGACACTTGGCGCATTTTCAAGCATTTTCCCGTTTCGGGTTTGCCGCTTAAAAATATCCTGACCGGTTGCCCAATTGACTTCACGGCAGAGTTATAAAATGTTCCCCTAGTCATACCGGAGGTAATGACGCGAACACATTTCACGGCCCAAAATAGCAGTTCCCTAAATTTTAGGAGATGCTTCCGTTGGGCTCCCACTAGTCTTCTGACCATCTATCCTCATTGGGACCGCATCCAAAAGTGCAATGTGGCCCAACTGTCGGATACTTTTTGTTGGAAGTCCCACCTTGACTTTACGCCTTAATTGAGTTCACTTCCTAGTATCCACCAACTTGCTAAGTGCGACGGGGGGACCTATATGATCTTGCTCTGAGCCTAGACATCCTCTTACCATACGAATTCCAGTGCCGACCACTTCCCGTCTGCGGGTGAATCTACCGTTCACACTGGCCATACAATGTCCGACCGTTTGCTACTTCAAAAAGAGGGTCTCAAAACAAATAAAATAAACCCCATTGGAAAGAAACCAACAACCAAGGTTAGCAGTTGCCACATCTCTGTGACATGGTTAATAACTGCCACGTCCTCGTGACACCTGACGCATCTGTCGCAGCTGGAGTAACATGACCAATGTATCGATACTCCTTCCTTTTTGACAGCGTTCAAGAATGTCATGCTAGCTAGACTAACACGGGCATTGTCTAGCAATTTCTTTCCGAGGCGAGTTTTTGAGAATGTGGAAGTTCCGCAACCGGCACAAATTGTAAAGTTTTGGATGCAGCAACGCACTGATCTTGCCAACGTTGTGATAGAATGTTGATTCCAGTCCACGAACTTGCAGCTGCACTCAAACTCTCTTTCCTCTTTTTTATTATTCGTTGTTTTGCTACTTGCCTCTTTCTTTTCTGACTGAGTTTGTCCATCACCATGCTTGGGATCTGAAAGCATTAATTACAATATGAAACATCCTATCCATTAGAGATTCTTAATTGTGGTTTGGTTTTTCAATGATGCAGGAAATGCAGTACGTGCTCGCATGCTAGTGCTCATAAAAAAAAGAAAAAACCATACGCAAGTATGGTGGGGAGGTGGCACCGTCCTCACCCAAGTTTTATAAACCATAGGGAATGTGCCATTCCCCGGTCACCTTTTTTCACCTCCAGTGTTGGAGGGACACCAATGCTTCTCCTCAAAGTGTTGGAGGGATACCTTTCCATTATTTGGAGTTTGTATATTTATGTGTGTTGCATTAGTTATTCTATAAAATAAAGTAGATAGCATTAGGACGTCCATCTTAGTCTTATATACATTGACTTCTACATTTATCACTCGATTGTTCTTGCTTCTTGGGGGATGGAGTTGCTCTGCTCATGTTTTTATGAGACTTGGGTGTATGAGTAGATATCAAGAGGAAGAAATGGGCGAGGAAGCTGGGTGTAATGTTTCCCAGCAATGTCAATGCCTATGATGAGGAAGAACTGATGCATGAAGTTTGATGCAATGCTGGTCATGCCCCGTGTGATGGGGAGTTGTTGGCTTGCGAGGCAGAGGTAAATCTTGAAGACTGCTGGGGCGGAGACTGTCAGGAGCCTCAAGAGGCGACAAGGTTTCGTGGCGTGCTCAATTGTGAAGAAGCAAACTATGGGACAGTTGAGCAGCCCACGAGTGCAAAACATGCCAGACGTAAATATGCAAGTAACCAAGAGGGAATGCAGCTGAATGGGATGCTTGAGCAGACCTGGGACAGTCAAGGGCTAATGTTTCAAATAGGCCATAGAGAGTTTAGCTGGATGTTGAAGGCAGTTGGTTGATGGGTTCCCCCTCGTCAAAGAGGATTGTTCACAGAGTGGGAGCACAACATGAGTGCGCATGAGAATAGCCAGCGTAGTAGAGACCAGATCACTACGACCAGACGATGTAATGAAAAGGGTGGCAGAATTTTCGATGGTTTTTGCATGAACCATATGGTGCTTTCCTTGTGAACCCGGTTACTGCAGATCCTACTGTGCTTCAACTCATCTCAGCCTTTCCCCTCTTTGGCACTGCTAGCCCATACGCTACGCCATCAACGCATCCGGCCCATCTTGCCGCCTCTCCATTTGAAGCTTCTACTAGCCGTGATGCTAAACCAGAGGTTCTCCTTCAACCCACACGAGCATTTCTTCAACCTGCTCATGCTGCTGCTACCGGTGTACACCTGTCAGCCTATACACCTGCATGGTGCTCATGATGATGAAGTAAACGCCACCTCTTTGGCTCATCTAGCTGCTCACACTGAGCAAACCTGGGCGATCTCTTCTACTGCCGAGCACCCCGCCTTGGGTCATTGACCCACTGCACTTGCGGCTTTCATGATCCTGGTTCAAACCAGCACAGCCGGGCGGCCTCTTGAAGCACCTGATGTAGACGAACCTGTTGTGGCCATGATTGTTGTTTACCCTGCAGAAGAAGAGTTTTTTCACCAAAATGTCTACCGCACATGATGCTGCACACCCCAATGATGTTCCTCCTAGCTTTGCGCTCGCAGATGCCAACGCCACACTTGATGCTAAAGCTCTTGCTGTGGTTAAATCCACAAGAAGCCAACCCCTTGCATATAGTGCTTTCCTTGCGAACACGGTTACTGCAGGTCCTACTATGCTTCAACCCATCTTAGCCCTTCCCCTCTCTGCCACTGCTAGCCCAGGCGCTACGCCATCAACGCACCCAGTCCCTCTTGCGGCCTCTCTGTACCTGCCAATTCCAACTTGCACCGTGATCATGAGTACTCTCGCCGCAAGGAAGCATGCCACGTATTTCTCTATCTAGTGAGCCACAAAACTTGCAGTTCCAATTGATCCCAGGAACTTATTTCTAGGCTTTGCAACATTTTGAAAAACATACCATTCCTCGACTGCTATTTCCTCTTTCAAATCGCCACAAGGTGATCTCGCTCTCTCTCTCTCTCTCACGCGTGCATATTCGACTGCTAATTCCCCTTTTAGATCGCCACAAGCTGATCTGTCTCCGTACTAGTGCAAATAAAGAGACACAAGACTTGGCCTTCTTCCCGGCGCCCCAACCGCTCTAGATGAGCGATCGACGTCAGCCTCAAAACTTAAAGATTTCTTTGAAGTCTCCTATCGGCCAGCGACCAATGAGTACTTAGAGCGGGGTAATTGTCAAGCCACAAATACTCGAAGTTGCATCCAATCGAGGAGTAGTCCATTTCAAGTTGTTCTGCCTCCTACCCCGCTTTACTATCTGATTCATATTGCACACCATGTGCTCGAATGTACTTGCCATCTACAAAAATTAGACCTCATGCTCACCCAGCTTTTCGTGGTTTTGGCAAGCTGGCAAAATACACCCTCCCATGCCCGTGTCAATTAGTCACGAGGGGGTTCCCCCGATAGAATTTTGGTTTCGAGGAATTTTCTAAACGTCCTCCAAATGTAAAGTCTCTCCCTAGCCTCCTCCCGACGTCGGAGTGCTAATTGATGTTCATGCATTGCTAGCAACCTGGAGGCGAAGAAGACATGATGGGTCCAAAGAAGAGGGGCGATGCAAGTAGCACGAAGGTAACTTCCAGCAGCAGCAGCACTAGTCGTCCTGCGAAGAGTGTGGCGCAGGTATAGCTCTCGACTGAGAACCAACATCGCTTGTGCCGCCTACTTCAAAACACCAACAATCTCAATGCCAGCAGCAGTGCAAGGGAGTCCATTGCCTTAAAGGAGCCGCTTGGTGTAAATCAGCTCTCTCTCTCTCTCTCTCTCTCTCTCTCTCTCTCTCTCTCTCTCTCTCTCTCTCTCTCTCCTGCTCCTGCTCCTGCTCCTGCTCCTGCTCAGGTGATTGCAGTATATTACGTACCTACTCAGGTGGAGTGTGCATGCATGTGATCCCAAGATATTAGCTGGACATTGCAGAGTCAACATAGTTAAAATCATTATAAGCAACAGCTAGCGCTCTCTCTCTCTCTCTCTCTCTCTCTCTCTCTCTCTCTCTCTCTCTCTCTCTCTCTCTCTCTCTCTCTAAATCCTCAGGCGCCCAACACTGATGAACGCGTTCTCTCTCTCTCTCTCTCTCTCACACACACACACAAAGGCACGTGTAACTACCTGACTGCCTTGAATCGAAGATCTTCAAACCCTGCGAGTGCTGGTTACGGCTGCTTGCTGCGTCCTGCGTTTACCGTGATCGCTGGCGTTTTTACTTCGTTAGCGTAGAAGGAAAATTCAAAACTGTGGCCTCTCAGTAATCCACGTGGCTAGGTTTTTTTCGTTTAATATAGCTCCTATGCTTTTATTAATGCCGTTCTGCGAATCCGTTTGGTTCTTCTTCTACAAGGCTTTCCAACAACCCTTTTGGGTTTGATATGATATGGGCTTCCAAATCTACAACAATGGTGGTGAAGCTGCACTCTGTAGCATATGGAACCATCACCACAAGTGTTTTCTGTGCCTTCTTTGTCATCATCAGCCTCCCCATCATCGCATTTACTACATTCTCTTCTTAGTTAGTTACATCTTCTTCTTAGTCAGTTACATTGCATTCAAGACTGTGGCCTCTCAGTAATCCACGTGGCTACGTTTTTTTCATTTAATATAGCTCCTATGCTTTTATTAATGCCGCTTTGTAAATCCGTTTGCTTCTTCTTCTGCAAGGCTTTCCAACAACTCTCTCCTTTCTAGGTTTGATATGATATGGGCTTCCAAATCTACAACAATGGTGGTGAAGCTGCACTCTGCAGCATTTGGAACCATCACCACAAGTGTTCTCTGTGTCTTCTTTGTCATCATCAACCTCCCCATCATCACATTTACTACGTTCTCTTCTTAGTCAGTTACATTGCATTCAAGATTGTGGCCTCTCAATAATCCACGTGGCTACATTTTTTTCGTTTAATATAGCTCCTATGCTTTTATTAATGCCGCTCTGTAAATCCGTTTGCTTCTTCTTCTGCAAGGCTTTCCAACAACTCTCTCCTTTATGGGTTTGATATGATATGGGCTTCCAAATCTACAACAATGGTGGTGAAGCTGCACTCTGCAGCATTTGGAACCATCACCACAAGTGTTCTCTGTGTCCTCTTTGTCATCATCAGCCTCCCCATCATCGCATTTACTACGTTCTCTTCTTAGTCAGTTACATCTTCTTCTAAAGATCTTGATCTTCTCGGAAGTTTGCGACTAGGCAAAGAACAAGGGAGGGTTCCATTGGAAGCAATGCTCTGATTGCTTCAAGAAGGGTGACCTCGATCAGATCCGTTGAAGAAGGGCACACATCTTTAGCAATATTGGTGATATTAGAAAAAGCGATGATGCAACAAGCAGTGGCGGATCTCACAGAGATGAATGCGAGGAGTTAAGGCAGCATGGCTGATTATTGCAAGGTTTAATAAGTAGGTTGTTGAGCAAGCCGTGAAGAAAGGCCTTTCCTTCGCACTTGATGGGAATCCTTTATATGATGTCTTTTCAAGCGCGTTGATTTCCCAGCATGGTTGTGGCAACAGCCAGATGCGAAGCAAAGACCTCTTTTTACTGGCAAGTACTTTTAAAGAATCACCCTTCCTGTTGACATGGGTGAGAGAATTCATGATGAGAGTGCTAGTCAAGGGCTGTTCTGAAAGGTCTCGTTCTTCGTAGCGAAGGCCTCTCTCTAAATGCAATCTCCTTTGCTTGCACTTTGAAGGCCTCTCACCATCTGCAAGATCTTCACATGGGAAAGAGAATTCACGATGAGATTCCTACGTAGGGGTTGTTGGAAAAACATATGCTTGGCATTGCTCTGGTCGATATGTATGTCAAATATGGGGTCCTTATGAAAGCGCATAAAGTTCTTGATGAGCTTTCTGTCCATGCCCAGCATGGTTGTGGCAAGGAAACATTAAGATGTTTTCACCAGATATGTGCAAGGAAGCACTAAGAAGTTTTCACCAGATGTAAAGGAAAGGCCTTTCTTCAAATACAATTACCTATCCAGTCAGACGCTATAAGGGGGCTGCTGGAGACACAAATTGTCCATGGAAATGTGTTGGTTGATATGTACGCCAAATGTGGTGCCCTTATGAAAGCGCAAAGCACTTTCTTGATGGGCTTTCCGTGTGAAATGTTGTCTCTTGAGACATGTTGATTGTAGGATATGCTTAACTTGGCTGTGGCAAGGATGTCGCCCCCTAGAGCGAGCTGGTTGCAGGATATGCTTAACAATGTTTTGATCTATATGTATGTTGAATGTGGTGCCAGTTATGGATAAGCTTTTACTACGAATCGTCAAAAGGCACGTTGATTGTTGGATACGAGCGACATGGTTGTGGCAAGGTAGTTCTCGGCTATTTTAACCACATGAAAAGTGAGGGTTTCTCACCATACAAAGTCTCTTGAAGTGCTTTTATACGCAGATATGCCAAGCAAGGGTAGGCAAGGATGCTCAAAAATATTTTTCCTAGATGCAATACGACCTGGGCATGTTCTTGATGACCATTTTTCTTGAAATGTGATGGGAATGACGTCTCTTGGAATGCACTGGTCGCGGGATATGCACCACAAGAGTAGGTCCAGAGAGGTCTAGGCTGTTTTGAGCTTCCTATCCAGAGTGTGGACTCTTGGAATGCATTGATTGCAAGATTTGCCCCACAAGAGAAAGCTTTAGTATGTTTTCAGCAGATGCGAAGTGAGGGTCTCTGTTTAGAGCAATTACCTATGCATGCATCTTGAAGGCATGTGGCTCTATGCAAGAAAAAAGTTGTCTTTCTTGGCACTGTCTTGGTTGATATGTATGCTTAATGTGGTGCGCTTGAGAAAGCACAAAAAGTGCTTTAGGAGCTTCCTGTCTGGAATTCCACCTCTTGGAATGCACTAATTGCGGGATGTGTGCAACAAGAGCAGCAGCAAAACTCTCTAGGCTATTTTCAGCAAATGCAAAAGTAAGTGTATCTCTCAAAATTCAGTCACCTATACTTTCGTCTTGAATGTTACGCTTACATCTTAAAGGCATGTGGCTCTATGCAAGTGCTCGACAAGCTTCCTGTCTATCTGAATTTATGATAGACACAAGATATTTAGAAACAGGTTGTTCTTAGCAGGGATTTTCTTTATATGTATGGCAAATGTGGTGCCCTTACAATGTCCACAGAAAGGCAACAAATCCACTAACAACTCTAGATAAGAAGCAATACTCATGAAACACATCAAGCAAACTCAGAAAAGCGTGAGAAATTCTCATGTCCAAACTGTCATCACTATTGTAGATAAGCCCAACGTGGCTGTTTCAACAAAGTACTTTGTTGTTCTCATGGGACAGTGAAGGCCTCTTTCCAATTGTCCCAATACAATCACTTACGCTTTCACATTGAAGGTGTGTAGTCTTATGAAAGACGTTGACATGGGTGAGAGAATTAATGATGAGATTACTAGTCGCAGGCTTTTGCGAAAAATTATCGTGCTTCCTATGATCTGGAGTGTGGACGTAAGATTTGTCCCATAGGGGCAGGGCCAGAAAGCTCTAATTTGTTTTCAACATATGCAAAGCGAGGGCCTCTCTCTAGATGCAATCACCTATGCACGCATCTTGAAGGCATGTGGCTCTACGCAAGATGCCCAACTTCATTGATGCAAGGAAGTGCATCAACGAGAGACATTCAATTCCACAGTAAGCATTATCATTTTTTTATTTTGACACTGAGAACGCAGTTAATGAATGCACTGAAAATTGCACGCTACCGTGGGAATGGCACGTTCCCTCGTATCATAAAAATTGGGGAGGACTGTGCAAACTCCCCCATGTAAGGAGACTTGGGGAGGGCTATGCAAACTCCCCCATGTAAGGAAACTTGCATTTTCTTTTTTTTTTGAAACATGAAAATGGAACAACAAACAATTAATAACATTGACATCTTGTATAATCAGGAACAATGAGCTTGACAAAATTCTAGCCCTCCTTGTGGTTTTTTGCAAGGAACCCTTTTGAAGCACTACGATCGGTATCCCAAACACTCTCAGGTAAAAAAAGTTAACATGCTTTGATGAAATCTCTCTCCGTGCTTCATTTTCTCTCGAAAAAAAAATCAAACACCCTTTGATGAACTCTCTCTCTCTCTCTCTCTCTCTCTCTCTCTCTCTCTCTCTCTCTCTCTCTCTCTCTCTCTCTCTCTCTCTCTCTCTCTCTCTCTCTCTCTCTCTCCCCCCTTCATTTTGAAGTCTCTCCTCCCATTTAATAAATATCTTAGACATAGATTAATAGCATGAAATTAACAAAAAAAAAATCATTTGAGAAGTGCTAAAATGGCATATACAATTTCCAATATTTTTCTTATTCTTGATTGGATACGAACGTAGCTAACGAAGCACTCTAGTTTTTATTTAATACCGTGATCGCTGCGCGTTTTGAGGCTGCTTTTGCTTTCAATTGCTCTTGCCACGTGGGTAGCTTCTCCTTCTAGCTTGCACTGTGAGCATCTTACGCTGAAAAAAAAAGAAATGAAAAAAACAACTTAGCATTTGTACATGTATAAGTTTATCATAACTCATTCCGACACTCTCCAACTTTATGCCTTCTCCTCCAAAGCTTGGCAATCAAGGCATACTAGAGTGAATTTTGTTCCGTACAACCACATCCCTTCAAGATTCACACATAGGTGATTGCATATGGGTAGAGGCCCTCACTTTGCATCCACTGAAACCAGAGCTTTCTATCCCTACTCCTATTGTGGGTATCCCCCAATCAGCTGACGTCATTTCGAACAGTAAGCTCCTCAAGCACCTTCTAAAAACAACCCAAAGCTTCCTGGCCTGGCCCTTGTCGAGCATATCCTGCAATCAGTGCGTTCCAATTGACGACATCCCACACCACATTTGGCATACATATCGACCAAGGCATTGCCAAGCATGGCAGTTTTTTGCAACAACGCTTAACTAACAATATCAGAGTGAATTTTTAAGCCCATATCGACATCTTGCATACCAACACATGCCTTCAAGATGCACGCGTATGTGACTGCATCTGGAGAGCTTTCTGGCCCTGCTCCTATTGCACGTATCTAGTAATTAATGCACTCCAAGAGACGGCATTTGCAGGAAGCTCCTCATCACGTTTTTTGTTTTTTGAAGTGCACCACATTTGGCATACATATCGACCAAGGCATTGCCAAGTGCGACAATTTTTTGCAACAGCCCCTAACTAACAATATGAAAGTGAATTTGTAAGCTCATATCAGCATCTTGCGTAGCGTCACATGCCACTGTAACAGACTTGGACACTCCAAGTCAAGAATCAATCGCGACAGCACCAAATAACCACTTCAAAACAATTCACAGATCACAATAGATTTGCACTGGTCCAGCGGAGTTCCGTGCCTAGAGATATCGGCCCCAAAGACTAGCGCCCCTTTCGGTATTTCTTTATGCATTAAATCAATTATCAAAGTACAAAGAGCGGTTAGGGTTTCACTCTCAGACTCTGCGTCCAGATGCTATGAGAAGTGAGCCCTAATCCACGTATTTAAATGTTACAAGGGATGCCCAAAAGCATACTGATCGACCATATCCTCGAAGCTCCTATGATGTATCGCAGAAATAGCCAGAACCAACGGCTTCTGAGACAAAGCATCTGCCACCACATTCTTTTGGCCCTGCACATGGACAATCTGGAAGTGAAACTGTGACAAGATGTTCGCCCACCGCATCTGCTTTTCCGATCTGTCACTACTTGTTGCATCAGTAAGGCACTCATCTCTTTTTCTAACATCACCAATATTGCTAAAGATGTATGCCCTGGATTTGTTGTATTTGTCCATTCGTTCTTCAATGGATCTGATCGTCCAATCGGGTTCATCCTTCTTGAAGCAATCAAATCATTATTAGCAATGGAACCCTCCCTTGCTCTTTGCCTAAACGCAAGATTCCCATGTGGCAATGATGCAGGGTTTGCGTCAAATCCGGAATCGACAGGTATATATGCTAGCTTAACACTTAGACCTCTTCTTTCTAGAGTTTTCGCCAAAAGAATTCACGATGGGGATGGTGGAACACTGCTGTCTAGTGCCATGGCTTTCACGTCGTAGTGTTGGGAAACACGATAAGGAGGAAACTGGATTCAAAATCAGTTGTTGCTAGCTTTGGATTCCTCACGAACCTCTCAACCTCTAGCTCCAGCCTTAACACTGTGATTTGATTCCTTGAATTCAAAACATCGTGCAAGAAGCCATCGAGGTGCTCCAAGGAGTCTACAAAACAGCTAGAAGATCTTTAGAAGAAGATGTAGTTAACAAAGAAGAGAATGTCACGGGTGCAGCTTCACCATCATTGTTGTAGATTTTGAAGTATGCATCTTGCATAGAGCCACATGCCTTCAAGATGCATGTGTAGGTGATTGCAGCTCGAGAGAGGCCCTCACTTCGCATACATATCAACCAAGACAGTGCCAATCATGACATCTCTTTTCAAGAGCCTTTGACTAACAATATAAATTGTGAATTTTTGTGCCCATATCAGCATCTTGCGTAGAGACACATGCCTTCAAGATGCATGCTAGGTGATTGCATCTCAACATCTTGCGTAGAGCCACATCCTTCAAGATGCACATGCATAGGTAATTCCATATGAAGAAAATCCCTTGTTGAGCCCTCACGTCACATACATATCGACCAAGACAGTGCCAAGCACGACAGCTTTTTTTCTGTCCATATCAACATCCTTCAAGATGCATATGCATAGGTAATTCCATATGCCCTTGTTGAGCCCTCACTTCACATACATATCGACCAAGACAGTGCCAAGCACGACAGCTTTTTTTGTGCCCATATCAGCATCCTTCACGATGCATGCATAGGTAATTCCATTTGAAGAGAGGCACTCGCTGATCCCTCGCGAGCTTCACAGACATATCAACCAAGACAATGCCAAGTACGATAGTTTTTTTTCTCTCCTCATTGCTCGACTCCTTGTAGGCTCACAAGCTCTGCTCTTTTACTACACGCCACGCTTTCTATCAGAAAACTCCCGTGTTGTTGTTTTCCCTTGCCAGCCTCAAGCCTCCCTTCTAGGCTTACCAGCCTCACTCGTCCGCCCATAGGTCTCCTCGCTGCCTAGCGGCCCCTCTGAATCTAGTTGCTCGTCCCTTCCCGCCTTTCGATTACATAAGCGTTCGCGAGCCAAGAGATGCTCACCTCTCCTCCTTGACCTCCTCTGCTGCTTGCCGATGCTCTTTTTTTTCTCCTTTTTATATTTTCCGTGCGCGCTCTGCTGCAGTTGACGCTCCTACTTGAAATACCTGCCCCTGCACTTCCACGGCAGCTCTTTCGCTGCACTTCGACAACATCTCTTCCCGCTTTTTGCTCCTCTTTAGCTCCTGCTCTGACGACGGATTTCTACCGACGGCTCCTCCTCCCCTAATATCTATTTCACACCTCCCAAAATCTGCACGCGATTCCCTCTGGCTTCTTCTTCTGCACTGCAACGTCACTTTGCCATCCTCCTTGTAGTGCTTCGCTCGGCCACCTCCAAAAGATAGTGCTCTACCAACTAAGCCGTCCTCCTCGCCAGCTTGCTTTTTGATCCTGTCTCCTGCTCGTTGCGCGCTTATTGCTACCTGCTTTGTCTGATGGCTCTACTCCTCGACGGCGGCCTCAGCATGCTTTTCTTTACTCGCCACCTTATTCCTTGTTTACTTCCTCTTTACTTCATTGCCTACGTTTCTGCCTTGGACGCCGTTGAAAAGGCCATGACACGTGGGTTAACGAGAGTGCAGCGTTGTGATTTTGGCTTCTATGCTAACGAAGTAACTAGTATGCCTTGATTGCCAAGCTTTGGAGGAGAAGGCATAAAGTTGGAGAGTGCTGGAATGAGTTATGATAAACTTATACATGTACAAATGCTAAGTTGTTGCTACATGGTTTGTTGCTTATTAGTTGATCAGTTTTTGTAGAAGTATTAGACATGGGGTTGTTGGAATGGATTGTCTATTTCTCTTGATGTTATTGCAAGACATTTAGGGGACTAGTATCTTGATCAGTCTTGGAGCTGCAGTACATGTAGCGGTTGAATCCTAAAATTTGAAAGCTGAATGATGTTCTTGTAGAGAAAAATAAGAACATAAGCGAACAGTCGTTCACATCCACCCAACAACAGAAGTAAAATTCAGTTTTCTTTTTAATACCCTAAATTGATATGTACAGAAAAACGACCTCTAAACGTGGAACTATAGATTGATAATACTAAACAATATACTAGCAATCAATTGATCCCTAGATTTTCAACAACAACATCATAGTACTGCATAATGGATGAGCAACCTTGATCACTAAATCACTAACTGATGATAGAGTGTTGAGGAAATATGGTTTCTCAATAAAAAAGGCAATGCAGAAGTTTTGCAGTAATTGATAGCATGGAATTATTTGTTGCAGTAGACCGTACAATACAACAACATGCACGTGGATGTACACAAATGAGAGAAGATGACATTTGCAATCAATAAGACAATTGATGTCGACATGATTAGGCTTTTGGAGTTTCATATAGGTCTCTATATTTACGCTGCAACATAAGTAAATTCAATTTTACAGTTTAAGACGAAGGCCTGCACAAATGAGATGATGACCATAGTGTGTGAATGGGGGAGCACGACATTTGCAATCGAGAGGACTTTTGATGTCGAAGTGATCAGGCTTTTGGACAGTCATACAGTCCTTCACATCTACCCAGCAAACAGAAGTAAAATTCAATTTTCTTCTTAATATCCTAAATTGATATGTACCCTAAATTCGGTTTTCTTTTTAATACCCTAATGACAGAGTATTAAGGAAATAATGTTTCTCAATAAAAAAGGCAATGCAGAAGTTTTGCATTAATTGACAGCATGGAATTATTTGTTACAGTAAACCATAGAATACAGCAAGACGCACGTGCAAAATGCTAGTGTTTTTTGTGCAAACATCGTGCACAGAATGCTAGTGTGTTATGGTGTGGAGTTGGCACAATTCTCCACATTTTTAATAATACCGTAAGGAATGTGCCTTTCCCCCGCCACTTTTATCCCCTCCAGTGTTGAAGGGAGACTTATGCTTTTCCTCTAGTGTTAGAGGGGCTAGTTTTTTTAGTAAATTTTTTTTAAAAAAAATGACGATAGTTTGTTAGCTTCGCTGTCTTACATTTGATTCAAGGAACAAGCATGCATGCAGTATTTTTTAAGAAAGGACTAGCATGGCCACTTCAAAAAAGTAATTGGGTGCTGCTCAATAGTATAATTAAAAAAAAACAGTATAATCGAAAAGCCTTTCACTAACAATAACATTGTGAATTACTTAAAAAAAGTAATTGGCAACAGTATAATCGAAAAGCCTTAGACTAACAATATCATCGTGAATTACTCAAGATGCACGCAGAGTTCCTCTCTCTCTCTCTCTCTCTCTCTCTCTCCCTGACTTGGAGTCTAGCCAGAACATCGAAAAGTCTTCGACTAACAATATCTTCGTGAATTGCTTCAAAAAGGTAATTGGCTGCTGCTCAACAGTATAATCGAAAAGCCTTCGACTAACAATATCTTCGTGAATTACTTCAAAAAATATCTTTGTGAATTACTTCAAAAAAGTAATTGGTTGTTTTGTTGAACAGTATAATGGAAAAGCCTTAGACTAACAATATCATCGTGAATTTTTCTTTTTGTCCCCCCTTGCGCTCTCTCTCTCTCTCTCTCTCTCTCTCTCTCTGTGGCATGTCCCAGCTCTTCATCAGCCTTAGACTAACAATATCATCGTACATTTTCTTGTGTTGGCACAGGATCCATTTTTAGTACTCTCTCTCTCTCTCTCTCTCTCTCTCTCTCTCTCTCTCTCTCTCTCTCTCTCTCTCTCTCTCTCAAAGCGCACCACAGTTGGTATACATATCGACCAAGGCAATGCCAATCACCCCTGCTATTCGCCAGTTGCACGCGTAGGTGATTGCGTCCCAGAATGCAGTCCCCCCTCCCCCCCCCCCCCCTTCTCTCTCACACAGTCGTTTTTTGACCTAGTAGACAGCAGTTCACTCTTTTGACCATAACTTGCTCATCCGAACTCCGATTTAGGTGATCTATAGCCTCAATCGAAGAGCACGAAGCCCTCTACTCATTGATGTAAAGACAGAATTTTTCTGTGTAATGGAAGGCTTTGCTGTAATAGCATCTCAGAACTGAAAAAACTGTCAAAACTTTGCGTTTTTGTTGCCGACTTGAAGGCAATGTCAGACAAAACTCGCAAGGGTGGAAAAGCCACACTCGCCATGGAGAATGATGCAAAATCTCCAAGGAATTTGGATGCTAATCCAACCACATCGTCTACAACAACGGAAGCAATGATCATGGCTTACTTGATCTCGTTACAAGAAACCGTCAACAAGCAAGGTGAAGAGTTGCGCGCACTTGCAATGGAGAATGGTACTTTAAGAGTTCTCGTTGTGGAGAATGAGCACCTCAAGAAGGTTCTTGAAATGCAAACAACGCGCTTGATGCATCTTGAGAATGAAGTTCAAGAATGTAAACGCTCTCTTGTGGACATGAATGTAGTGAAAGAGCGCTTGAGCAAAGTTGAGAGTGATCATGTATTGAAAGAGGAAACGATAGATACAATACGACATGATGTATGTGAGATGAGAAATGCATCCAAATCATGGGCTGATATATGTAAGGATAATGTGGTTTCTACATCTCCTATCACGCAAGCCGTTGTCCAAGCAAAGAATGTAGAGAATGTGGACACTCAAGAATTGCAAGAACGACAAAAACGCTCAAAGAACATCGTCATTCGTGGAATCAAGGAGGAAAGCATGGAAACACCCCAATCTCTTGCGGTTGCTATTGAAGAGTTTTTTGCTACACACTTTGGCATGTCAGGAATCATGGCTTATGGTGCACATCGAGTTGGAAAACAAGGAGTCCCTCGCTCGGGAGAAAGACCTATTGTATGTACCATGGCTGATGAGGTAAAGAGAAAGATCATCCTTGACAATGGTTGGATCTACCTCAAAGGAACGGGTTGTAATGTATATGAGGATCGCACTCTTATGCAACAAAATGTACGTCGCAAAGCATACGAGGAAAGAAGCAAGAAGGTTAAGGTATCATCTCAAGAAGAAAAGGCACTTGAGGAGGATGCAAGTCCACCCAACAAATAGGGACACATGATCTATGAGACCAACTCACGCTTGCGAATAAGCTTTTGGAATTGTAACGGGTATCCATGGAATGCGGGAATTGGCATTGATGAGCTTACCAATGACTCCGATGTGATACTTCTTGTCGAAACATGGGAGCATGATGCGCAACGAATTCTTGGATTTGACAAATACGATGTACATTCTTTGATGTGGGCCAAAAATGCAAAGCAACGAAGAGGCCAAGGAGGCATAGCATGTATGACCAAAAAGGGTTTGAAAGATGTTTCCATTGTCAAAGAAGATAAGTATAAACGCTACTTATGGCTGAAAATCAGCCCACCAAATGGTCAAGTCATGTTTGTGGCCGGCTGCTACATTCCTCACTATGACTCCAACTTTTATGCTCGCTTGAATATGGATAGAGATCAGCCCTTTGTTGAACTAGAGGAAGACATTGCTTATTACAAGGATCAAGGTGAAGTCATTGTTTTTGGAGACATGAATGCTCGCACAAATATGTTACAACACGACACACAACAAGTCGACATGCCGCATGTATCAAGAAGAGTGGATGACTCATACATGTATAATCGAAGTTCTAATGATGCAAAAGAAGTGGATCACTATGGAAAGTCACTTCTACATATGTGCAATAGTACCGGAATGCTCATTGCAAATGGTGTATCTCTATGGCAAGGCACCAATGACTTTACATGTAGAAAGCACAATGGTGCTAGCGTGATTGACTATATGTTGTTCTCAGAAGCCACTCTAGAATGCATACAAAGCTTTACACTTGGTGAATGGAATCCGGAATCGGATCATAGGATGTTATGTATTGACCTCAAGTGTGGTAAACGGCCCGAGCATGTAGCCTCCAATCATGATGTGAATCATTTGTACCTACGTCTAGACTTCAAACGAGCACTTATATATGCTGATATGGTGGACCAAATGTTAAGCATGATAGAGCATCAAGGGAGCCCAACATTAGAATGCAAGTGGAAAGTTTTCAAAGAAGTAATTTTCTCTTGTGCGAAGGAATGCTTTTCGGCGAAACACATGTCTTGCAAAAGGTCTAAGAAGGGTAGCACCAAGAAGAAATGGTTTGACATGGAATGTAGTCAAGCCCGAAAACACTTGCTAAGATTGGATGCAATCAAAGACAAGGAAGTTTACTTGGAATGTTCACACACATACAAAGCACTTGTTCAAAAGAAGAGGAGAAGGTGGGAAGTCGAAAAACAACTTCTTTTAGCACAAGAGAAAGCACATGCATGTGGCAAGTTTTGGCAAAATCTAAAAGGCAAGCGCGTTGAGAGCTTTGGTGACTTGACTCTTGAGGATATGTATATGCATTGTAAGAACCTCTATGAACAACCCAATGTTGATAAGATGGAGGGTTGTAGCTCCCTTCCATTTATGTCTCCCTTCTTTACCATTGAAGATGTATGCCGCGCGCTTGAGAAACTTGCTACTCGCAAGGCAGGTGACCTTCAAGGTGTCAAGGCTGAAATGATTAAATGGACAAGCAAGAAAACACGATATTGGATATGCGATATGTTTAACCTTGCACTTCAGTATGGCATGCCTCATGATTGGAGTGCAAATTGGATCAAACCTTTGCACAAAGGAGGAGATGTAAACAATGTGAACAACTATCGCACTATAATGGTTGGTTCTTTGATGGCAAAGTTATTTGGATGTATCATGGAGATGAAGATAAGTGAATGGGCTGAAAAGAATGGCAAACGTGCGCTTGGCCAAGCAGGTTTTCGAAAGCATCATAGCACTATTGATCACCTTGTCACTCTTCGAGTTCTTATGGAAGCGTTTCGATTGAAAGGAAAAAAGTTGTATTGTTGCTTTGTGGATTTCAAAAAAGCTTTTGACATGGTACCGCGAGGAAATCTTTGGAGACGTATGCAAAGCCTTCAAGTGCCGAGAGAATTTATGCATGCAGTCTTTCGCATCTACCAAAAAGTGATATGTCGATTACGTATGGGAGATGGAATTTCAGAATTTTTTGCAAGCACTATTGGTGTCAAACAAGGATGCCCACTTTCCCCAACCCTCTTTGGGCTACTCATTGATGAATTGGAATACATGGTTCTTGATTTTATGCAGCAAGAAGGCATAGAAGAGGTTAAGATTGGAAATGCGGTGATCATGCTTTTGCTTTATGCCGATGATGTAGTGCTCTTGGCACATACCTTAGAAGATGCACAAAAGCTTATGAGTGTCTTGGAACGCTTTTGCCTACATAGCGGGCTGATCGTGAATGGATCCAAAACCAAGGTTATGTTTGTAAAGACCCTCAATGACGAAAATCCATGCATTGTATACAACAATGAGAAACTTGAAGTGGTAGATCACTTCAAGTACCTTGGCCTTGAGGTTCCATCCAATCATAAATGGAAGGATTGTGCAATGCGTCGCTTGGAAGCCGGAAAGAGGGCTTATTATGCATTTGAGAACATGTGCAATGTAGGAGAGATCAAGTGTTGGGCTCTCAAAAAGTACCTCTTTGACACATTGGTGACACCGGTGCTTCTTTATGGAGTGGAGGTGTGGGGTGGAAGCATCGGGAAGTCTACTTGGAAAGAGTTTGAGAATGTCCAAAAGCGTTTTCTCACCAACTTTCTCCAAGTCAAGACACAAACACCCTACATGCTCTTACTTCTTGAGTCCGGATCGCTTCCCATTGAGGTCTTGGGCATGGAAAGGGTTGTGGAGTACATGCGTAAGACACAACGTAGCCCTTTGCATCGACTTCCTAGAATCGCATATGAAGCAAGTCAAAAGGTTCAAAAGACATGCAAGAGCAAAATACTAAGTTCGGGGTGGATGCTTGATATCAAGAAATGGTTTGGAAGATGGGATGCATGTCACTTGGTCAAGGATGCGTCGATCGACTCCCAAGTTAATGAGGCCTTCTTACAACGCCAATGTATCATGGCTTGGGAGAAATCTGGAGGTTCTCGCTTCAGCCATTACACCACACACGTTGCCCCAAACTACAAATCTCTCTTCTTCTCAGAACGAGGTAACCGAACCCATTCCTACATCCTTGAGCCCATCCCGTTGAGTGCGATCCGCACCATTGCCTCCATTCGTCTTAGCTCCCATTCTCTACGCTGCGAGACAGGACGTTGGGGCACTGGCGAGGAGTGTCATCGACTTTGCACCTTATGCGCTCGTCAAGTGCGAGAGAGTGAGTACCACACACTACTTGAGTGCTCAGCTTTTGACCACATTAGGTCCTCTTTTCCCCATATATTCAGCCATGAGCTCTCCCTACATACCTTCCTCTCCCAACCATGATGTGGACTCTCTATTGCGACGCTCATTTCAGCCATTTTTGAGCATCGAGAGTCACTTATGAACTCCACTCACACCACGTGACATGTTCATTTGGTCCCATAGGTCATATTTGACATCCCAGGACGATAATAGAACTATCTATCTATCTATCTATCTCTCTCTCTCTCTCTCTCTCTCTCTCTCTCTCTCTCTACTGCTGCCATGGTTATCACTTTCGAGGGCACCTCTAACCGGAGAGAGGCAAGCTCGAGCATAAGAGTTGTGTGAACTGCCTCTAGTGGAAGGCGGTTAGTGAAACTTAGGGCCTTTAGTGGTGGTCTCTCTCTCATGGCTTAGGACAACACTGTGAGCGCTCGTGGCAGGCAAAGACTCGATTGCGTGCGAGGTTGTGTATTGCCAATCGGGTGCAGAGCCAAAATTGAAGGTGTGAGCAAGGGCAGTAAACAGCCGCCAGCGTAGCAAGAAACGGCCGCCTTTGCAGCGATATGCATCCGATGTGCTGGAGGGCTTGCAGGTAAATCTAAGCAGTGAGGGAAGGGTAAGGGGGATCGGACAGTAGAAGGAGCGAAGGCCAAGAAGCTCATCTCTGGATACAACCCTGACAAGATTTCGTCTTTGCAGTCTGATGCAGCACCATGCTGGAGAGTCTGTTTTCTTTGAAGTGTATGACACTCTATGCCAATTGGCTGAAGTGCACGACAGTCTACACCAGTAGCGATACTCCCTCTCTTGCCTTCTTGCGACCATGAGACCTTATACTCCTCTGCTGCTTTCCCACAACAACAATCTTGACATATCAAGAGTGAGAAGCCATAGCGCTCTTGCAGGCGGACAAGCCATATTGCTTGATTGCCCATCTCTGGATACAACCCTGACAAGATTCCGCCTCTGGCGTTATACAGCAAGATGCACGCCTCTCTCTCTCTCTCTCTCTCTCTCTCTCTCTCTCTCTCTCTCTCTCTCTCTCTCTCTCTCTCTCTCTCTCTCTCCGCTAGGCAAGGACGCTACTATAACTAGAGCATGGTTGCTATATAAGTTGGATGGCCACCATGCTCACCATGCTTTTCTCTCTAAAAGTCTGCAAGCTTTAACGCTCACGCTCAGCTCTCGCTTTTTTTTTTTTACCTTGCTTGTTCTTCAAATCAATGGATGCCAAGTGGCATGCCTCCTCTTGCTCCGTTCCAGAAATCGGTCTTAGATAATCAAGGTAATGAAATGAAATGAAAAGAGTAAAAATTTTTGCTTGGCAGGCTCTTATTGTATCCCTTTGTTGCACCCTCGTTTGTAAATGCCACGACTTCGAGGGATCTACTTCTTGGCATTTGATTGGTAGAGCAGGGGGGCTTTGGGCTGTTGGATCAACGCAGCAGGGGGGGAGGAATTTTATACAGACGGGCCCATCTGTCGTTCAGCGATGCACCTTAGCTTAGATGGTAAGGGTTGGGCCTCAATAGGGGGACATTTAGTGTTTGAAGGGTGCTCGCGACGGAGGGGAACCCTAACTTTTTTGCAAAAGGAAATTTGATCAACTGTTGATCAAATTTCCACCATTGATCCCTTGACTTCTTCTGTGGCGTTTATAGACGAGGGTTTCCCACCCCTTTCCATGGTGTTTGAACACAGGAAAATTGTTGATTTGCTCTTAAAGCCATACGAGCTATCCGTATGAACAAGGCATGTTTGTTGAAACATGCTCTCCTTATTTTGGAGAGAAAGTGCACTCCTCCTCCAGTCATCCCTTAGTGCCGCAACTGTTGACCCTCTGTGTGCAGGGACCTGAACACAAGCACCTGCACCTGAGCCTAGACCAAGACCATCGTCCCTCAGCTATCGATGCAAAAGACTAGAAAGATTAGAAGGGACCTGAACACAAGCACCTACACCTGAGCCTAGATCAAGACCCATCGTCCCTCAACTATCGATGCAAAAGACCAGAAAGATTAGAAGTATTTTGCGAGATTCGACTGATCAAGCCTTTTAAAAAATTTATCCGAAATACTCATGTGCACTCGTATGCTAGGAAAAACTGTACATTAAAATTACAAAGAAAACATTCACCTCCCCCTCCTCCGCTTGCGACTTTTGCAGTCCCTCAAAAACCCACCATGCCTTTGGCGCCCCTCTTTCGCCTCCTGTTTGCATGATCCCTCCCCCTCCCCCACCTTCTGTTTGCGCGATATCCCCTTGGATCACCTCATATCAATATACCCTCCTAATGAGAGATTTTTTGAATTTCCCTCAATTGGTACCTCCTACTCCCATGATGAGAAATATTGACTCGATAAAGTGTCTTTTCATTTGAAGACCTCATAAAGGTCCATTTCAATAAATTGTTTTATTATTTTCTATGTTTATTAAACCTACCTTACTTAAAAAATTTGATTTGTCAAAGAGTCTTTTCATTTATTAACCTCATAAAAGGTCCATTTCATTAAATTATTTTATTATTTTTTATGTTTATTAAACCTACCTTTATAATCGAAAGCAATAAAGATTCTTTTGTTTTAGTTTGTCAATGGACCCTTTATTTTATTGTTCTTATTTTACCTCCTTTTCATTTTATTTCATTGTAAAATGTCAATATGCTCCTTTCACCTTGTTGTGTGAGTGGAGCCCTTCATAATATATAAAAAATTTGTGATTATGTGTGTATAATGGACAATACAATTTTATATTAAAACACAACACAAATGGCATGTGATTGTAAGTTCATTTAGATCTACTCTCCATAACTCTCATCCCACCTTAACTTAAGCAAGTGTCCGTGACTCCTGACCTTGTTTTAAATGAGGTTGCATAAGCTCCACGTAACATAATAGAGGCCACATGTTCGTCATCTTGTTCTTGAATACCATGACTATGTAGTAGGAATTGGACTATAGGGAAAGGCACGGCTTTTATACAAAGGTTGGAGAAACATTGTGCCGACTCTCCACCATATTTTTGTATGAAACTCACGTATCCTGTGCACTATCTACTCTTTATATATTTTTAAATAAATTTCTTAGTACGAACAGTGTAGCTTGTGTTTTGTTTTTTTATTTATAGCTCCTCAAAAGCGATTTTTGTGGAACAAACTTGTTCAAGTGAAAATACTACTCCTAAGGTTAGTGCTCTAGCTTGTTGGAGTGATTCCATGTGTTTTTTACTACTCCCGTTTGCCATTTACGCATCATCGTGCCCACCAGAGTCAAGAGACTAACTTCGAACCTCTTCTATGAGCGAAACACTGGTAATGTCACTAAAAACAACCTTGCCCTTAGAGACAAAGTTACTAATGGAAATGCTAAATGTGACCCATGATGTAGGAAAAGAACATGGCAAGAAAATGATTTTCATTTCATCATGGAAATTAAGTCCCTTTGATGTCAACTGAGTAAACACATAGTTAAATTTGTTCAGGTGTGAACTGACACTGCTTTCATGTTAAGATCTATAAGCTTCTTCATCATAAACACTTTGTTTAATGCACTCTTACCATCCCATTCTCATCATAAAGACTCCCATAATTCTTTAGCATTGGTCTTGTCCATAATTGCGAAGAATATAGACTCACCAAGATGTAACCTAATAGTTGCCATGGCACGAGCATCAAGCTCTTTCCACTAATCATTAGTGTACAAATCCTCTCTATGCTCTTTCAATGGCAGTACAAGTCCTTTGTTGACTGGCATATCAAACATTCTCTACTTCCATATAGTGAAATTCGTGCCGTCAAATTTCTTAATGTAGTAATCTTCTTTCTCAAAATATCCAACCATATTGACAAGAGCTAATTGCAAGAGAGTAACACTAAGAACTTATGACAAAACAAAAACAAATCGGAAGTCTCTCTTTGCTTGGAGATAAAAATTTCAACTAGAAACTCGGCAAAATTGCTACAATGTTGATGCAAAAGAGTGTTGTAAGTATACTAGAGGACTTGCAAGAAGCATACAACAAGAGTCTTCTCTCAAAATTTCAAGTAAAACTCAGCAAATTAAAGCATAAATTGTAAACAAAGTGTTGATAGGGCATAAAGTACTCAAAAGAGCCGTCGAAAGAGTCCCAACTTGGCATTCAAAACACCTATACCCAGAGTATACCCGTCTATACATGTCCTATGATGAGCCATGAATGGGGATCTCCAGTAACTTAAGCCACCTTACACTGGGTAACCCGGTCCCCAATGCTTGGCTCCAAACGGTTATGCAGACACGACTAGCCACAATCTCAAAAACATCTCCCTCATCATGCCTCTTATGTGCTGGACTGTTTTGCTTTGGTTGCTTCCAGAGTATGTGAAGAAGAGGAACTCGTTTTGCTTGATGAGGCACAAAATTGAGAAGATTGGTTGGTTGCCTTGCAAATTGAGAATAATGAATGCTATTATGAAGAATGGCACTCGGTCTTTGTGTGATTTTCTTTTGTAAAAAAGCTGATTGCTATTAAGTGTGTTTCCAAGTTGAAATGTGATTCAGATGATTTCTATAAGGCTACACTTGTGGCAAAGGGCTATGCTCAAGAGAAAAATATTAATTTGACGAGGCTTTTTCTCTCTGGTTTCATTTGTAGCTCATTATGGTTGTAATGTAACAATATGACTACCATTTGTAGCATTTGTGTAACAGTGGCTCATAAGGGTGGGATGCACATCAATGAAACATTAAAATGTATTTTTGAATGGTTCTTTGCATGAGGAAGTGTGTGGAATGAGGAAAACAGAGAGTGGAACAAACTGGTGTAGATTGAACAAATCTTTGTATGGTTCAAAACAAAAATCCTTGTGCTTGGTATGAGAAGAGATCAAGGTTCTCTGTGTTGATGACATGTTGCTCATTGGGCCGAATGAGAAGCACATTCCTATTTTCAGGTCTAATTTGAATGCAAAATTTTGAGATGTCAGACTTGGGATCTTTCATCATCATCTAAATGAACGATTTAAGCAATGTGATGGAGGCATCACTTTGTGTTGGAGAGTGGTAGTAAAGCTTAGTACTTCATGATATTGGAGACCACTTGATGTCTCTCTCTATAGGCATTTATTTTTTACCACCCCATTTCGTTACCTTGATTGTATAATAGTGTTTTGGAGAATGCTAGCAGGAGCTCTGCCACTTGGCATCACTTCATTGGAAGGAAAAAACTAAAAGCAAGGATGCTTTCCTATATTGGGTGTTTCTTATATTGACCAAGGGCAATCGGGGAGTTTGTGAGGAAGATGGATATGCAAGCCAAAGAGCCCTTGGAAAAATCTTGAGCTTCTCCCCAAGCAACATCCTTGGTTTGATTGGGATAACAAAGACCCTCCCTCCCAAATATGCACATCCAAAGTATCAGGGATGGTGAGTATACCACATACCATGCCATGCAAGGACTAGAGAAGTAGGATGTGAAGCCTTGGGCTCTGAAACCTGTCTTTCCTCCTAGCCTCTTGCCCCATTTATAGGTCTCTCACAAGCTCTGGTTTTAGACTAGACCCTTGGCCTTACATTATTCCCCCCTTCGAGAAGTATTTTCGTCCTCAAAAACAAAAAGTGGGAAATTTCTTCTTAAGAACACTAATGTTTGCCCAAGTGGCTCCTTCTTCAGGTCGATCTTTTCACTTAACTAATGCTTAACGATGCACATGATGACGAATACATAAATCATGATAGTCGAGAATGTTCATGTGGTTCGGTTGTAGGTTCAATGAAATCAACCAAAACTTATTGGTCAATGACATTGTCATCTCTACACAAGCGTTTACATAATCAACTTACATGAAAAACTGGATGAGTAAGAGAGTGCGTAGGTAAAGAGAGTTTGTAAGCCATATCTCCAATTTGCTTGAGTATCTTAAAAGGCCCACAATATCTCGGAGATAATTTAAGTATTGCCCAGGTTTCGGACTTTCTCAATGTTCTAGCGTGCGTTAAAATATATCTTTCCCTTCTATGAAGGTTACTTGCCGGTGTTTCTCATCAGCGTGCTTTTTGTGTCTATCTTGTGCTTGTTGCACATTTTGGCAAGCAAGTTTCAGCATATCCATGTGATCTTGGAGAAAATCCTTGCCCTGCTAAAGTTTATCAGTTGCCAACCCCACCGTAACTGGTGATCTAGGTTGAAAACCATACATACGCATGAAAGGACTAAAACCAATGTTCACATGCTTTCCATTATTATAAAAAAACTCTAGAATAGGGAGATAATCTTCCCAATCAGATTGCTTTTTGCTAACCTATGCTCTATCATCCGTTTCTAGATTATCTACAGTATTGATGTTGAGTTGTGTGCCCAATCGTTTAAACACAACCCTCTAGAAATGGTTGTTAAACTTGGGATCACAATCACTCACAATATTGATGGGAAATCCATATAATCTATACAGATTGTTTGTAAATAACTTTGTTAACTTTCGAGTTTTAATTGTGGACTTGGTTGGAATAAATTTGCAAAGTTTATTCAACTGATCTACTACCACCCATACCGAGTCAAGATCTCATATAGTGGTTGGTAAACCCACAATAAAATTCATGGAGGTACTTTCCCATTTACCATTGGGAATCTCCAAAGGATGTAAGAGACCTCCTGAGTTCAAGTGCTTTGCTTTATTAACTTGACATCTTTGGCAATGCAAGACACAGTATTGAACATATCCATATAAACCTGGCTAGTAAAATCATCGTCGTACGCTTGCATAAGTTTTCTTTATGCTTGGGTGCCCTGCACTAGGGCTACTCATAAATAATTTTGTGTCAAATGTCTGCGTCTATCGGTACACACTCTTCCTTTGTGGAGTAAGTACCCCTATCATCTATGGAAAAAATTCTTCCACCTCTATAGTTCATCACTTAAAAGAGGAGAATTGGGTACGTGTGGAGGAAAAAGACACATTGCCAGCATTAGAGTGAGAAGGATCCCTCAGTTTCACATGGCCCCACACTTTGGAGTATGTTTCATCATGCTCATATTTTCCTTTTGAAGATTCCTAAAACTCACTTCGAAGCTCTGTAAATAGAAGAGAGTTGATCTCACGGATATAGCTAAGAGCATCAATTACCACATTGTATCATCCTTTACGATATTGTTGCATCATACTCTTGAAGAATCTCAATCCCCTTGACCTTTTGACCCTTCAAATTGGTTTGTTGTGTAAACAATTTTATACTTTCATGGTCAAACAAAATTTTTAATTGAGCCATATACAAATAATGTTGCCATGTTTTCAAAGCAGACACTATTGCATAGAGTTGTCTTTTGTAGCAAAGTAATTTAGCTATATGCAGAATCATGTGTCTTGCTAAATGCAGTTGGCCTTCCCTTCTACAGAAGGATTGTCTCAATAACATGATTACTAGCATATGTTTCTAGCACAAACGGTTTCATAGGGTCTCTAATAGCTAAAATAGGAGCTGTAGCTAATGAAACCTTGAGATCATCAAAGCTTTACTGTTGAGCTTCTCCCCACTAAAAGGTTTTCCTCTTGGCTTTTAGTTGGTCAATCATAAGAATGGCAATACGAGCATAGTTTTTAAGGAACCATCGATGAAAACCTACAAATATCAAGAAAATTTGAATCTCTTCCATATTTTTGAAAGAAGGCCATGGCATCCTTTATTTATCCATATGAATACTAGTAGCCAACATTACATGCCCCAAATAGTGAATCTCATCTTTAATATAGTCACACTTAGATCACGTGGCATATAACTTGTGTTGATGAAAATAATTCAAACAACTACTTCTGATGTTGTAAGTGTTCTTCCTCAGAGACACTATACACTAGAATGTCGTAGAGAAAAATGATAACAAACTTGCCCATATATGGTTTCGAGACATTGTCCATAAGCGTCATGAAAGTAGCAGGCGCATTGGTCAACCCGAAGGGCATAGCCAAAAACTCATAATGTTCAAACCTTGTTTGGAAAGTAGTTTTGTGTATATTAGCAATCCTAAATGTGTACTTGATGATACCTTGATTGCAAATCTTTGTAAAGATACAAGAATGGGTGATTTTATCAATAACTCATCCACTTTAGGCAAACAGATACTTGTTCTTAACAGTAATCAGATTCAGCCACCACAATAATCTATACACGTTCGCATACTATCGTCTTTCCTCACTAGCAAAATAAGAGAGGCCCACGGTGAAGGACTGGTTGAATGAACCCTCTACTAAGGTAGTTAGCAAGCTAACGTTCCACCTCAATAGCCTCAGAATGACTCATTCTATAGGGTGGTTTACTAAGGGCTTACTACCAACAACCACATATATGACATATGGCACAGACTGTGTTGGCAATAACCCTGGTGGTAAATTGTTTGGAAACACATGTTTCTATTCCATTAATAATTCTTTTAATTTACTAGCAACATTTTCTGGTTTTGGTTATAAAGAAGTAGCCATAGGTGGAAGAGAAGAGACAAAAGCATGCTTGAAGAATGTGATGTTGAGGAATTGTCATTTATTGAAAAATTATCAGCATTTGATAAAGAATGACACAACGAGTAACACAAAAAAACTTCTTCTATTTCATCTTGTGAAGAGAGTTTCATAAGCTTGGCTTTACGAATAAGTGGCAAGAAAGGAATACCCTTTCTCCCCAATTGAAACACGTGCACACCATTGAATTCAAACGTTGTGAGCGGGATGAAAACACACAGAACGCCTCTATAACGACCCGACACACACTCTTGGAATGATACACACACACACTATGGGGCACCACTCGGCTTACACAACACACCTGGCCGAGACAGGGAACACACCGATGGAGTGAGAGGAGAGAGACTTCCCACTTGCCCACTCAACACAGAGACACACACACACACACACACACACACACACACACACACACACACACACACACACACACACACACACACACACACACCCAAAAACTCAGCTCAAAAGAGGAGAATTTCTGATGTTTAGATACAAATGAGCTTGGGCCAACATCAAGGGGGCAAACAACTCACACAGTATGCGTAAAGTAAGCCAGATACAATCACAAACTAGAGCAGAAGCTTCGCTCATAGGAGAAACTTACACAGCCAAAACAGTAGAAAAAGAGTGAGGAATTTGGCAAAATGGACAGCGCCATCGCATCCGGAATGGCCCAAAACCCCAGTCTACAATGTCAAAGTGCTTAAATCCCCCGACCTCGGATGAGCAGTTTACGGCCAAAACAGGCTCCAAAAACCCCAAAAACACAGTTGCGGTTGTTCCTCCTCTCTTCTCCACGTATTTCCTGGTCTTCTCTCTGTTTTTTTAGTTTCCACACTTAACTTTATTACTTGGGCACCCTTGGCCTTTTAGTTGACCTCAAACGGACCCCGAACATGCCAAAAACTAACCTCGCAGTGCATAGTTGTCACCCTGCTGCATCCATCCGCACACCTGGCACTCAACTTTTTCCAATAATGCATCCCACAACCACATGAAGTGGCCCCAAAAGATGGTCCTCATGATGACCTCTCTGCATAATTATCACAAGAAAACATCCACGTCGTGTCCGTACTCATCCACGTGCAAGTATTGTCCCCATTCGACCTCCTGACGCCACTAGATGCTATCTGACGCACCTGCTTACCTCATGTCATCGGCTTGCGGATAGCTTCCTCGAGAAGTTTTACGTGCTACCAACTCCTCATTATTGTAGAAAAAACACACTGGTACTGGTAATGATGAAAATTGATGCACTATGTACACACTGTCCTACCTGTACACATGTGGGCCCCACGTAACCACCTGGCTCTGAAAATGAGAAATTCTTTATTTGATGCACCATGCATGTGTATGTACATATGCACAATCCCTTCCTCTAAAAAACTCCTGACAACGTCAAACTACTATGCTCATAGCTACACTCTAATGAGGCATATAACCACTCCCGACTTAGTACCACATTGGCACATTCCATATTCATGACTTGGAAATTCAAGGACGTATGATATCCATCCTTTACCTGTGTATCCCATACCTTGGCATCATGGCCGTTAATCATAGTGACCTTGTAGCGGTGGGAATTAGGAGTCTGGGGAAAATTGAGCCATTTGACTAGTTTATAATTAACAAAATTGTGTGAAGCATTATCGATAGAAATTCTCACCTTCACCTTGGATAAACCCATGCATGCGCACCACCTCGTATGTACCAAAGGCTGGTTGCTACATGGAGGCTGTAATAAAACACTCGTGCACCCTTCAGTGTGTGTTACTTCCACATTGGAAAAGTGAGAAGAGGACTCAAGAGTAAGAAATTGCACCATGTGAACCACTTTCTCTTTAACATTAGCAAATTTTTCCTTGGGACAATTCTTTTTCCCGTGTCCACTTCCTAAACCGTTAAAACATAGGATTTCCTTCTTTGCTTTCTCAAAGTCTTCACTAGGCAGATGGCCCCTTGGGCTTCTTGGACGCATCAAATGCAACTACTACAAATTTATTTTATTATGTCCATGAGATGCTCGTGCATTTGCATTTGAAGTGTCATGCATTGTGTGTTATGCAATGCTTTTTCATCATGTTTATGCACCTGCAATGTAGCTTCCTCAAGCATCTTGGGGACCTGGGTTCTAACATGCTTCTTAAGCTTTGATGTTAATCCATGGATGAACCCAACACCTTTTGGAAGGCATCTACATCCTCCAGCTTGAGAATCACATCTTGATAGTGTGAGATATACTCTAACAGTGTCTTATTTTACGCTTAGAGCACTTGTGTCATGCAGTCCAATTTTTGTCCGCTTCATTGGTGGGTAGAAATTATTTTCAGAACACACCCTCAAAGGCCACCTATGTCTGTGGTATGATGCCCTTCTCCTTGAGTGATATACACCATTTATAGGCTTTATCATCTAGTGTTAGACTTGTTTGTAGTGCCTTGACTACATCTAGAGTGCGTCTAAGATCATGTGAATACCATCTCATTTTCTCATGAATAAATTCACGGTATCCTTGTTGTGCTCCTTTTCCTCTCCTCAAAATATTGATGGCTTGGTAATTTCAACAAGTTGTTCACCTCTTTTTGAGAGAGAAGTGGCAACCCCTCCAAATTGGAGCCTTGCTCCTATAGACCATGGGGTGTCCACTCTACGCACAAGGGTTGAAGAAACCCTAGTCATTAATTAGGCCCTTGTCCATCTGTTGCATGAATTGCACAAGCAGATTAGACATTTTTCTCACGTTCGCATTCAAATGTGCAAAATTGGACCACAAAATAGACATGCATGTTTACACGACCATAAATTCTTGCTTAGCAAACAATTTGATGATATCATTGGGGCTAGTTACCACATGAGACACCCTCTACGAGAATGGCCGATTGTGGGCCAAACACACGAGGCAAAATTGCAAGGTTTCAAAATTGAAACTATGATGCATGTTGATATATGAATCCATGGCGTAACGTGTTGTGCAAGCAAGAAAAGATGAATACCTTGTTTCAAAAATCAGCTGGAAAAACTAAAGAGTGACCATAGGTGAGAAACCAAAATAGAAAAATCAATTAGCCGTGCTAGATCGAAGCCATCAAGTCAAAGCAAGTTGTTGATGTCGATTTTGAATGTAGGGAAGCATTGTCCCACGTAGAAAAAAAACTTGTCAAATATCGTGAAAAAGCTGTTGGAATTGACCTTGCTGATTTTGATGGAGAATGGTCCTTCAATTCGAGGTAGTAAGAAGATCTTGCTTGCTATGTATGATTGTTGTTGACGTGTAAAAATACCTCGTCAAAATATGGAGACCCGTGGTCAATAATTTTTGCAAATTTTTGTAGGTATGCGATAGAGTCGATGTCAATTCCCCTTTCTTGTAAGGCTACGAGAATGTCTTCACCACACTAGTTAGTGCTTGTAGAAAGGGATTTTTAGATATTTGTTACTTTAGATTGACAATTGTGGAATCACATACGGTTTGAGGTGCTGATGTGCAGGAAATTATGACTTTGCGGAAAAAAGCGAGACAAGGAATGAAGCACTATATCTGAAGCCAAGGACAACTTTCCAGGTTTGAAGTATCTGTCTAATTAAGTTTTGTGATCCCATATATGAACTTAAGATCTGGTAGAGTTTTGGGAAACTTGGGTACCTTTGGGGAGAATAGGAGTAGAGTGTCCACAGAAGAGAGTGTAAACCAAGGGAGACCATTAAAAACGATTGCAAAAGAAGTTCCTGACACTTTTTTTGACTCAAGCTCTGAGATGTCTTCCTATTCAACTTAATCAAGAGGTGGGACTCTCTCAAGTTCAAGAATATCTTGACCTTCTTCAAAACCAACAAGTATGAAGCCAGGATTTATATGGATCCTAATGAGGATTTTGTAGTAAAGATTGATGACCATACTGTCGAGTTTGAAGAAGAGGTTAAAGTCAACAAATAGGACAACTTCTATATGGATCAAAACACAGTGCAATACCTCAAGATACAAGATCCTGATTCAGTAGACAAATGGGGATTAGCGGTTGATACCCTAATTCATAATAATGCTGTGAAAGAAGGACCTCCTGTACTTGAATTAGAAGGATATGACTTGATCTATACCAAATCTTTGAAACACACCCATAGATAACCCTAGGCTTGGAGTCTATTATTGGGAAGCCAACAATGTCACAAACCTGATCTGGACAACCCATGCCAAACCAAGACAATTGACACTCTTGAAGAATTACCGGTCCATCAATAGGACAAAGAGAGGTCCACATAAGTCACATTTACCGAACACTTGGTTTGAAGGTCTAATGGGAGAAACACCGGCTAGAAGAGAGAGAGCAGTTGCTGAGCATAACAATAGAGTAAGACTAGCAAACTTTCAAAACTGGGTCAAAAAATACAGTGGATCAGGGGAACCATATGAACATTTAACGAGTTTAAGACAGGTTTTGAGAGCTGAGCGCATAACCAACTTCCATACACAATTTGAGGGATTTGGGATGATCTTAGAGGGCAAAGCTTTAACCTAGTTTTGGACCATACCTCTTGGGTCGATAACCAAATTACCAACATTGGCAATGAGATTTGTTGCTGCTTGTTCTAAAATGGAAATAAAGCATAATATTGTGGCACAAATCTATAGTTTCAAACAAAAACAAGGAGAAACTGTTAGAGATAGAGTGATTCGAATGAGACAGTACATAGATAGATGTCCGGAGTTGGAGATTCCAACCGAGGAAAGGCTTGTCTCAATGTTTTTAGTAGAGGGGCTATTAAACAAAGGCTTGCATGCTGTTTTGTATAGCAAGAAACACATGAGAAGCGTGCAGTCTAGATGTGATCGGCTTGAGTGATAATTGCGAGATCTTCAATGAGAAAAGCAAATCTAAGGACACAAAGAGTGAGCTAACTACATCCACAATACCAGCACAAGTAGGATCAGTTGTTTTGCAGCTCCTGCCAACGCTATAGAGGACATGCTTAAACACATGAACAATATGATGAACAACATGCAAAGGATGCCAATGACAGGCTCGAGACAGGGACCAAATTAGGGACAACCAATGGGACAACAAAGACAAACTAAAATGGTGTGCCATTGAAGGAAAATGGACAAATCATGAGACAAACGAGTGCTACTACAAGGCCAAATATGATGAAGATGTCCAGACGTGCCAATGAGGCCACAAGGACAACCCATTATAGATACCTGTTACATGTGGCACCAATGCAAAGATCGCCGATGGATATGGATAGACCACAACCCGTATTAGGTCAACAACCACCACTCCCAAGAAATAATGCTATACCAATCAAGTATATGTTGCTTGAGGGACAAGTGGATGAACATGATCTAGTACCTCTAACTCCATACCCTGAAACGAGTCCAGTAACAATGGAGTAGAAGAGGAGTGGTACAATCAATTGCCACTAGCACCTGTAGAGTCAATGTACTAAACACCTGATACAACACCTGTTTACTTCATTGCAAATTAGGGAGCTAGACCACCTATCATCAAGCCAATGCCTAAACCAAAAACTGGAAATTGCCATAAATGTGGAGCGGATGACCATTGGAAAAACGATTGTCCTAAAGCAAATAAGAATGTAAGACTGATAGAGGCATATTGTGGAGCTTGTGGATGCAAGGGTGGACACTTTCTTGAGGACTGCCCTAAAAATCCAACGAACAAAGGAAAACCCACTATAATGTCGTTCAAGTAGTGCCAAGTAGTTCATCAAAAGGGAAACTGACAATTCCAGCTCAAGTGATGACTAGAGCACAAGCCAAGGGAAACAAACAAAAAAATGCAAGTGGATCTGACATATCCAACAATTCCTCCAAAAACTCCAAGAAAGAAAGACATAAACGATATGAACTCAAGAGACAAAAACTACGGAAGGAAGTTGAAGGAAAGATACGAAAGGAGATTGAGGGAAAGATGCAGACTCTTTCAACAGATTTTAAGGAACCTACACTAAAATCAACTGAATCGGTACTAGTTAATAAAACTTGCAAACCAATCAACATAGCCTTGGAAGCTTTCTAAGCTGAATTAAAAGTCAATCAAACATTGGAAAACAAATGGAAAAAGTATCCAACACTTGATATGGAAACAACCAAATTAGAAGCTTATAAAAACCTGGTGCAAATCACGAAAACCACGCTAGAAAAACAGAACCTCAATAGACCAAAGCCATTAGAGAAAAAGTTCGAGAAAGAGGTGAATTGTGGAAACCTTGGAGAACAATGAAACACAATCACCTTCACTGATAGTTCCTGATAGTAAAGAAGGATGGGATGGAGTGCTTATAGTCAAAGAAGATTGGCCAAATCACCTATAGGAAAGAGTTAGAGAAGCAAAAGATGGGAGTTTGACATTGAAATCAACACCAATTGAAGAAGTTCATCTTGATAGACCACCCATAGAACTAGATGAACAGTCCTTGTATGGAGATTGGGGATTAGAGCAGTTACAAGCTCTACAAAAGCTGGAGCACTACAAACATTACCTTCTTGCCTAGGTGAGAATGAAGAGAAATTGATGGTTTGCAAAATGACAAAAGTAAACAGGCCAAAACAAACCTTGCATGTGGCTAATTTGCAATCCATTACATCAACACCAATTCAATGCACAATCACTTTGGGTGAGCTACTGAAGTTACGACCACAACTATGGGGAGATTTGCAAACCACCATGGAGAAGATGGTATTAAAGAGAGCATCTCAAATGAGCTGGAAAAATTGCAAAACGAAGAGATACAAACTAAAGTTGTCAATTCTATGCCTATGAACAAGGTAGGGGACCACTGTGAAGAGAAAGGGGGAAACACTACCCTTCTAGTACATTACAATGATGTAACAACCATGACTATTTTAGACAGTGGAGCAGGCATTGCCATAGCGACCAAAGCCATCTGGGAAGCTTGGGGAAAGCCACCAATCAGACAAACAAGAATGAAATTGTGATTGGCAAATGGACATATAGAGAAACCAATGGGATTACTACAGAATGTAATAGTCAATTCCTATGAGATTGACTACCAACACACTTTTGCCATTGTAGACTTTGGAAAGAAACTCAACTATGAAATCATCTTGGGAAGACCGTTCATGAGACAGATGCAATTAATCCAAGATTGGGACAATAATTATCTCTACCTGAAACAAGTAGGGGTGATTACTCAATTGAACTTGAAAAAACATTCTTACAAGGATTTCATGAGGACACCTACATAGCAATTGGACTCTGAGACCTCTGCGGAGACTAAACTACCGTCATGGATACATAAAGACACTCCAATTTGGATGTGGGGGGCTTCTAAATTAGGTAGTTTATGATGAAGACTGTGTCTCAGACAGAGAAGTGAATGATGCAGATTATGTACCTGAACCATTCCCTGAACATTTGTTCAAACCTTTTGAGTGGACCCAAATTTTCGCCACTGAATGTATGTGTTAATGAATCTACACCTACATACTTTTGTGACAAAGAGGGCTATGGTATAGTCCCAATCCAGATGGTATTTATTGAAATGATTGAGGAGCAATAGGTCTTATCTGATCACTACTATGATGTCACAGATGAGTTGAAAGAAAAAAGAATTACAACGAAGGAATCAAACTCGGAAAAAGAGCTGTAAGAGCCAAACTTCTACTCAGGACAAGAGAAGATTTTTTTTTTTGAGTTTCCAAACCAACACCTAAGACGCCAACAAAGATATTGTAGGAAACGAGAAAAAAACTTAAGAAAGAAAATTGCAAAACCTGTACTGGAAAGGGACTGGAAAATGAAACTCAATTCTTGATGAAAGTAGATGCAGTGGACTGCATAAAAGACAAGATAACTGGAAGATATCCAAACGCAAAGCATTCAGAGCGATGAAACGAAACAAAACCAAAGTCGCTCAAGCCTGATAAGACCAAAGATCTTGGAGAAGAGTCAAAACCCGCATACATAGCTACGAATCTATCCCAAGAGGAAGAGGAGATTCTCATTAGAACGTTAAAAAGGTAGGGATGTCTTTGCATGGTCTTATAGAGATCTCAAAGGGGTGGATGTTGCCATTTGCGAGCACACTATCCCTATGAGAGATGTGCTAAATCGAGCAGACAAAGACCATACACCTATAATTAGACATTTGCCAAAAAAGTCAAGGAAGAGAGCTCATCTATGAAGTAGAACACAATGATTGGGTATCACCAATTGTTGTGGTGCCTAAAAAGAATGACAAACTTAGAGTGTGTGAATCTCAAGAAGGTGAACGCCACCACTATACGAGATAACTATCCTCTTCTTATCACAGATCATGTGCTAGAACAAGTCGCTAGTAAATAAGCTTATAGATTTTTGGATGGCTTCTTTGGATACAACCAATTCCCAAAGATCAACATAACATGGCTTTCACCAGGGAATGGGGGATTTTTGCTTATTGAGTCATGCCTTTTGGTTTGACCAATACACTAGCAACATTCCAAAGGCTGATGGACCATGCTTTTGAGGAATATTTATGGAATTTCTTGGATGTATACATGGATGATCTTTGTGTGCACTCCACAAAATGGGAAAGTCACTTTGAACATTTATGATGTGTCTAAGAAATGCCGTCTATATAGGATTTGCTTAAATCTTTAAGAATGCATTTTTATAGTTAGATAAGGCAAAATTCTTGGACATATTGTGTCAAAATATGGTATAGCCATAGACATGGAAAAGGTGGTAGTGATTGCTGAAATGGCTAGGCCAACATCATTCAAAGAAATAATTTATGGGACATTATGGTTACTATCGTAGATTTATCTACACGTATGCAATAATTGCTAAGCCCATTTATAGCCTTATCACTCACTTTGAGCGGACTGACAAATGTCATAGCCATAGACATGGAAAAGGTGGTAGTGATTATTAAAATGGCTAGGCCAACATCAATCAAAGATGTTCAGGCATTTATGGGACATTATGGTTACTATCATAGATTTATCTACATGTATGCAATAATTGCTAAGCCCATATAGCCTTATCACTCACTTTGAACGGACTGAGACAAATGTGAGGAATCATTCCAAAAGCTTAAGCAAGCTTTGACCACAACACCAATACTAAAAGCTCCATATTGGAACAAAGTGTTCCATGTGCATGTTGATGCTTCTAGTTTTGCTATTGGCTGCATCTTAGCTCAGCCAAGAGAGGGAACCATGGATTTCCCTATCTCCTATGCTAGTTGACAATTAAACCTGGTGAAAAAGAACTATGAAAAGGAAGGTCTTGGTATGATGTATTCAGTCAAGAAGTTCCAACCCTACTTGCTAGCTAAGAAGTTTGTCTTTTTTGTCGACCATCAAACCTTACTCTATTTGGTGAACAAACCGTGTAATACAGGAATGATAGTAAGATGGTTCATCATCTTACTTGAATTTGACTTCACAGTTGTAGTAAAAAAAAGGCACTACACACCAAAGAGCAGATCATATCTCAAGACTCACCACTCGGGAAGCACCTACACACCAAAGAGCATATCATCTGTCAACTCATCATCGCATCGGGGAAGCACCTAAAGGGGTAGAGGATGACTTACTAGATGCATATTTGTTCTTTGTGGAAATGGTTCCAAGATGGTCGGAAGCTCTTGTGTCCTTAGTGACCATAGCGCAGGTAGATTTGCAAATACCAATCCCTATTACACCAGGATTGATTGAGAAATCCGCCCTATATCAATTGCTGGCTAGAAGGTTGTATCGCAAAAACAAAGATAGAATCCTACTTTTGTGCATTAATCCTGAGGAGCAAGAAGCCTACTTGAGTCAAGCTCATACAGCAATAGTAGGTCTACATTTTGCACAAGATCAAACCTTACACTGGTTAACTTGGTTGGGAGTTTACTGGCCTACCATAAAGAGAGATGCTCATCATTATGTGAATGATTGCTCTGAATGTAAAGATAGATCTGCCATACCCTATGCAATGTTATTTAAAATTTTAGTGACACCATAGTGGAGTAGAGACCTGGTAGAATATCTGAATAACAGAATAGCCTCAAAAAACATGAGTAAAAGACAAAGAAGGGCAATAGAGATTGAGGCAGCGAATTATACAAATGATCGCAAATCAGCTCTATCAATGAGAGAGAGATCAACAACTCATACTATGTGCCAATGAAGAGGAGTATCTTCCTATCTTGGAACATGCACACATAGAGGTTTGGTAGGGGGTAACTTCTCTCATGAAACCACATCAAAATCTATATTGATGGTAGGCATCTGGTGGCCAACTTTGTTTGCCGATGCAAAATAATTTGTTCGATGATGCGATGCATGTCGACGAGCAAAAATGGCAACAAGAATTGATAGTATGCCAATGCGACCTATGATGGGAGCATGTGCATTTGCTAAATGGGGTATAGACTTTGTGGGTCCAATACAACCATTAGCATACAAAACTCAGGTGCAATATATTATTGTGGCCATAGATTACTTGACCAAATGGGTCGAGGCATGAGCCATTAGAAAGAACGATGCTTGAACTAATACTCCGTTCCTGTACAAATGCATATTTACTCAATACGGACTTCCTATTGAGATTGTAAGTGATCGTAGATCACATTTCCTCAATGAGGTGATAGAACACCTACTAGATGAGTTTATGGTAATCCATAACAAATCTGCACCCTATCATCCTCAAGCGAATGATCAAGCATAACATACAAACAAAATTCTTAGCTCTGTACTAACCAAATTTGTTAGTTTAGGAAAAATATACTTTGAAATGCATCTTCATTCTGCCTTGTGGGCTTATCTAGTTTAATTCAAAACAACCTTGAACACAAGTCCTTTTAATTTGGGCTATGGCCTAGATACAATATTGCCAATGGAATTCTTACTACCCACTCTCAGAGTCACAAGTGAGTTGGAATGGAATGGGCATGAGTTGTCACAACAACTTGAAGATTTAGAATGATTAGATGAACAACGTTTAGCAACCATTGCCCATATATATGCATAGAAACGAAAACAAAACTATTTTTTGACTCACAATTGCTGACTAAAGTTTTCAAACCAGGGGCTTTAGTCCTAGTGTACTCATTGAAGCAACGTATACCAAAGTTCAAGAAAAAAGGACATGGTTCTTTTGTTATTGAAGATGTTTGACCGAGTGGTGCAATCAAACTAGCCACCTTAGATGGAAAATTTATGGAAAATTGGATCAGTGGATGTCAACCCCGCAAATATAACCCTCCCTTGACTAATGATCTTTTGCAAAGAATGCATGCAACCAAGGAAAGAAAGATTAAAATATAGCTGGTGATTGAGGAGGCCCAAGAGGAAGTGCGCATTCAAATTTTAAAACAAAAATTGCAAGATAACCGGTTCCTCAAGCTATATCACTCTATACTCTTAGAATTCAACCCCTAGCAAAAGATGAAGTTGAGACTAATGATGAGTGGATGGATGGTCTCGATATGCGAATCACCATGAATCTGAAAGAGGATTACAAAGTAAAGGCTTTAGCATATACATGAGCACGCGTCAATGCGGTCATCTATTCTATGTATAGCAAAGAAACTACTCAACCACTTGAGTACTGTCGAGCCACTGTCAAGGGCTGCAACAAAAGAGTCACTCCAACCCTAGGGAAAATCAACTTGAATGTTATGGTTTATGGATTCTCTTGCCTGCATACTTTCATATGTATAGCGGATGAACATATGAACGAAGAACTAATATTAGGTATCCCTTGGATGAGAACCTACAAAGCAATCCAAAATTGGGATACCAAAATTCTGGAACTTACACTTGAAGGAGGAAGCTAAAGGTACCATTTTCATACAGCAAAGAGGAATGGAAAGAAGCTCTCAATGATGTCCAATCAAAGAAGCATGAGTCATTAGCCACAATTACAACTATTGCTTCACTAGGGACTTCTTCTCAACATATCATGTAGGGAACCAGGAAAATTTGGATACCCAAAAGTCAACTCATCAATCGACCTCATCAAATATGGGTGCCTAAAAAGTTTCTATACACCGCCAACAAGCCTAAGTTAAATCCATCGTATCTACATTCTCAATAGAAATTGCAGTTACCAAAGATGAATTGGGTATGGCAACCAAAGAAGGAATATACAATTAAAATCAAAAGGCCAAATATCCAAAGAAGACAAGTCAAAGTATGGGTACCAAAGACTCCACCACAACTAAAATCCACCTCAATCAGGTACAAATGGGTACCAAAAGTCAAACCATGGTCCATCTGCCACAAGTGTGACCACGGCTTTCAATTATCATACAACGGATACTTCATATCGCACAATATAAGAACGAGCTCAATTGCTACAGGATTTACTCTTCAAGAGAGTTTGATCACATGATACCTTGCCATCAAAAACCCTTGAGTGCAATACTCAAAACCCACCTTTTGCACAACATAGTATAGTAAACATTGACAACAATAGCATTTTAGGGCCAATCAGGGCCATGCATAGACACGACTTTCTAACCCATGCATTGTTCAACACGGACGGTCCTTTGTTGTCTCGGAGGACTTGAGCAAGGAGGGGCGTGGCATTTTGAATATGGACCAAAGCGTATAAATCTAGAAGGAAAAAAGGGCAATGTTTTGAAGTAATTGTATGTTAATGCGCGAATCTTTTGCAAAATTAGATGATATGCTCTAATAACAAGATGAATGTTAAACGCAATATGATAACCCGTAGGTGTGAGTATATATTGTACATACATGTCACAAAAGCCAAAAAATAGTGCAATTTTTACTTATATGGTGTTTTTTCAGGCCAAAATCATGATCAAAGTGGAGCAATCCACAAAAATACGGCCAAATAATAACATTAGAAGTGTTTTTGTATTTTGGATGCAGAATGAATTTTTTTCTGAGTGATTTAATTAATTTCCTTCATTTTTGCTAATAAAAGCTAATACAAGAGAAAATAAATAAGCAAGAATGTTAGAATTAGATTTCGACTTCAAACGCCAAATCTCAAAGTTCAATGGAAAGGCCAAAAAAATTGTGGAGCAATTCCAATCAAAAAACTTGACGGCCACTCCGACTCACTAATCATCTAGAACAAATTGCAATAGAAAGGTCCATGGATGTCACTTTTCAAAAAATTTTGATCCAAGAGTACACTGTGAGGCCTAATGAGCTCATTGGGACAAGGGTTGTTGGAAAACTCCACGTATGTATAGTCACTTAGGCCATTTTTCCTCTCGTTTGCATTCTAGCCTTTAGAGAGAGAGAGAGCTCCAGATTGTGGGATTTGGCGACCTTCCATGCGCTCCTACGCACTGTCTGACAACTCTTACTCACTCCAGCCATGAGGGGTAAGTTTCTAAGTATGTTAAGAAGCATTCTGATTATCACATTACCGAGCTGTGAGATCAGAAACACTAACATCGGCCACACACGACATCCAAAAGCACCAAAAATGAACCATGGGCTCATCACTAGTGGGAGAACACATTCCTAAGCTCAAAGATGCAAAATATGTCATGAAAGTTGACTTAGTATCTTTGGTGCGCTGAAGATGAAGGGGCCAAATTTGGACCAAATTTTACATATGGGTTGGGGCCATCATGTTGGGAAACTGTGGATAATTAGGGGTGTATTGGAGTCCTAATCATCAGTATAGGGAAAAATGACCATATCGTCACCGCAAAGCAACATTTCGCACCACAGTGCAAAACATTGATTCGTTTGACCTCAAACTCAAAAGTGGCACTTTATACAATACATTGGGACCTTCACCAACCTTCAGGGGGCACACAGCTAATGGTTAGTGACTCCAAGTCAAGCTGGGCTCAAAAGAAGACTGTCAACCTCATCGGGGACAACACCAAGTGCAAGAAACACAACCAAGGGCTTCAACCTTCATAACAAACATAGTAGAAGCTAGATAGGGCAAGATTAGGGCCAAAGTGACAATAAGTTGTAAAGTTTATCTTAGGCGCGCCGAAGATGATATGCCAGGATGGAAGCATTTTTTGCACACATTTTCACATTAGCATGATCCCCTTACCCATCACAAAGCCTGCATGACACTGGTACACGTTTTTCATGCATAAATACTTTCAAATTCACTTTACCGCACCAAAGAGACTAAAAGTGGCCATAACTGAATTTTAGCCTGTCAAATGAGACTTCATCAAACACCAAGAATCAACACTCCACTGCCAATCAAGTTGCCAGGAGCACAAAATGGCCCAAAATTAGCCATATCTATTTTAGGCATGCCTAAGATAGAAATGATAAAAGGAGGACCTGAATTGCCATTTATGGACACAGGAATGTTCATAGGAGTCAAATAAAGCACCTTGACAAGTTTCATCAAGTTTGGCACAGTATAACTCCATCATTCACCAAAAGATCTAAAAGCGGCAAGTCGAACAAATTTTTTCCATAACTCTTACCACAAGTGTCCAAAAGCTATGAAACTTTTTGCACATCACCTGCAACTTATACACTTCCTATGCATTCAATCTAGCACCAATTTGCGTGCACTTACAACCATCTGCATCTTAGGTGCACCTAAGATAAATTTTACCAGAATTGTACTTTTTAGTGCTGTTTTTTTCCTTATTAGCTTTTCTACTTGTTGGGACTTGTTGGAATTGGTATGACCAACAAATTTGGTGATAATCTGTCAGGTTCACTCTCATCTACTTCAAGAGCCCCAAAGAAGAAGACCATGAAAGAAAAGTCGGTAGAGCTTCCACCATATTAGATAGAGGAAGACTCATTAAAAGAAGCAAATCTCAGATGGCTTGCAAAGGAGAAGCTAGAGAGTTAGCATGTCACTGTCTACCAAGGCACCTTCAAAAGTGCAGAAGGATCCAAAGTATAAGTCCAAACGTTGCCAAAGGAACCTCAGGACCTTGCCAAAGAAGAGACAGTCATGCCACTTTGGGAGAAAATTGGCCTCAAGGACTACATACAGTTGGAGCCCAGCGGTGTGGACTACAAGAGGGCTTATGAGCTCTTGCACATCATCACAGAAGAAGGGAGGGCAACCATTTTAGATTTGAATGACTCCCCAATAGAAGAATCACAGAAGATCAAGTTGTAGATGCACTAAAGCTACAAAAAGGTGGAAAACCAATGAGAGATCAACAGCTACCCACAATCATCATCTTCACCAGTAGATCAACCTCATTCTCTGACCTAAAGAAAAAGAGATAGAGTGAGCACTTTAGCTCTATCACTAACACTTTTATTTTATTGCAAAGTGAACTCCCAGATACACAATTCCAAATCATGTCGTGGCTTCCACATTCACTCAGGAATCAAAGAAAGAGGGAGTGACTGAAGTGAACCATGCCCAATATGTTTACAAAACCCTCATCCATGTGAAAAAGCTAGAGAAATCACTTTCTTGGGAGCTCCAAAAGTTTCTCTCACTTCTTGTTAGCTTCATTCAATGCACATTCCCTTCTCAAGCTCTAGAAAGGCCCAAAAAACACCTGATGGCACATTTAGCAATATGGCCCATGGGTACATAACTAGCCCACCCTGAAAACTTCAACCATCCATATCTTCCCATTCTAAGCTTCAATTTTCATGCTCCACAACTTGAGCAGTTCAACCCTATCTGCTCACTCTATCTCTAATCACCTTCCTCCACTTACCCTATCCCTATTCATTGAGAATCTGCAAAACCTTCCAGACTAAGACCACCATAACTTCCACTTTGTAGCTTTGTTTGAGGAGCTATCTGGACTAGACTCTAGACCATACAAAGAGCCACCTTTTGCACTCCCATTTTTGCACTTTCCACTTTATTTCTTGAGAAAAATATGTCTTTAATATTCTAAAATCCAAGATAATGCCTTTAGCAAAATGTGATTGTGCTGAAAGCTAATTTCTCCAAAAATATATGGATTTACGCTAGCCTAAGACATAAATCCTGTGGAAAAATATGGTTGTGGCATGTCTTGAAATGAAATTCCTCCAAAGAAATATGATTGAGAGATAAGATTGTACATCATTTTTATGGAAAAATATAATTGATAGCATAGAATACAATATCATATTTTCTTTGGCCAGTGAGTGAAGATGAGATATAATTTCTCTAGAGAAATATAAGGCTATAAGTTTCATTTTATAATTTTGACATGTTATATGATGTTTTATGTAGTGTTTAACCCAAAAAATGTATTCAAGTGTCATTTTCCCTTCGATTTGAGTGGTTGAATGACTTTTTTATACACTTGGCCAATGGAGCCAAAAATTTGAGCATTGGACCTTATGTACTAACCTTACATGAGAAAAAACTAAGCATGAAAATCTCGACCAAAGGCATCATCACATCGCTCCAAAGAGAAGAAACCACTACCAAGTTGAGACTGCCTTTGCTAGCTCTAGTGATGGTTAGAGGGATGAACCTTGGTGGTAGTCTCTTTTGACAAGTCTTTTGATAGAAAAAGATATGGTGCCATGTAGTGCAAAAACAATATCGTCATCTACAAATATATCGGATGTGAATGTTATGACAATATCAAAGTATAGTCCAAAGTAATTCTGCCAGCAAAATTAGCTTGTTCCAATAGAGCCACTTTTCATGGAAAAAGTGGTATAGTGGTTCGATACATGAAGGTTTTCCTTTAGGAAAAAACACCAAGAGAAGATGGATGGAGAAGATGGGCCAAGAGAGAGAACAAGGCACTCTAGACCTCATAGGCATTATGCAAGTCACAAATTTATATACACTGGATGTCCTCTTGCTATTCCATTGAGAGAATGGTCCCTATTAGTGGAGTTTATCCTTGGCAAATCACACCCAACTACTCATAGTTAGAGTCTTAGAATCTGCCCCAAAGACATGCCGTCTCACAAGACCTCTGTCCTTGATTTTGCTAAGAAGGTAAGTGGTCATCATCACATTGCTTTAAAGAAAAGCAACCCCTACAAAGCAACCTGGATTTCTTCTATCACAATTTCTTCTCAAGATTGCCAAAGCTACCCTCTCATCATTCTAAAACATGCATATTGGAGAGTGAAAGAGTATATTGCCTAGATTACTCCATTTGGATGGAGGAGGTGAGAGGGTATATTGCCTGGATGGCTCCGTTTGGATGGAGGTGGTGAAAGGGTATTTCGTTTGGATGGCTCCATTTGAATGGAGGTAGTGAAGTTAACAACCGTAAAGGGTCGACAAATTTAGGGTTTTTGCAAAGTAGTTGCATGGGCTTGCAAATGCATTAAAAGATAGAATCTTGACATAAACAACTTTACATATATTTTGGAGAGAGAGAGAGAGAGAGAGAGAGAGAGAGAGAGAGAGAGAGAGAGAGAGAGAGAGAGAGAGAGAGAGAGAGAGAGAGAGAGAGAGAGAGAGAGAGAGAGAGAGAGAGAGAGAGAGAGAGAGAGAGAGAGAGAGAGAGAGAGAGATTTTCTTTAGGCTCAAAGTGTCCTAGAGAAGTTTCATGCTTGTAACTTCCTCTCCTGGAATGCTTTGAGTATAGGATTTTCTCAAATTGGGCAAGGTCAATAAGTTCTTCATTGTTTCAAATAGATGCAACATGAGGACATAGTTGACACTACAGTGAGTTAAGCTTGTGTTGTGATTAGAGCTATTGACAAGGAAAAGCAAACCCATATTGAGATTTTGACTTAGAGGTTATTATCATGATGTGTTGAGTGGTGCTCTTGTGGACATCATACATGTGTGCAAGTGTGGTGCTCTATGCCACACAAAAAGTTGGATGCAAAGTGACAAGTAAGCTCCCTTCTTGTAATATTGTTTCTTGGAATGAGATAATTGCATAATATGCTAAAAGGGTGCAAGGCCAATAGGTCTTGCAACTCATTGCTTTTGTACACAACAAGCAAGACATAATCAATAATGGAGAGATAGAACATTTGGTGAGGAAAACCTCCTCAGTGAAGCTCTACTTACTGCCAGTGAAGCCGCTTCTATGGGGTGGCAATTAGCAAGGAAGGCCTCCTCAATAAAGCTCGACCTATTGCAAGAGCATGCAAAGAAGCTGCTTCTAGTGATACTCCTTCCCATTGTGATATTCATGCAAGGACGGAAGACCTCCTCAATGAAGTTCTGCCTTTAGCAAGAGCATGCAATGAAGCTGCTTTTATTGATACTCCTTCCCCATTGTGATATACATGCAAGGTCGGCTAGCGATGGCATGCCTGCTGAAACATCAAGCATCATAGAATTGTATAAATGGCTACTCAGAGCTTTACCACAGGGTGATCAATGCAAAGTGCAAGAACAATCCTTTTGCTTAAGTTCAGATTGTGCGCATTGCCATAACAAGCTGGAAAGGCAAGTGTCAACCTCAAACAACTTGGCAAGTATCTGCTTGAACATGTATAATCCCTATGGTGTTCTGATGACCCTATATGTTGCATAAGAATTTGAAGTCTATTGAAATGAAGCATGAGCAATATGGTGCACATGGAGATGTCCTTTTTATAGAGAAAACCTATCTCGAAGGGCAAAAGATCAAGTTTGAACTTGACTTGAAAGCAAAATCAATTAGAGAGATTGAAAAGGTAGCCCATGAAAGTTTGGGTTTTCTTGAAGCTAATGAGACCCTCTGTGTGGTCAACCATGACTTGCAACAAGTTGTTTCAAAGTGTGAAGAGAAGCTAGTTGCAAGATATGCCTAGCATGGTTGTGACAAGGATGTTCCGAGATATTTTCCACACATGCTACTTGAAAGCCTTTCTCCAAATGCAATCACTTTGTGTGCATTATGCTGAAGATAATTAACATGCTAGCAAAAATCATGGTAGAAATGAAGATGGAGCTTGCAACAAACACGATCGGCACATTGATGGAAATTGTGTAGTCAACGTGATAGCAAAAGTGAATGTGATAGCTGATAAGAACATTTTGTCTTGATGAAGGAACAATTAACACACACGTTGATCAATATGTTGGTGGTTTTGGCTAAATATTGCCCTGAGTCTATTGATGGCTGTTAGCGGGTTGGACGACGGATGTTTGTAGCATAGCTATTGGGCACTAACATAATGTCAATACTCAGGGAAGTCACTCGGATGGGGCCGGCACGGAGACTCTTTGAGGTTGTCAATCTCAAGAAGTGAACCTAACAAGCTAACGCATCAACTCGACAAGCAAATCAATCAGTCATTGATCAGGGAAACCTGCCTATGTCCTTCTCACAGCTCTTGGTCATCACGCCATTTCGGCACTCAAAATGCAATGAAACTTTAGGAGGAGGTCTAGGATACCTAGGGGCACTATTCTACCAACTCTGGTCGCAATCCGACAAGGTACCAAAATCATGATCGATCATGAACAAGGTCTTGAAAACTACAATAGATTAGTCTAAAAAGGTCTCCCTATGGTCTAGGAACACTCTCCTATGGTCAAAATGACTAAAAACAGTGATTGAAGCACTCAAATTTGCAATTAAGACTCACATACACGTAGTTGCAAACCACAACAAAATTGACAATGCTTACACTTGAATGAAAGAGCAAAGAGAGAGGAACACAATGCAAGTTTCAAAAGTGAAAATGGATTACCCAATCATTAGAAAAGTTGATTAAAAGTTGGAACAGCTTCGTAGCTTGAGCGTACGTTTTTAGAGCTCCCATCTCTTCTAAAGCTAAGCCCCTTTCACATTAAAGTTATTGACCTTTATACCTAGGGCTTTCTAAATGGCCAGTGGCCGACTCACATGGACCTTTACAATCATCATGAAAGAATTATAACTCAGGGAATTGACCTGCTACTTTGGAATCAAATATTTACATAGAGTATCACTACACTAGCTCAAAAAAATAATAAGAGTACCATGTGGTGTCCGACTACGTGTCCGGCCGGGCGGGCACCCGTTTGATCAGACCTCTAACATTCTTGCCTTCTTAGCTCGTGTCATCCCTTGACACGACCATGTGAAGTCTTGTCATAGGTTGTATTCAATTGTGTCTTCAAGATTGGTTTTTTTTTTGGGAAGTGCTTTGTCGTTGATGATGCTCCCCCCTTCCTTGAGTTTTTCATATCGGTTGTGTTCTTTTTGATGCGTGTGTTGGACTTCAATTGTTGAGGGAATTTTGTATTTGTTGCTCATTCTTCTTGTTGGTGCCACTTTTGGCTGTGAAGATTTCTCTTGATGTGTCTACCTACCTTTGTGGCTGACTTGAAATACTTCATTAGCTTCAACATTGTTGATCTCCTTATGTTTTTCTGTTGAGAGATCTCTTGCTGATGTTGTCATTGCTTGTCATTGTAGGCCATTCTTCATTTTGCCATTGCTTGTTAAAGCTTTGTTGGTGTCCTTGAATGGAAGATATGCTCTTGATAAGTACAATGGGATATGCAGTTGTAGCTCCAAGTCGTTGCCGATTGATTCGGGTAGCCATTTTCTTATTGATGATGTAAAAAGAATACATACAACATGATGATGATGAGGGTTTCTAGCTTAGGGTCTAAAACCTGGATGACCAAAGGTAAAAACCCGATGGGAAAGAAGTACCTTTGGTATACGCTCTTATTGGAGTTGAGCAGTTCCCCTTGAAGTACTGTCATGCAAGGTGCGTTCTAGGGTGAAACAAAGGAAGAGTGCTTAATGCAAGTGCCAATTATGGGACACTCTATATGCATATGAGAAATTTGTCGAACAAAAGCATGCAATGTGGAAGATGGTGTTGATTGGTGCTTCAAGGAACAAATGTAGCACGTGTGACATCAAAGGACGTCACAATAGCTTCCACGTTTCCAAGAAGGATTTTTGATGTAGAAGCTTCTCCACTCATACCTCACTGTGTTGAGTGGGTGAGTGTCTTTTAGACTTCCTCCTTCACTTCACCACTATACTACAACGACTTTGACTCTTATGCTCATCTATACTAGCATGAGCAACACAACATAATTATGCTCAACTCTTCTAGCTTGAGCAGTACTTAGAGTAGCTAAGACAGTTAGACCATAGAGAATATTACATGAAGTTGTGGGACTAACGCCTCTTTCATTTAAGCCTAAATTTGACTTTTATGCCATGTATGTTTAATGGCGACTTGGACTTACCTGTTCAAGGCCAGAAACCCAATTCCATAAGTTCTAAAAGTTTAGGCCTCGTTCATTGTGTTGGTCTCTCGATGCCACCATTTTGTTGATTAGGCTGGCATATTTTGGCTCCTCTTGACTTGCTTGTTGTATGATGACACTACTTTGTGAAGCAAGTCCCTTTAGCTCGTGTAGGGACTGATGTAGCCTTTGTGATATTTCCCATGAGAAGCGGTTGTTGAGATGTGTGGATTCCTTGTGATTGACCTACTAGCGATTTTGGAACCCACCTTGTCTTTACTCCTTGTGTGACCGTCTTTTGCATTTGATTGTTTTTCTCGATGACTTGATGGACACTAGGCTTTGGAGCTAGATCTGACAATTTTTTTTGTAAAAGCCTTGATTTTGCAGTTGAAGACGAGGTATCCATATGGAGGTTGTAGCAACCTTGGTTGCAATTGTCTTCTGTTGGCTTTTGGTTGTCATTGCTTGCCTTTGGATAGAAGCTTGTGCTGCATGATTTGTCTTGGTTGTTCCAGATTAACAAACAATGAAGACCAAGACTAGTCACCCGCGGACAACAACACAACGTCCTCAAGAACAATTAAAATGGAGACTGATATCAAAGCAAATCTTATTGAAGATGATTCATCTCTATTGAATAGAACTTCAGAAGAGCTTAGAGCGGATCAGGCATCATGAAGTACAGATCAAACAGAGCAAAGATCAATCACGATAGCTATTAAGCAGAGAATGCAACCAAGACAGGAAGTAAAGAAGTTCAAAATTACAAACACCCAGGAAGCAATAGGAAGTTCAAAGATCCAGACATTACCAACTAAATTAGCTCACGAAAGTCAGATTGGAAAACAGAGTCTCAAGACACCCTCCGTAGAGACACATTTAGATCAAGACAAGACCATGACAAAATTAGGACATAAATATTTAAGAGCACCTCCAATGAGAATAGTTGTACTTCTCAGCAGTACAAAAGGAACGAGTGTTAGATGCAATGCTCTACTAGATAAGAAGCAAAGTGCAATATGATTGTAGAGAACATCCAAAGGATCCTCCAGATCACTCCATGCAAACATGATAGCAAAACAATGCTAGGTACGCATACAAGTCAAGAAGACATGGTTGCTACTCTTAGCATCCAACAACACGAAGAGCAGATAAAGCTTCAAGTAAATTCTTCCAAAGACTGCATGCAGATGTCATCCTTGGACATCAATGGTTAGACCAACACAAGGTCTACAAACAAGATACAATGCTAATAATTTCTTTTCCAGGTGGTAGCAAGCAACAGTTACATATACCATTAATGATAGATTCAGAGTTTCAAAATTCACAAGAATCAACGACAAATCTTGCAAACAAAGGTAAAGCTAAAGTGGAACTTCCACCGACTAGAAAAGAAGGTGTGACAGCATATGCCTCTACATCAGAGAACCCTCATGGATCAGCTTCTTCAAGCAAGTCAAGATTTCAAAACTTCAAGTCAATTGCTAACCCAACTGAAACATCTAATGAGACATCCAGAAAAGCAAAGACATATCAGCCCAAGTACTTAATAAATCAAAGTCAATGATCCGGTTTGGATTAAAGACAGGAAATCAACACAAAAAAACAAACACATGGGATGGGCAACATCACAATGGAGCTTAAAGGAACAGGAGTACTATAGAGGTAGCAGACATATATTGGATACCAAAACCTTAGGTAAGGGCATATGAAGTAACGTCAATTCCCTCCCAAGAAAGAAGGCCCACAAGGTATCAACCTCAACAATATCCTAGGATACCTAAGAAGCAAGTATACAACATAACAACATCAAAAGATGCTAAAGTCTACCACAACTCTCAAGAGGATACAGAACAAAGACAGATCCCAAAGAATCTTCCTCTTGGACAAGGATTCTACTACAAAGATTTGGCTACCAGTCAACCACAAGCTAGCTGCAACTACACAAGGCCTGCATGAAGATCTCAAGAACTCAACGAGACCTAAAGTGAAGCAAAGTCAACAAAGGAGATACAAAGGTCCTCAAGAGATTTGGATTCCTAATTCTTCCAATGCTCCTAGTCAAAATCCAAAAATCGACAGTCAACGAGGCCTACAACAACATCAAAGACTTCTTACAACAGGACTAATTGGAGAATCAAATAGATAATGGAGTCTTCACAGTCAAAGAAGGACAACCCAACCAACGTGAACATAGATTCAAAGATGATAAAATAGGTATGGCAAAAGAAACCTCCAATGCCAACTTGGTCCTTCACTAATTCTCTTTTTGAGGATTCAAGCTTACTTTTACCTGAAGAAATGTTTGTAGTAAGCACAAGAATGTAAAAAGTCAAGTCGCCAGGGTGCAAAAAACAATCTTTGGCATAGGTAGAGTGGGGCAGTTACTGAGCCATAAAATGAGCAAAGCATTAGTCCCAAAGCTTCAAGTCGTAATAAACTCTGTGTGCTAAGTGTCATAGTTATTAGGCTTATGCTCAAGCTGGACGAGTTGAGCATATCTAAGTCGTGTTGCTTATGCTGGATGAGATGAGCATAAGAGTCAAAGTCTATTGGTGGAGAATTGTAGCGTCCAACAGTTACGCATAGTGCATAGTAAGATGAGAGCACATATCCTCAACAACGAAAACCATTCATAAAGGGGTGCCTGCTTGCAAATCAATGTCATATGCTTTTATAGCTACACCATCTTTCTAGAGAACCCCTCAAAATATTTCTTGCACAACATATTGTTTTCCATGCATTTCTAGGTATGCATATAGGATGTCCCACCATTGGACAATATGCATTAGACACTCTTTTTTGCTTCCACCTATGCACCTTCACTGGACTACAGGAGGCAAACCATTTTCTCATCATGCTACCCTCTCATATTTGCCGCCTTTTTAATTCCATATCTATCAGCAAATAATCCCTTGAGTACTTTATTAATATTTTCCATGCTAATAAGTACTCCAATAATGCACGTATCCCAAACGCACTTTTTTCCCACTGGGTTTTTTCCCTTTAGTCATCCAAGTATCAGCCCCTAATTTAGAACTCATCATTCTACTTCCCTTGTACATACTTTTCATAAATAAACAACAGCCTCATCATTATGCTATTACAACGAACAAATACAACATTATCTCTCACATCAGACATATTCGGACCAATCAAGATGCTGCAGCAAATTGAACCTCAACAACAAATTCAATGACAAAATGAAGACGATCAGCCCATCAACAACCAATCAAAAACCTCCATAGCCTCCACGAACACTTTTCAACAGTGCCCGAGGACAGGCACTAAAATCGGAAGAGGGGAATGTTAACTGAGTCGATGTCAATTAACAAAAGCTGCTAAAGGTCTGAGCCTTACGGATGCACATCGAAGATCAACATCACGAAGCAGTAAAGATTGGAGTTACACATTTTTCACATTTTTTTCAAAATGGTCATGTATTGTAAATTATCGATTTATTTCAAGCCATTATACTATTTTTAATGTGTTACGGACTAAATGGGAGCTCCAAGCTGTAAAGAACAGATCAGTTAGTGTGCTTAGGTTGCCGATTCAGTAAGTGGTTTAGCCCTAAAGGCCTTGGGCACTCGAACATTGCATATTTTACCCTAGCTATATAAGGTAGTGTGTAAAACAAATTAGGGTTCTCAAGCTCACTTGTTGAGACCGCTCTTTGGTGAGAGCTCATGAGGTGTGTGGCTATGGAGTCCTTCAACTTCTCCTTGCTCATGTGACTTGATTAACACTAATCAATGCTTAATTCTCTTTCACTATGCCTCTCTCATACTTCTTGTGATTGCTAATGATGCTTTGATTAGCTAGATTGTAACTAATTAGTGGTTAATCCCTCTCTAATCTTGTGTGATTGCCTCTTTTGCTTGTGTGTGTATGTAGTTTTGATTGGAGTGTGGTGCTTGATAGATCTATGTGTGTGTGCTTGTAATTACTGTGTTGCATGATATGATTAGTGTTGTTTGCGTCTTGCAATAGTTAGTATGTGGGATTGGGTTGATTGGAGTTGAAGGGAAGTGGATGTGGAGATTGCCAATCACATTGTGGCTTAGCTCCTCCATAGGCCGAGAAGCTCACGTCATAGAGTCACCATTTGTGTTGCCATGATTAGCTCACTAATTATATGAGTGTTTCCATGCCCTAACCGGGTAGCTCATCTCTCCGGATTGATAATTTTGTTGGTCATTAGAGCTATACTATGATGGTACGCCCAACATTTGATGCCGTTGTCGGGGACGATAGCTTATGCTAGTGTAATTATGGCATAATCAGATGTGTTTCCTCACTAATTCCACTTATGTGTTTATGGTTTTGTGGATTTGGGATGTGTGTGCATGAAGCAATGTGTTCATTTTTTCCTAATTCGTCACCATATCTTGCCAATTGTATGCCCGCACACTCTAATTTCACACTAACCCCTTGCTAATTTCACTAATTTTTGCTAGCTTACATACTAATTTCTACTAAGGATTAGAGCTTTCAACCATTCAACGCATCTCCATTGGAAAGGTAAACAAGGTGGTATTCTCAACCTCCCTAAATCTAAACATGTGTAGAGATGAGTAGAGATGCCATGATGATGCTATAATATGCTATGCTAATTACACCATGTCTATGCTATGATATGCTATGCTAATTAACCCCATCTCGATGCTATGTTATGCTATGTTAATTACACCATGTCGATGCTATGCTATGCTATGCTATGAATTTTTTTGAAATGTTCATTTTCATGCCGTCGTAATGCCGAAATTTTCCAGGTTTGGAGGCATATGGAATTGACAAGTTCAATTGCTAATTTGCAAATGTACATTGCTAATTGTGTGTCTAAATGATTCAATTGCATGCTTGAATGGTCAATTGCAAGTGTGTGTGCATTTTAATTGAGTGTGTGTATGCCTAATTTTAGGTGTGTATGTCCTATTTTACCCTTGTGTGTGCACCTAAATATAAATGTGTGCTTAATGATTTTTCAACTGTGATGATTGATTTGTGTTGTGGTCATGCCCAAGTAGAGATTTGTGAATTCAAATTGCAATTTCGACAAGATTAACCCTTTTGTGTGTGCAGCTAAAAATTGGTAAAAATTGCCAATTATTAGTGTGTGTATACCTAAAAAGCGCTTAATGTGCATGATAAATTCAATGTTTGATTGTATATTTGATGTGTATAATGGTTAATTGCTGCGTTTTTTAGCTCAAAACAGGGATTTACACACTCCAAATGCGTCAATTTTTGACCTAATTTTGTCGAGTTTAATTGCCTAGTTTGGATTTTATTGATGAAATTATTTGGCAATTGAATCGATGTGACTATTGTGATTTGATTTGGTTGCAATAATCCCCTATGCGTGGAGAATTTGTAAAAAGAATGATATTTTTTGGATAATTTTTATAATTTTTTGGTAATGTTTTGCTCATTTTTGCATTAATTTTTGCTTAATCCCGTAAAAATTTGATATCTTGTGATCTTGATGAGCTGTGTTGCGTGCGTATTTATGGCATCATTTTGAGCGCATTTGTGTCCTCCTTGGTCGAGTTTTGAGCGTTTTGCTATTTTCGGGGGCCGAGTTGTTGATTTTTTCGTAATTGATATTTTTGACAAAAACTGCTATTTTTGGTGTGCTTATGTATGTCAATGATTTTTTGAGATTTCTATATTTTTGAGGAATTTTTTGGACTTTTTTGGGAATGTTTTGGATTTTTGGGTGATTTTTAACATTTTCGGCTAATTTTTGGACTAAAATTGGCATTTTTGAGCATTTGAAAATAAAAAATTAAAACATTTGCTTCGACGAGCGTGGGTGGTTGATCTCAAGCATGGGTGCACGTTCCAGCAAATTTTGACAGTTGTGTGGACTCCACGGTCAAATTTTGAGCTTCAGCGTTGGATAAAGCAAACCTATCTTTTCTCGAGCACTGCCTTTCGCGCACAAACGCTTTTCGCGCATGAATGCTCTTTCACTTGCTCTGTTGTATTTTTCTCTCTCTCCTCAGTTGACACTAGAAGCCACCAAGGGAGTGGACCCCTCTCTCTTGTCTCTCTCTCAACTTTCCTTGTCGGATAGATGTTTAAGGTCTCTCGAGATAGTTTCCTATGACGTTAAAATACTCTTCGTCTTGTTCTTCCTTTGACTGCTGCTCTTTGTCTTATTACCCACACACACACTTAATCTCTCTCTTCTCTCACTCTCTCTCTAACTTTGCGACATCTCTCTCTCTCTCTCTCTCTCACACACACACACACACACACACAGAGTCTCTCTCTCGCACGCTCCCGAGTCATACTGGCAGTCTGGCAGCCCGTCAAAACCGGCTATTAACGCCTTCAAAAGCCCTCACACACACACACCCACTCTCTCTAACTTTCTCTCTCCTCCTGTCGCATGTGCTGTCCTCAGCTTGTCCTTCCCTGTTCTGCCACGTCAGCCTTGGCCCAACACGCCCACGTTCACTGTTCCCTACGCACCTGTGGCATCTGCTCTTCCAGTGTTGTGCTCGTCGTGTACGCCCACGCCATCTCCGTCGTCATCGTCTGCAGCTTCAACGGGTCAAAGCCCAAGGTAAGTAGCTTCATAAGGTTAGTTGTTATTTTTTTTAAAATTTTATTTTATCATTTATATTTGTTACATTATTTCTAACTAGTACTATTTAATAAAATCCACACAAAAATTAGAAAAAATAGAAAAAACACAAAACAATAAAAAAAGAGCCAAAAGATCCATTTTTAAAAAAAAGGGTCTTAAAATTCATAAAAAATAAAACAACTCCCACAAAAATTCACAAAATAAAAAGAAGAAAGGTTTTAAAAACTATAAAAAATAAAAACCTCACAAAAAATCCTTTTAAAAAAAATCAAAAATTGATCAGATTAATCACAAAAAAATCGTAAATTTTATAAAACACTCAAAAAAATCTCTAAGAAATGGACACTTACCAAAAATTTCCAAAAATTCAAAATAATTTCAAATATAATAAAAATACCACAAAATTTAGAAAATGTAAAATTGCACAAAAAATAGAAATAAGGAGAGAGGAGTCAAAAAAAGGCAAAAAAAGAAACAAATCTGCCAAAAATTCACACTGCAAGAGAGAAGTTGAAAATCGAATGAGACGGTCAGAAGAAGCCAGACAGAAAGAAATCGCCATAAAACTCACGAGCCACGGGCCGAGCAAACAGCGAAAAAGCCAGAAACAATAAAAGAACAGCCGAAAAAAATTAAAAACTCATCAATGACAGTGTGCATTAGTGGGATATTGCTTTGATTAAGTTTTCTTGAAAGAAAAACTCAAAAATCACATCAGAATTGGCTAATAGGGCAAAAATCACAAAAACAAGGATTTAGACACAAAACTGGGTAAATCTTGAGATTTTGGGATCTAAATAAAAAAAGGGGTGAGATTTGGCTTCTACAAGGATTAGAGAACCAGCATAACAAAATTTATGAAAAAATGATGTGAAACATGGATCATGATCCATGTACCTTTTGACATTTGGGGCTGATATTGACAAGTACATCCCTCATAACTTGTGGAACAACTTTCCCAAAAGAACCAAATGCAAAAAAGTTGTAAAAAGTGGTCAAAAGAGTAAAAAAAATAGAACATTGTCAAAACTGTCACAGAAGACTGTAGAAGTCAGTTTTGGTTGGGCAAAACTGATCCAAATCCAGAAATTCTTTGTCGAGCAAGCTACAAAGATCATAAGACATCAGCACACCAAAGATCAAATCCAAAAGTGGTGGAACATGGATCGCGATCCATGTATCCTTGAGGAATTTTTAGACATTTCTAGCCTATAGCAGAGACCATTGTGAACAAAAGTCTTCGAAGGAGTTTTGTAAAAAAAAGTCCAAAAAACTCATCAAAAGTGCCAAAAATAGTTCAAGGTGAAAACCTTAAAACATATCTGTGAATTAACTTTTGCTTGACCTAGAGTGATCCAAATCACATAAAAAGTGTATAGCAGGGATTAGGAGACCATGTGTGTCAAGTTTCCTCACCATCTGACACATAGGTACATGGAGTGCGATCCATGTTCCTTTGTCATAGATTGATACCATATTTGCACCATAACTAGAGCACATCACATGGAGTCTAGTGGTCTTTTCAAAACTGAATTTGAATTTCAAAAACCAAATCAAAAGCCAGAACTGCTAGGTATTTTGATCAAGTACCAGAACTGACCTAACTTTCAATGCAGAGGTCCATTTTCAAAAAAATTGATAACATAGCACCTACTAATCATGTTGATTTTGATGGTACCAATAAAAGTCAATTTGGGCTCCAAACATGGATCACGATCCATGTACCCATAGTGGCAGCTTGACCTAAAATTTTGCAGATCAGTAGTGCATACACAAGGAAACATATCCCCAAGTCCAATTTTGGGAAAAAACCAACAAATTTACGTCAAAAGGGAGCAAAACAGGTGACAAACTAAAATCGTTGTGCAGACTTAGTGTTGGCCATTTCACCTGTCAAAACAAGTCCAGATCCAAAAAGATTTGAGATTTAGCTTATGGACATAGAGTGCAACAAGCTGCTAAAATATCAAGTCAAGATGTGGTTGAACATGGATCGCGATCCATGTACCTCATTCTCAGAATCTCATGAAAATTGGTACATAGCCTGCATATGACCTTGTCTACACACTGTCAAAATTTGGATAAATTTGGGGGGGGGGGGGGAATTTGACAGAGGAACATGGATCACGATCCATGTACATCAGCATAGTGAGAGTATCTGACTTGATGATCTTGTAGACATACTTGAGTACATCCCAAATCTCAAGTTTGAGCTAAAAAGACCTTTGAGAGACCAAGATAAAATCCAAAGTTCTTGTGTTGTGGTGTTGAAATTGTTTTGAGTGCTGTTTTAAGTGCAGTTCACCAAAATTGATCTAACTTTTAATTGACACCTCCAAATTGAGTCAGGTATAGCCAGGAAGAAAGCTTGCGGTCAATAGAACACACCTAGACCAAATATGAGAGCTGAATTTTTCTAAGTTTAGAGCTGAATTTTTAAAGGTTTCCTAGATCCAAACTTTTAGGGTACCCCAAGACTAGTTTTCAGAGACCCAGAGAGTCTCAGATTTTTGACTTCTGAGAGATTTGATCAGGGGCAAAAAGGGATAGGTTGCACTAAGCCAAAGTGGGCCCTCTCAAGGACTATCTTGAGAGTCTTGAGTGAGCCTTAAGCATGACAAATCATCCACCACTAGGGTTTTCCACTCCACTCGAACACATGGAAAACGTTAAAAACGCTGCAATGCCTTCAAAAGTGGGATTGGGAGAATACCTAGAGGAGAGGCATCCTCTGATCAACAAACCAAACATGAGATTCATCAAAACCAACGAAGCCATGAGAGTGCTAATAGATTATGCTCTTGAGGGCTTGTATAGGTTCAAAAATGGGGATCCATATATCTTCTACAAGTGTGTAGAGCCCAATGCAAGAGAGTTGACCACCCATAAGAACCTCTATGCATTCACATATACAAATATCCATGGGGTGCAAGTTTTGATGGTAGATAAGTATAGAAGAGAGTACAAACTTGTCGATCCAATTGACCTGGAGACATATGCATATAAGGATACTCCAATTTCTACTTACTTTCAGCCAAAAACTATGCTTGAGCACATAAGACAAGATTCCACCGAGATTTTCCCCACGAGAAAAGACAAGAGAGTGATAGATGTCTTACCATGAGACCACAAATTGATTAGATTGGTGGCTGAAACAAAACAATTAAGACCATATCAAGTGGTCCAATGTGTCAAAATAAAGTACAATGGGTCAGGGGATCCATATGCTCATGTCTCACTCTTTAAACAAGTTTTGAGAGCTGAACAAATTGCAAATTTTCATACTCAATATGAGGGATTTGGGTTGATATTGGAGGGATTAGCCTTTACTTGGTTCCAACCACTAAACAGAGATGATTTCCCAAACATAGCACAACTCTTACAAGAGTTTGTAGAGGAGTTCTCAAAAAGAGGAATCAAGCACAACAAGGTGTCACAAATCTACGCTTTCAAATAGAAAAAGGACGAAGAGTGAAAAAAACCTTGCTTCGCTTCAAACAGTACAAAGACAGATGTCCTGTGTGAGAGAGCTACTGTAAGATGAGAGATTATCAATTCTCTTCATAGAGGGCTTGAGGAATGAAACTCTCAAAAAGGATCTACATTTGAAAGGATGCACAACGTTTGAGCAAGTCACTAGAGAAGCTCTATATCTAGTTGACAATTGCAAGGCCTATGGAGAGGTGACGGACGACGTAGGGAGATGATTAGTAGTGCCTCATCTCCAAAGAGCGAACCCACAACAAAGCAAGATGTTCAACCTCATAAGGTGTAGAGCTTTGATCAAGTAGTCAAGGAGGTGATTAGAAGAGTTAATGAAGGCTACAAACAGAACCTGAATGTACAAGAGCCTCAAGGAGATGTAATACTTGTGGAGGGGATCAATCCACTCCATGGTGTAGCACTAAACTGAAGACACAAAAAATGCTAGGGCAACAACTACCTCTTCTAAATGATGATAGAGTAGTATCCAATTACACTCAGCCAATGCATGTGCTACAATCTGTGAAAAACTAGTATTCCATGGATGCGAATATGCTCATGTTCATAGCCAATTATGGTTCAAAGAACATTCTTACTAGGCAAGAACAACCATCGATTGGATTACCAGCTACAAAACAAGAAGGTCTATGCTATGAATGTGGAGGTGACCATTGGGCACGAGGTTGTCCAAACAAGGGTTGACAAATAGAATCCTTTGTATTCTTTGACGGTTATGGGAGAGACCATCTACTCCAACATTGTGCTAAGAGTCTAGACTACAAGGGAAAAGCAACAATGAGTGTTGTAGGAGTGATCTACCTTCGTCAAGTGGATTCAAGGTAGATCCGACAATTCCTTTAAAGATGATGACTTGAGCTCAAGCTCAAGAAGCTGCCAAAAACTCAATCATTGAGGAGGAACCTACATTGCCACCTCAAACAAAAATCAAGAACATATTGGTGAGAACGGGAAGAAAATCATGGAAAGCCAAACGAGACAAAATGAAAGCGAAGAGCCTAAAGGAGAAAATAGCTTTAGAAACAAAACTGCATCAAACAAAAGAACAACTTAAACACGAGCAAGAAAGCAAGAAAAACGCAAAGGGACCTAAAGAGTCAAAGACTAACTCGGGAGGTTCAGTCTTGGTGGACAAAGTCTTTGAACCTTTAGATGCAATTTTGAAGGCCTATGAAGCTATGCTAAAACCCAATCAAACCCAAGGGAATAGATGGCTGACATATAATCATCCACCCAGGGTATGAAAAAGAGAGGCTACAAATGTGCAAGGAGCTCATCGAGGCGGCCCGAGCTCTTATGGAAACACATGTTCCAGATGCTCCAAAAACGGAGATGCTAATTCAAAAAAGAATCCAAGAAATGGAGAACCAAGGTGTTGTAATTAAAGATCAGGAAGAGTCAAAAGTTGATGCACCTTTAGATACAAGGGAAGTTGCCAGTGCCACAGATGGGGTGGGCTCACAAGTAGTGATGCCTAGTCCAGAGGTAGAAGAACCGTGGCCACAATCCTTATGGGAATCCATCAGAAACCAAAAAGATGGTAGTGCTACTTTATAGTTAGCACCTATCCCTGAGATAAACATGGAACATGAATTTTTCCCAGGGGATATAAGATATTTATATGGGGATGCCAGGTCTGTCGCATTTGAAGAGAGCAAATGACACTCTCTATAGACTTTTCTATCTTTCATAGGAGAACTCGAAACAAAATCGGAGGTTAGAGTGGTACCTTCTCATTGGAAAGCCACACCAAAAATGATGGATACCAAGAGCTTGCACGAATTGATTTCTTCTTCTATACAATTCACTCTTTCTCTCTCAGAGTTCCTAAAAATAAGACTGCATCATGGGGCCAAATGGAAAAACACTTGGAAAAGATGGGGTTGAAAATCCCTTCACATGACCAACTTGCAAACAAAAACATGGATGAAACTTTGCTTAAGAAACCACAAGAAAAACCAGTACCCGTAAATAAGGTGGGTGATTATTGTGAAGGCGATGAAGGAAACACTACCTTACCACTTGAGTACAAAGGAGTAAAGACGGTTGCGATATTAGATAGTGGGGTAGGAATTGCCATTGCAACCAAGGGGATTGGGGAAAAATGGGGAAAGCCTGCTGTTATGAAAGCTTGAATGAAATTGCAATTAGTGGATGGATACGTGGAGAGATTGATAGGAATGTTAGAGAAAATCATTGTATGCTCGTGTGGCATTGAGTATGAGCACACCTTTGCCATAATGAATTTTGACAAGAGTAGAAACTTTGATATTATATTGGGTAGAACATTCATGTGTCAACTCAAAATGGTACAAGACTGGGGCTATGACTATGTCTACTTGAGACACAAAGAGCTCACTACAAAAATTAGTGTCAAATATTATAGTTATAGAGATGTAGAGCGAACCCCCGGGGAAGAATTACACTCCACGATTGAACCGAAAAACAAGGTATGTGCTTGGTTGCAAAGGAAAGCGCATATTTGGATGTGTGGAGCATCAGAATGCAGGAGTCTTAGAAAGGAAGATTGTATCCTAGAGCGTTCACTAGAAGATGAAGCTTACATTAAGGAACCATTTCCAAAGGGTTTGTTTGAACCCTTTGGGTGGGATCAAATACTGGCCACTCTTGATGTCTGCATAAACGAGGTAACCCTTACCAAATTTTGCGATAAAGGTGGCTATGAAAGAACTCCCTTATTTACAACAAAGGTGTTGAAGGAAGCTAATGAAGTTTGTGAGTGTGAAAGCAAAAAAGGTGAGATAGATGGCTACGTCTTGGAACATGATACCAAAGTGCAAATGAAGGAAACAAAGCAACCACGAGAATATGTCATCATTGATATACCAGAAGAATCGACAAAAGCTATTTCAAAGAAGCCAATTCCAAAAGAGTGCAATTGTCAAATGTTTAACAAACGCAAGATCAAGACAAGAACAGGGATAAGAAAGAAGATCAATTATCTCCTACGATGATCAAATTCAGATATGCAGAGACATAGGATTTAAAATGTCATAGAATCTAATATCTACCTATTTCAAAAAGACTTTCTCATATTGAACTGGTCATTTAATATGGGGGAGATGAATGGGAACAAGAGGTAGAATATAGACATGTGCATATAATGGAGCTTAAAAGACCTCAGGGTTAGCTTCATTAAACATCTCCAAAGGTTAGTGTTAAAAGTCCTTAGACCTAGGACTTTAAGCAAGCTGGGGCTGACCTTGAGGTGGGAAGCTGACCTTGAGGTGGGAACCCTACCCAAGCTTGAGGTGCTTGCCATGCTTGCTGACTAAGATGCTTAAGGTGTTTGTGGAAACCTTGCCCAAGCTTGAGGTGCTTGTCATGCTTAAATGACTAAGGTGCTTGAAGTGTTCAATTCAAACATGATATCTCAAGAAGCATAAAAGATTTTCATGCTTAAATGACTAAGGTGCTTGAAGTGTTCAATTCAAACATGATTTCTTAAGTAGCATAAAAGACACATGTCAAGATCCTCCCCATTTTGCCTTCATGATGTACTTGAATCCTATGGATAGGCTTTAAAGGGGTCCAATGAGAATTTAGAAGCATTTAAATAAATAATTAAGGTCTTTCTCTCCAAAGAGGAACAAGGTGAAGGATCACATTGGCCTGCTAAAGACCGGGGTCCAAGATTAGTGCTTAAAATGTTTCTATCCAATCTCTTCTTGGCATGCACAACGATTCAAGCTGAAGGTAAAAGAGTGTTTGAAGGCAAGACTGGTGACTGCCATATGTAGGTTAAGGTGTCACTACAACATAAAAGATTGATAAGCCTTTAATGGATCACTAGGGTAGTGTGCAAACCATGTAGGGAATTGATGGTGGGAAGTCCTTTTTTAATGTGGAGCACCTAGAAGCTGGGACTTTGGGTGGCCGCATAGTGCCCACTACCCTTTAACTAGGTATTAGCTGAGCAACAGAAATCATGTCCTAATTATCACCATCCATCATGTACACCTAGAAGTTGTAGATTGTCATCAAACTTTTATTCACATGCATGTTAATGTGGGCTTCTTGGTGTGTTCTTATGTCATGGAAGTTTGATTATTTCCCTTTAAATTTATGGGAGCAGAGCAAAAAGTTAGCGTTTTGTAACAACTTTTCTATACCCCGTTTTTTAGTCGTGACTTATCTATTTCAAGACTTTATGTTTCCAACCTTTCCAACATGAGCATATAGCTCTTTACTATTACCATATACATGTGGTAGTGATGTGTGTGAACACACTAGGACCGTCGGGGCATTTTTTCCCTCTTTAGGAGGTTTTTTTCCCCGTGCATTGTATATACGCCCATCACTCTAGGGCTATCTATCTTTCCATTGCACACTAAGTAACACACTCTCTATTGTGTGCCTTGAGCTTCCTTCGTCTTCTCCAAGTTGTGTGTGTTTCTCTGCAACCCTAATTCCAACAATTGGTATCAGAGCAGGTCATGTCCTCCCGGGCTTAGTCGCCAGCAGCTCCAGCACACGCTGATAGCCGTTTTTCGGCTATTCAAAATTGTCATAGTGAGCTACCTCACCCTACCAAATTCACCCAAACACTATGGCTATCCCTACCATTTCACTGTACATAGGCGTGTGTGAGTTAGGGGACTTTTTCCATATTTTCTTAAAAAACCCTCAATTAGCTAGTCATTGGGCTAGTTGAGCCAAAAAATAAAAATAAAAATAAAAAAAGGTATATTATGGCCTCTTTGTGTGTAAATATTTCATTGTATATATGGCCTAAATATAGGGAATTTTATAATTATTTTGGTATTTTATTTAAATATTTATACTTAGGTGTATGCCTTCTTTCATCCTCTTACACCATAAGTATATTTTTTTGCCAATGTGTACATACTCTAACCTCATATTTTTCTTTTATACAAATCACTCCCACATTTTCACCCTCACTCTCGTGAAAACAAAAAAATGATTTCTACTCCCTTAGTCACGTTTATTATATTATTTTCATACCTTTTCCTCTTTCACCCAAAATAATACAAAGAGTGACCATATCATTCCAATATCTTTCCATATCCATAATTTCTCCATATTTATTATTATTATTTTTACTCATTATTCTAACACCATGTGCTCATTGAGCTAAAATCCATGAATAGTCCATACACTAGTCCCACCATGTATATATTGCTTTATTCACCAATAATCCTCCTCCATGCATGTGTAAAGAACAACTTGGATACTTTGTATTATGATATGACAAGGAGGGGCTCACTCTTGGATGCATTGTACAAATTCAACAAAGGAGGGGGCCACTAAAAGGCTTTTGCAAGCATAAAAAACAGGCTTTTTGGTGAGAATTTTGGCACCCATCTCCACTCCGAATTTGGAGCAGTGGTCAAAAGAGAAAATGTGGAACAAAAGCTGAATAATCACGTCAAAAAGTTTGGTGATTTTTAGAGCAACCACCGGTGAGCTATGATTTTTTGAGTGGACCCCAGTCTGCCCACTTTTCTCACAAAGTAACCCATAGTCTTCTCTCACCTCCTTTCCCACTTCCACACACATACACTCATTCCTCTCCATCCCTCACTCAAACCTGCAACTTTCATGGCTTACTTCATATTCTTCACCATTTCCATCTCTCCTTACTCCATAGCTCAAAAGATTATCATCTCTACACACATATAGATCAATTTCTCTCTAGAATCAAATTCATATTACCATAACCTCTTCATCCTTTCATAAAAAGAGAAAAAATCAGAAAATAACCAAGCTCAAGCCCTGCAAAAAGAGGAGTTTGATCATGGAGAATTCAACTTCTCCATAGTCACAAGAACTGCACCGACAAAGTTCTACAACCGCTTCATTCACTGGAGGAGAAGGTGGAAAATTTCATTTACATCTTGTGGTTTCCACCAAATTGTGTATATTCTTATCCTTCTCTTACTTTTTATCATTGTATAAATCATATAATGCACCTTGAGTGCATATGCCATGTAATTTTACCCCATCCTACTAACTTCAAACTACTAACACTAACTGCTAACTCTTTTTTGTAAATTGCATCCACTCTACTCTACCGTGGAGAAGGCAACCTCACACAAAAAATCACTCACCTCTCTAGAATCTTCTCTATTTCACCTTAATAATTCTCTCCTCTTGAGCCCACATCCATGTGACTCAAGAGACAAGAGAGCCCCACTCTCATAAGAACATATAAAAAATTTCATAAACATGGTTTTCTATGAAAATGTTGATTAGGTATAATCCTAAGTAGGGCTCTCCTCACCTATAAATAGAGCCCTTCTCCCTTTGTAAATGGAAGGATCCCTACACTATTGCTCACTACTTTGAGCTTGCCATTCACCATCTTAGTTTTAGGGAGTGAGAGTGAGCTCTCTATGCACCATTACATGTGGTGCATAGGAAAGCTTCTTTGAGTTAGTTGTAACATTGCAAGGGAGTGAGTGATTCATAACTTCCAATCAAAGTTGTACCTACTCTTGTGCATCAATTTAATCAATAAGTTGGGTGCAAATCGCGGGTCAAAACTCTCTTGAGTCTCTCCAATTTACGCTTGGCAACCTCATCTCGTTTGGTTTAAGGTGACGCGTTTTCATTTTGAGATTCTTTTGTAGTATCTGCTTGTATGTGACTCAAGAGCTCTTGTGTTTGTTTTTGTTGCTTGGGAAAACATTATAAGAGGGTTGTATGGTGAGAGGTCTCCCATAACCCTAAGATAATGTGTAGTTTACAACATCATCAAACTTAATCGTGTCTCTTGACTCTCCTCCAAGCTGTTCATACACCCACGTCAATCATTAAAATTGAAGCTAAATTCTTGCACAAAGATATCTCTCTTTTTTGTGTGTATTTGTAGCATTTAAATTAGTGATAGTGTACCCTTCCTTCTTGCTTGTATTGCTAAGGGATTCTCCTCTTTTGCGTCCTAGTTTGCTCTCTAACTAGGTGGTGCCCCTATCTTGTTTGGGTTTGGCTGTTGTGTTGTGCTTGTGGTTGCTCCAGCTCCAATTGAGCAGCACGGGAGCCTTGAGGGGTGTTTAGAGGTCGCCTCTCTTGTTGCCTGCCCCGAACCGCCTCAATTTTGGTGCCCCCACGGAGGACGGCTTGTGTATGTTTTGTGTAGGCTCAACCTTTAGCATAATCAAGTAGCTTGCATGAATCACGAGAATTTGTATGATCCTTTTATTTCCATTGCAAGGCAAAAGGTGCACATAATTGTTAGTACTAAGTTACAATTTCAACGAGTAATTCGTAGAATTTTGGACCCTCGTAGGTTGGCTCAGATAAACGTTTCAGTAAATCCTTTTATTTTACCTCTTATTAGGTACGACCTTAGTTTGGACGTCTATATTTTTGTTTTGTTTTAAGAATTAGGTCATGCATAGACCATGGATAATGTCCCAGGAATAGAGGTTTTCCCCTTCCATTTCACTCCACACATTAGAGTAAACATTGCAATTAGTAGAAAAATCCATTTTCAACAACGTATGGTGTTCATGTTTGGTGCCCAAAGAGTAGGAGAAATTCTCACGTCACCAAACCCTGTCATCCTACCTCTAATTGATTATCATAGGTCATTTGATGTGAATATTTTTATTTTGTTGTAGAACAGATTGCAATTTAGAAAATATTATTGAAAAAACAAAAGCGTGCGTCACTTTGGAATCAATTCAATGGAGAGCCAACGCCAAATGTCTGGATACCCTCTTTTCTTTGGAGAGCCTGGAGAGGATGCAGAATTATTTTTGGCAAATTTCAAGATGTCTTGCCGTATCAAGAGGATAGTAACTGATCAAGAACGTGTAGAAATGTTTGAGGTGGTCCTTAGGAAAGATGCTAGCACTTGGTTTGACTCTTTGCCTGAGGAAGTTAAGGGGAATTACACAGAAGTTTTGAATCGTTTCAAGAAATACTTCTTTGATCCCCAAAACACTCAAAAGCTATGGCAAGACATTGTTTCTCATAAGCAAAAAGACTTAGATGACTACTACTTGTACAAGCAAGAGTTTCTACGTCTTTGGGCTGTATGGGTGAGAAATGTTGCTAACCCTGGTGATGGTGCAGAGTTCCTAAAGAAGGAGAGATTCATAGCCGGACTCTTTCCTGACCTTAAGGTAAAAGTTGAGGCGGGTGCACCTGCTACCTTTGATGCAGCTGAAACTAGGGCTGTTGAGAAATATAGGAAACTCAAGTGCTTAAGGGGGGAGGTTCCAATAGAAGGTCTTAGACCCAAAGGTAAGTCACAAGCATCAACATCTAGGGAGCTTCTTGAGGTAACGGCGGAAGTGATTGAGAAGTTAAGTGAATCTTTAAGCAGCCTGTCAATTCACCTTGCACAAGCTGTAGGTCCAAAGGGACAAGCAAAGAAGTCTGAAGAGCGAGATTCACGACTCAGTGATGAATGCAGGTGAAGGAACTGGTCAACAACTAAGGCTTCTACAAAGACCAAATGGACCAAGACCACCTCCACAAGGGGTAGAAGGAGTTCCACCTTTGCCAGATCCAAATGTGCATGTGGTAGAGGTGACGAATTCAAATGAGGTTGACATGGAAGCAAATGGCATTAAGCGTGGCCGAGGGAAGGGTAAAGAGAAAGAAGGTGTCACATCACAGAGTGACCATGGATGAGGCAAGAAGGCAAAGGAGACCAAGGATGCTAAGAGGACTCGACGTCGTATCAATATCCGAGACTTCCCTCTTGGACATGGTATGGATCCATACAACTTGTTGGAAGACATGAGAGGTAAGGGTCCTGATATCTCATGGCCTCTGTTTCTTGCATTATGTCCACAAGTTAGGAGGGATTTAACAAGGGCAGTTAGCACTAGGAGAAAGGTAAAAGAGAGTGTGCCTGTTGTAAAAATTGCACAAGCTGAAATGAATGAGGACATTACACCTGTGCTAGATTGTTACATAAAAGGGAGATTGGTTAGGAAAGGTCTAGTGGATGGGGGTGCACAAATTTGCATCATGACAGAGGGACTCATGCAAAGACTAGGCATGCACATCCATGAGACACCTGAAATCAAAGTCAAGATGGCAAACAATACCAAGGCTAGGTGCGTAGGCATTTGTAAAAATGTTTTTGTGGAGGCCTTTGGCATTAAGAAGGCAGTGGATTTCTATGTCATGTCTACCAAAGGAAATGGTTACCCATTTATCCTAGGGAGACCATGGCTAATGAAAATGCGAGCTTTGCAGGATTGGGAGAGTGGAAAGCTAATTTGTAGGAATGACAATCATAAGAAGGTTGTCTTTGACATGAAGGAGCAACGCCAAGAGGAGCTCCATGAAGAATCATCTCAAAGTGAGACGGAGGAAGGCTGGACCGATAGCACTTCAGAAGGAGAAAGTAGCGGCAACATTACTGAAGAGGAGTCTTCCATCGAAGTCATGGGGGTAAGGTTTAAGCCAAACAACCAGGAGACCTCTTGCCCATGTTTGGAAGAGGTAGGTTCCCAAGAGAACCAAAATGTGCAAGATGAAAGAATGCTAGAAAGTATGTTATCTACAACACTTACAAAAGATGAAAGAGAGGAGCTCAAAGGTGTGTTAAGGAAATTTCCTAGGCTTTTTGCTAAAGACTACACCGATGTGCGTGGAGTAGATGCTGTTCAACACAAAATTGAGTTGAAGCCAGAGGCCACACCTAAGGCTCACAAGCTACAAAGGCTAGGAGTCATCAAGGAGCAGGCTTTACTCAAGGAGGTAAGAAAGCTTCTAGCAGCAGGTTTCATTTATCCAGTGGAGAATTCAGAGTGGGTCTCTCCCGTTGTTGTCACTCCCAAGAAGAACGGCAAGTGGAGGGTGTGTGTGGATTACCGTCCACTCAATGAGACAACAAAAAGAGATCACTTTCCCCTCCCATTTTAGGATGAGATACTAAATGAGGTAGCTGGTCATGAAAAGTACACACTGTGTGATGGCTACTCGGGCTACTTTCAAATAGGTATCGCATTGGAAGATCAGTTGAAAACAACCTTCATCACTCCTTGGGGTTGTTATGCTTTTAGAGTCATGCCATTTGGCCTGACAAATGCTCCTGCAACTTTCCAATGCTTCATGAACATGGTGTTTTAAGCATTCTTTGGAAAGTCCATTAAGGTTTTTATTGATGATTTTTGCATTTATAGTTCAAAATCATTGCATCTACAAAGGGTAGAAGAAGGATTAAAGAAGCTCTACGACATGAGAGGTCAACTCAACCCCGACAAATGTCACATAGGTGAGGATGAAGTGATCTTGCTTGGTCACAAGGTTTCCTATAAAGGCATTGAGGTGGATCCTTCAAAGGCAAAGGCTCTTATTGAGCTCCCATCACCCAAGAATCTCAAAGAGGTCATGTCATTCATTCAAAAGGTGAAGTATATGTCACGCTTTATTCCCTTAGCTTCGGAGTTGCTTCATCCTTTGCAAAAGTTGACACAACAAGTAGAATTTGCATGGTCTGATGAGCTTGAAGAGTACTTTTGTAACATTAAAGTCATTTTGTCAGAGCTACTAACACTCATGCCTCCTTGTTGGGAGTACACATTCTTTGTTAGCTCTAGTGTTGGGAAGGAAACGATTGGTGCAGTTTTATTACAGCAAGATCCCCACAGTACCAGAATGCGACCCATTTACTTTTCTAGTAGGGTCATGAATGCCTTGGAGAGAGGCTACACAGAGGCAGAACTCATGATGCTTTCTCTCATGTTTGCGGTGAGAAAGTTTAGATCCTACTTGCTACCAAAATCTTTTGTAATTCTCACTGCTGTAGAAAATTTGTTCGCTTGGGTGTCATCTCAAATGAATATTAGTACTAGGATCTCAAAGTGGATTATGGAGTTGCAAGAGTTTCAATACTCTTTCAAAGTAGAAGATAGTGTGCGTGCACAATTGGCAGGGATCCTTACTTATAGGGTACATGAGAAGGAGATTAAGGTTCCTGAAGTAAAGACCCTACCATTGCCACCACCTAAAAGTATTCATAATGCTTTTACCTTGTTCTTTGATGAAGCTTTTCGACGAGTCACAGGAAAAGCAGGGGGAGGGCTAGTATTGCTCAACCCAAGTGGAGAGGTGGTCATGAAAGAGAAGGTCAATCTACCAGGTTCAACTAGCAACAATGAAGCAGAATACGACACACTACTTCATGGTTTGAAGATGTGCATTGGCCAAGGGATACAACATCTCATGGTAAAGGGAGATGCACTTCTCATTGTTAAACAAATTTTAGGCATTTGGACATGCAAGAATGAAAGCTTAAGGACAAAAGTTCATACCATTCATAGGATGTTTAATCAGATTGAAGAAGTGCAACTATATCATATTCCTAGGAAACAAAATGAAGATGCCAATTTACTTGCACAACAAGCAGTTACATGTGTTGAGAAAGAAGTGCAGGTCATCATGGTGGCAGCAGCTGTCAAGCAACCGAGATACCAGGGATTGGAGTCATTGGCTCCCATTATTGGCTACATTTTGGAGGGCGAGTTTCCACAAGACTTCACTAAAGCTCAGAAAAGGAGACTCATAAAGAAGGCAAATTTCTATCTCTTCCTAGAAGGCTCCCTCTATCAAAGAGGGAAGGATCAAGTGTGGAGAAGAGTACCAACTATCGAGGAAATTCTAGCCATTCTAAAAGGTTTGCATGAAGAGGCATGTGGTGGTCATTTTGCCCAAGAATTAACTGTGAAGAAGATTTTGCTTGCGGGGTATGTTTGGCCAAGTTTGCATGTGGATGTTCAACATTGGTGTAAAAGCTGTCACAATTGTCAGATAAATGGAAATAGAAGGTTGGTGCATGGCCCGATGCAAATAGTGCTTGCAAATGGACCCTTTGAAAAATGGGGCATTGATGCTATGGGTCCTCTGCCTAGAACAAAGAATGGTAAACTCTACATTCTAGTGGCTGTGGACTACATGACTAGGTGGGTAGAGGCTCAAAGTGTGGCAAGGGTAAATGGAAAAACAGTGAGTAGGTTTGTCTACACTAATATTTATTGTAGATTTGGCACACCTCTAGATATTGTTTCGGATAATGGTCCGGGGTTCAAGAAGGGTTTACTCATAGAAGTTTGTGAAGAGCTTCACATTCTACATCATCATAGCACACCATACCACCCACAATCAAATGGTTTGGTGGAGAAGGCTAATGGTGTCATTGCAGGAATCATTAGAAAGATGGTGCAAAACAAGACAAAATTATGGGATGACTTCTTGGATGGTGCCTTGTGGGCATATCGAACCACATATAGGGAAGCCACGGAGTTCACACCATTTCACTTGGTCTATGGTCAAGAGGCTTTGCAGCCTATCGAGCTCAACATTCCAACAATGCGGCTTCATGGAAAAGGTGCACAAGATGATCAAGAGGTATGGATGGATCGACTTCTTACGTTAGTGGAGCTTGAGTGGAAAAGAGAAGCAGCTTACGAGTGCTACAAGAGGAAAGCCACACAAGTGAAAGAAAAGCTCGACAAGAAACTGAAGGACAAAGGCATCAAGGAAGGAGAGCTTGTGCTAAGGTATGACAATCGACTTGACAATCGTTTTGATGCCAAATTTGAAACTAGATGGCAGGGGCCATACATAGTCAAAAAGGTTTTCAACTCAAGTTACTATCAGCTTACGGACTTGAATGGGAAAGAGCACTCCAGGAAGGTAAACAGGTATCGCTTGAAGCCTTATTTGAGTCGCCTTCTACCAAAGGATCTACCAAAGATCTGCCAAAAGACAGCTATCTCATGTAAGTATTGCTCCATGAAGCATGAATGTAACTCCAGTCAAAATGCCGAGGGGCCAAACAATGAAGATCTTGTCAAGGACTCTGAAGTACTCTATTTGGAAAAGATGCTTTATGATGGTACATGAATATACCATCATCCTGGGGGAGGGCTAATGATAGCCGTTTTTCGGCTATTCAAAATTGTCATAGTGAGCTACCTCACCCTACCAAATTCACCCAAACACTATGGCTATCCCTACCATTTCACTGTACATAGGCGTGTGTGAGTTAGGGGGCTTTTCCCATATTTTCTTAAAAAACCCTCAATTAGCTAGTCACTTGTCATAATAATCAATATCTAATTCTCCTAAATGATTTTCTCATATTAAACTGATCATTTAATGTGGGGAAGTGCCAAGGGAGAAAAAGCTAGAATATTGGTTAAGTTAGCAGACCGGCCACAGTAGGGATCCAAAGGAGGGAAAATAGGGATCCAAAGGGGGGGCCATCTGCAAAAGAGCCATGTGAAACAATGGGCCAAAAAGACCCTAAGGTTCAGCCCATTAAGACTTCCAAAATGCTAAGGTTCCAAAATTCAAAGGTTGTGTCCAAAGGTTAACCCTAGGGAAAATTGGATGCTTAAGTGTGAGCTCAAAAAGTCTTTGCATATCCCTACATGGGAGGGGGCGAGCCCCAAAGCTAGGGGATGAGAGAGAAAGCTACACACACACACACAGGCTCCCTTTACACAAAGGGAATGAGGGACACATGTCAGCTCCCTAGGCCAGATGCCCACAAGGTGTGCCCAATTCCTATTGGAAGACCCTTGAAGTGGACCAATGAGAATTAAGCTAGAGTAAATCTAGTTTAATTAATTTAAAAACATTTAATAAAAGAAACCAATAAGAATTAAGTGTCCTAGAAGACTATTGGGCAGTCTCCCAAGGGGTCCAATGAGCATTCAGGAGCCCCATGGCTTGCCTGATTCCTATTGGCCAGGAGGCAAAGGGGTCCAATGAGAGTTTAGTTTAATTATTTAATTATCTAAAGCTCTCACAAAAGGGGAAAGGGGGACACATGTCAGAAGGCTATCACTTATGCTGCTTAATCCCTATTGGCTTGACCTGGGGAGGTCCAATGAGGCAAAAGCCAGCCTAACTTAGCAGCTAGGGCTCGCCCAAGAGAGAGAGGGGGCTGATTTTTGCTTGGCATTGACACACACACTCTCACACTTGACCATGTGTGAAGGGAAAATACTCTATCTCCTCCCAAGCTTTAATGGAGAGCTCATCACCTACTCCAAGCTTGTGAGATAGAAGCCTACATCAACACTCTCTTGGCATGTGGATGCAAATCCAACCAAGAGCCAAGCTTCAATGCATGCTCATCTTCTCTACCAAGCTAATTACTAAGCTAAGCTATGCTAATATGAGTGATTATGTGAGGAGATGTACTTCTTTCTCGTAAGATACTTCTTTTTCCTCTCAATCTACTCTCATACCCTGCTAGCTCTCACCATCTTCGAAGGTGTGTGAGGTCTTGGGTCTGAGAACGGGGATAATTCAAGTTGTGTTTGATTAAGTGTTTTGCTTGGTGTATGAAGCTTCCATCTTCATTACACTAGCTAGTCTTGAAGGAACACAAAGAATTGTATTGTACAATGTCTCTCTTGATGGGAGAAACCATAATACAAAGCCTTTTGGAGGGGGGACCGGCTCCATGCAAATTCGGTCCTCAACTGTTGTCAATAGCTTAATTGCTCTCTCTCTTTTGAAAGTATTGTCGATGCTATCTAACTAGGTGTTATGCTTTTTGTTGCTCTCTCCACCCAAGCACTCTTGTAATTCTCATTAGGAATCTATTCTAATGAAATGCCCACTATGTTCATGCTAATTTCCGCTACAAATAAGATTTTAGGCCATTAAATGTTACATTGGTATCAGAGCTCAAGGTTTCTCTTTTCTTGCTCAAGAAGGGAGGTCCTCAAGCTAGCTACAAATGGTTGGTATTATTAATTGCCTGTGAGTAAGTAGAATAGGGATTTTTCAGCCTTGCAGTGCGCCTGCCTTTGTGCAGTTAATGGGGCATCACCGTCGAGAGCTATGGTCTTAATAGTGGAGTCCTACGGGGCTTGCCTACGGCTTAACCACTATTGAGCTATTAGAAGCTTGACACGAGCCGGTGCTGTTTTGGTGTCGAAAGACCCTCTCTTCTATTCCTTGCAATTAATGGTATTCGAGCCGCGGGTACAGTAGCTTGAGTGCTTTTTCTAAAGGGGTAAAGAGGAGTAGCAACTAGGGCTTGAAGTGCCAAAGTACACCTAAAAAGTTTACACCTAAAAGTTGTTAGAATGGCTGACAATATTAAAGAGAGTGAAATTAATGTTGATAACTTTGATTTTGCTCATGAGCAAGCTACTAATGATGCTTCAATGCTTGTTAATTATCTTGTTTCTAGGCTTCAACAAGCCATGGGCAATCCATCTCTCCAAAGTGAAGTGCAACGGCAGCTCCGTGCTCACGGGATTCTCCAAGCTCATCACCATGACGAGAGAACACCTAGGAAGCCTCCTTGTGAGACTACCAAAAGAGGTCTCTCTCCGATTCGGGAAGAAGAAGAGAATCCATATGAAGGGCTCAAGAACTTACTTCTTGATGATGCATCTCCTTCCCAAAGGAGAACTCAAGAGCCTCCACCGAAGGAACGAGAAAGAAGCGAGTCTCCCGCCACCTCGGCGGAGATGGCTCCACGAAGACGGCGGGCTAAACGCTCTCCATCACCACCAAAGCGGAGAAGACCATCACACTCTTCTCCACGCCATAATTCAAAGAGGGATGATAAAAAGCAAGAGAAGAAAAAGGCGAGAAAGAGGACACCCTCTTCTCCATCTTCTTCATCCTCTTCCTCTTATGAAAGCTATGGTGAAGACGACAAAGATCAAGACAAGAAAAAGGCGAGAAAGAGGTCACCCTCTTCTCCACCTTCTTCAAATTCTTCATCTTCTGAAGAAAGTGATGGTGCAACTTTTGAACCATCAAAAAGAAGAGGCCATAGGAAATCCTATGCCGCATGGAAGAGGTCGTCCAAGCTGAAGAAATTCAAAGAGGGAGGGAAGAGCATCTCTTTCCTTACCTATGATGGCACCTTCGGTGCTACAGACAAAGTTTTGGCCTTTATCCAGCAATTCGATGCGGCGTTTGGAGATGAGGGCTTCACGGAGTCCTCTAAGCTACGCCATGTAGCTATGCACTTTCAAAAGTCCGCCAGACAATGGTGGTCTAGCCTACGAGCCAACGGTGAAGCTCCACGAACATGGAAGGCTTTAAGAGCTTCCATTATGAAGCAGTTTTTGGCCACCGATGCCAAAGACAAAGTACTCACCGAATGGCGAAGCTTAAAGCTCTCTCCCAATGAATCCATCCACAAATATGTAGACAAGTTTTGGGACCTACAACTCAAAGCCACTGTCTTCAAAAAGTTGGATTTTGGAGAGCAAAAGCAACAATTTTGTGCGGGCTTAACCGAAGAAATGGCGGAGTATGTCAACTCCCAAAGGCCACGTACCATATCGGCGGTAATACACCATACTATGGTGGCCTCGCGAATCAATTTCCAAACGGGGGGTAAAAGAAATAATAAGCCCCCGGAAAACAAAGGTTCCAATGAGCCTAAGGGGAAGGACAATGTCCAAAAGTCTCCTAAGGGCAATTCCAACAAAGCTAAAGAGAAGGGAGTTTACAAAGGAAAGAATAAACTCTCTCCTGAAGAGCTTGAGCGTTATCGTAAAGATAACCGGTGTTTCAAGTGCGGCGAACAAGGGCATGCGTACCGCGCTTGTCCCCAAAAGAACAACCGCCAAGATCCTCCTAGAGCTTCTTTGGTTGAAATCCAAGAGGAGGAGATTCATCAAACTCACCACAAAGGATCTCCTCTATGCCATGCTTGGGGAAAGGTAAGAGAACATGATGCTTTTATTCTCTTTGACCCTGGTTCTACTCACAATTTTATATCTATGGAGTTAGCCACCAAGCTAGGCATACAATCCTACGAGATGGGAGATATCCTACCCGCAGACAGTGCCTTCAAGGGGCAAGAAGCTTCAGTCACTCCCTTAATCGGGAAATTGAGGCTTCATGTCCAAGGCTATGTGGACAAAGAGGATTTCTTTATCTCTCCTCTCAAGCATGAGGATGTAATCCTAGGGGCACCATGGTTTGACCGTCTGGCTGCCAATGTTAAATTTCCTGAAAGGAGAATCTCCTTTAAGTTCAGGGAAAAGGACATGTATATAGATGCTAGGGAGATGGGTAACACCATCCCCATTGTACATACACCAGCTTTCAACAAGTCAATAAAGAGCTCTATTTCCGTGTACATGATTTTTGTTAAAGATTCTCAAAATGAACCTAATGCTTTAGCAAAAGAAAATAAAAGCAACCAAAAGGAATTAGAGTTATCAAATTTTCTCAAGGGGTTTCAAGATGTCTTTATTGACGACATCCCTTGTGAGCTACCTCCTAAACGAGGTAATGACGACCATGCAATTGAACTTCTTCCAGGAAGTTCACCGCCTAACAAACCTCCTTATAGAGTTTCTCAAGCTCAACAAGAGGAGATTATGCGGCAAGTGCATGAGTTAATTGAGAAGGGCATGGTTAGGCCTAGCTCATCTCCATTTTGCTCACCTGTGCTATTAGTGCAAAAGAAAGACGGCACATATCGTATGTGTGTCGACTATAGAGCACTAAATAGGATCACTATCAAGAATAGGTTTCCCGTTCCACGGGTAGAAGACCTATTTGATAAGCTACAAGGATCGACCTACTTCAGTAGGATTGACCTAAAAAGTGGCTATCATCAAATAAGGATAGTTGATCAAGACATTGTAAAGACCGCATTTCGTACTACATTTGGTCTTTACGAATACATTGTCATGCCTTTTGGCTTGACTAATGCACCAGCCACATTTAACCGCTTGATGGAGAAGCTGTTCAGACCTCATCGAACCTTCACTGGAGTGTTCTTTGATGATATTATCATCTACTCTAATTCATTAGAGGAACACAAGCAACACCTCCAGGTAATATTTCAAGTTTTAAGAGAGAATAAACTTTATGTTAATCGAAAGAAAAGTGAATTTTTCTTGCAAGAGATTCAATATTTAGGTCACATTATCTCTCAAGATGGAATCCAAATGGATCCATCCAAGTTAGAGGTAATAAAAGGATGGCCTAAACCAAGGAATCTTCATGAACTAAGAAGCTTTATAGGTATGTGTGCATACTATAGACGCTTCATAGAAAAGTTCTCACAAATTGCGGGACCATTACATGACCTAACAAAGAAAAATGTTAGGTATACGTGGTCTGCTAAGGAGAACAATGCTTTCGAAAAGCTTAAAGAAAAGCTTATCTCTCAACCTGTGCTTACACTACCGGATCTCTCAAAACCATTTGAGGTCCAATGTGATGCTTGTGGTGATTGCCTTGGGGCTGTTTTGCTCCAAGAAGGGCACGCCATAGGCTATGAGAGTCGAAGGCTCGACCCTGTTGAGCAAGCTCTAGGCATATACGAAAAAGAACTCCTTGCAGTTCTACATGCCTTAGACTCATGGAAGCACTATTTATTGGGGACTCCTTTCATTCTGCGAACGGATCACCAAAGTCTTAAGTACTTCATGACGCAGACCAAGCTCTCCGACAAACAAATGAGGTGGGCAAATTTCCTTTCGCAATTTCATTTTCATATTGCTCACATTGCTGGCAAGCATAATCAAGTAGCCGATGCACTCTCAAGACGACCGAGAGTGAATGCGGTTTCCATAGCAACTCACAATGATCTATCTTCAATGATAGATGAGTATGCTATTGATCCCGATTTTAGAGATGTGATTTCAGCCCTTGCATTAGGGAAGAAAGAAGAACCATTTACTTTACAAGATGGTTATCTTCTCTATGGCAATAGACTATGCGTTACTAACTCACTACGTGAGAAAGTAATGTATGAATCTCATGCTCCCCCATATGCGGGGCATAGAGGGATTCAGTCTACCCTAAAGGGAATTGAAACATCGATTAAGGCACACTACGGGCAAGAATCCTACGGGCCACCAAAAATACTATGCTAAACTAGCAAAAAGGTACTATGGTCCCTTCCAGATTCTTAGGCCAATCAATGAGATGGCCTATCAACTTAAGTTGCCCAATCATTGGCTCATACACAATGCTTTTCATGTGAGCCTTTTAAAGCCTTACAAAGGAGAGCCACCTCAAGAACCAACTATTGAAGACCCACCGGAGATCGAAGACCACGAGGAGGTGCTACAGCCCGAGTCCATTCTCCGACATGAAGACAAGGTATTAAGAGGCGGTAAGACTATCAGACGATATCTTATTAAGTTTAAGAATTATCCTTTTGAAGATGCTAGATGGATGCAAGGCATACAATTAAAGGATAACCTAAACCTTGTCAATGCTTACAATGCTTCCCAAGAGTAAGCAAATGTACAAAATGTTAAAAATGAACAAAAATTTTTGTCTTATAAGACTCTCTTTTTCTTGATTTGTGCACAAAAATAAAGTAGTATGCATGCTTAGATCAAGTTTGTGGAGACGACGTCTCCCAAACACCAAGTAGAGCTTGTCACTCTACTATGGAAGACTGATAGGACTAATGTGCAGACATGCTTGCGGCAGCCTCAGGCTCTCAAGCGCCAAATGGACTAGTCATCCATTATGGAATGATGTCGTAGGGTAACATAGGGATCCTCTACCCGCTAAGAAAAGGACTCATGCATATGCTTTATCTTCTCTACACCATAGTCGAGGACGACTATGATTTCAAGAGAGAGGTAATGTCATAATAATCAATATCTAATTCTCCTAAATGATTTTCTCATATTAAACTGATCATTTAATGTGGGGAAGTGCCAAGGGAGAAAAAGCTAGAATATTGGTTAAGTTAGCAGACCGGCCACAGTAGGGATCCAAAGGAGGGAAAATAGGGATCCAAAGGGGGGGCCATCTGCAAAAGAGCCATGTGAAACAATGGGCCAAAAAGACCCTAAGGTTCAGCCCATTAAGACTTCCAAAATGCTAAGGTTCCAAAATTCAAAGGTTGTGTCCAAAGGTTAACCCTAGGGAAAATTGGATGCTTAAGTGTGAGCTCAAAAAGTCTTTGCATATCCCTACATGGGAGGGGGCGAGCCCCAAAGCTAGGGGATGAGAGAGAAAGCTACACACACACACACAGGCTCCCTTTACACAAAGGGAATGAGGGACACATGTCAGCTCCCTAGGCCAGATGCCCACAAGGTGTGCCCAATTCCTATTGGAAGACCCTTGAAGTGGACCAATGAGAATTAAGCTAGAGTAAATCTAGTTTAATTAATTTAAAAACATTTAATAAAAGAAACCAATAAGAATTAAGTGTCCTAGAAGACTATTGGGCAGTCTCCCAAGGGGTCCAATGAGCATTCAGGAGCCCCATGGCTTGCCTGATTCCTATTGGCCAGGAGGCAAAGGGGTCCAATGAGAGTTTAGTTTAATTATTTAATTATCTAAAGCTCTCACAAAAGGGGAAAGGGGGACACATGTCAGAAGGCTATCACTTATGCTGCTTAATCCCTATTGGCTTGACCTGGGGAGGTCCAATGAGGCAAAAGCCAGCCTAACTTAGCAGCTAGGGCTCGCCCAAGAGAGAGAGGGGGCTGATTTTTGCTTGGCATTGACACACACACTCTCACACTTGACCATGTGTGAAGGGAAAATACTCTATCTCCTCCCAAGCTTTAATGGAGAGCTCATCACCTACTCCAAGCTTGTGAGATAGAAGCCTACATCAACACTCTCTTGGCATGTGGATGCAAATCCAACCAAGAGCCAAGCTTCAATGCATGCTCATCTTCTCTACCAAGCTAATTACTAAGCTAAGCTATGCTAATATGAGTGATTATGTGAGGAGATGTACTTCTTTCTCGTAAGATACTTCTTTTTCCTCTCAATCTACTCTCATACCCTGCTAGCTCTCACCATCTTCGAAGGTGTGTGAGGTCTTGGGTCTGAGAACGGGGATAATTCAAGTTGTGTTTGATTAAGTGTTTTGCTTGGTGTATGAAGCTTCCATCTTCATTACACTAGCTAGTCTTGAAGGAACACAAAGAATTGTATTGTACAATGTCTCTCTTGATGGGAGAAACCATAATACAAAGCCTTTTGGAGGGGGGACCGGCTCCATGCAAATCCGGTCCTCAACTGTTGTCAATAGCTTAATTGCTCTCTCTTTTGAAAGTATTGTCGATGCTATCTAACTAGGTGTTATGCTTTTTGTTGCTCTCTCCACCCAAGCACTCTTGTAATTCTCATTAGGAATCTATTCTAATGAAATGCCCACTATGTTCATGCTAATTTCCGCTACAAATAAGATTTTAGGCCATTAAATGTTACATCACTGGACTAGTTGAGCCAAAAAATAAAAAAAATAATTAAAAAAAGGTATATTATGGCCTCTTTGTGTGTAAATATTTCATTGTATATATGGCCTAAATATAGGGAATTTTATAATTATTTTGGTATTTTATTTAAATATTTATACTTAGGTGTGTGTTTTATTAAACCTGTGTATGCCTTCTTTCATCCTCTTATACCATAAGTATATTTTTTTGCCAATGTGTACAGACTCTAACCTCATATTTTTCTCTTATACAAATCACTCCCACATTTTCACCCTCACTCTCGTGAAAACAAAAAAATGATTTCTACTCCCTGAGTCACGTTTATTATATTATTTTCATACCTTTTCCTCTTTCACCCAAAATAATACAAAGAGGGATCATATCATTCCAATATCTTTCCATATCCATAATTTCTCCATATTTTTTATTATTATTTTTACTCATTATTCTAACACCATGTGCTTATTGAGCTAAAATCCATGAATAGTCCATACACTAGTCCATACACTAGCATCAAACTTGTTGTTTGCATCTCAAGTGTCCTCTTGAGATTCTCATTCTCAACCACAAGTACCCTTAGTGTGCCATTATCCATTGCAAGTGCTCGTAAGTCTTCGCCTTGTTTGTTTACAGTCTCTTGCAATGATACCAAGTACGCCATGATCATGGTTTCAGATGTCGTTGGCTAGGTGGTTGTGTTGCTATCTCCACACTTAGGAGATTTTGGATAATTTTCCACAATGGTTGTGGACCTTGTTGAAGAAGAAGAACCCTTGCAAGTGCCAGAAGACATTGTATGTAAAATAAGAGACGAGAGTCAATTTTCTTGAACATGTTCACTTTGAAAATGCTGCTACAGAAATGCCTTCCATAACTCTGAAAATATCTGTCTTTACATCAATGCGTAGAGGGCTTTGTGCTCTTCAATTGAAGCTATAGATCACCCAAATCGGAGTTCGGATGAAGAAGTTATGATCAAAAGAGTGAATTGATGTCTACTAGGTCAAAAAACGGCTACATTTTGTGTGTGTGTGTGTGTGTGTGTGTGTGTGTGTGTGTGTGTGAGAGAGAGAGAGAGAGAGAGAGAGAGAGAGAGAGAGAGAGAGAGAGAGCTTATGGAGGTAGAAACTGACAAAGATAGAGAAAGAAACATGGAGGGAGCGACTCTAACAGCATCCCAGAGAAAAATATTTTAATAGAGACAAAGAAAGAGAGAGAAGAAAGAGACACAGAGGGGGAGTGAGTGTGAGACATAGTGAAAGATACTCATGAAGATAACGAAGATATGGACAGAGAGACAGAGAGAGAAAAGGAGGCAGATAACATGGAGAGGAAAATAGAGAAACAAACAGAGGTAGAGGCATACACAAACAGAGTCAAATCCTCAAAGGTAAAGGCATACACAGACAGAGGTAAAGGCATACATAGACACAGTCGAAACCTCAGAGGTATACAGAGAAAAGAAAGAGGCAAATAGAGAAACAAACAGAGGTAAAGGCATACACAAACAGAGTCGAAACCTCAAAGGCATAAGGAGAAAAGGAAGAGTTGAAAGGACCTACCACCGAGCTTCTAGACATGTACTCTCTCTCTATCACTCTCTCTCTCTCTCAAGCTTTTAGGTATACACACACACACACACACACACACACACACACACACACACACACACACACACACAAATCTTGCACAGTCGCCCTCAATCTGAGAGAGAGAGAGAGAGAGAGAGAGAGAGAGAGAGAGAGAGAGAGAGAGAGAGAGAGAGAGAGAGAGAGAGAGAGAGAGAGAGAGAGAGAGATGAGATTGAGGGCGACTGTGCAAGATTTGTGTGTGTGTGTGTGTGTGTGTGTGTGTGTACCTAAAAGAGGGGGAGGGAGGCTTTGTTTCGGTGAGTACTACCATATTGCTAGGCTTCCTGTAGTCTATGGAGTCACAATACACTTTAATATAGCCCTGGTTACTCTAAAAAGCCACACACACACAGAGAGAGAGAGAGAGAGAGAGAGAGAGAGAGAGAGAGAGAGAGAGAGAGAGAGAGAGAGAGAGAGAGAGAGCGAGAGAGAGAGAGAGAGAGAGAGAGAGAGAGAGAGAGAGAGAGAGAGAGAGAGAGAGTGGAGGGGGGCTTTGTTTCGGTGAGTACTACCATAGTGCTATGCTTCCTGTAGTCTATGGAGTCACAATACACTTTAATATAGCCCTGGTTACTCTAAAAAGCCACACACACACACACACACACACACACACACAGAGAGAGAGAGAGAGAGAGAGAGAGAGAGAGAGAGAGAGAGAGAGAGAGAGAGAGAGAGAGAGAGAGAGAGAGAGAGAGAGAGAGAGAGAGAGAGAGAGAGAGAGATCGCCCCCATACTGCCTCAAGAGTGGAGGGTGGATAGGTTATAGCAGGTTACATTTTACCTTAGTCTTGAGGCCTTATGGGGGCGGTCTTTGAGAGAGAGAGAGAGAGAGAGAGAGAGAGAGAGAGAGAGAGAGAGAGAGAGAGAGAGAGAGAGAGAGAGAGAGAGAGAGAGAGAGAGAGAGAGAGAGAGAGAGGTGACTATTTTTTTCAGGTACAATAAGACAAAAAATAAGGCAATTGGATCGGGACCCCGAATCCATTGTGCCAGGGAGATTTGAAGATGGGGCTAGGAGTTTCAACATTTTACAAACCAACAAAAAACAAAATATAGATTTTACTGCAAAGGAGCCCGACAATGAGGATGAATCTGAACGTCCTACAATTGCAAGCCCATCTCAAATACCAATGGTTACAATTACAAGCCCATCTGAAATACCAATGGCTTTCGAGATGGAAGAAGAGATTGAAGAGAGAGATGACTAATCGGAGGATGAAGCTTTGGTTAAGCTAAGAGATATTGCAAAAAGTGCACAAAGAAGACCCTCAATGAAACAGGACTTTGACTTCTCGGCCCCGGCCTTGGGGGGCGCATCACTAAGAAATCCACTATATCAAGTGCGTTCAAGAGGTATTTTAAAAACCCCTTAACTAAGATTTTATGCCTAATAAAACAACCCTTATTTACTTTTATGAAACTAATGGTTTTTTTATAACATTGAATATATATAACCCCTTCTGTTAATATAATCCTGTTAAATTTTCTCAATTTATCTAATAAAAAACCCATTCATTTGAACTCACATGGTACACTTACATTTTTTAAGGTGAACCCCCTGAGGCCCCGACTCAGACAGCCGGCCCATAAGTGTCTGACAGTAAAGAAATGCAAAAGACCTGATATCCTTTTCATGAACCTGCCATTGCTTGTGATGAGGCCTTGTTTGCTTTTGCTCATGAATCTGGTGCCTCCGATGTCTTCCACCTTCTTGCAGAGAAGCTCAACAAACCTCTTCCTCTCGAAGAGATAATCCACGAGCATGCAGTGTACTTAACCCAGGAAAGAACAGAGTTCCTCAAATGCATGGAGAAAGGGATGGTTATATCAGTTGGGAAACCATGCATTCACCTTCTTGATTGTTTTCCAGGTAAGAAGGGATCAAATGCACTTTACAAGAAATACAGCCAGCTCACCCCTTCTTACAGGCCGTTTTGGTATCCAATGCACAAGAGGGATTGCAAGACTATAACAGAACCCATAGGGTTTATTTGATATTTGCATTGTCTATACCTAGAGCTTCCAACACATGGTGAAGAGCTCCTTTTAGAGGATGTAATGAAAAAGATGCAAACAAGGAGGAAGAGGAAGAAAGAACACTGATAGAGTTGGAAGAGCAGATTGATGAAGAGAGGGAAGCAGAAAATACCAAAAACCTTGATATAATTGCAATTAAAAACACTCTATCAAAGAAACCATTAGATGATGATCCTGTAAACCTAGATGCTTGGGGTTTGGTTGTGTCCATACTGCCCAAATTCCACTTTGATGGCAGGGCATATATTTTGCTAACAGACATCCAGAATGTATTTAATATGCGAGAGGACTATGCATAGGCAAAGTTTGCCAAATTTGAAGAGGAGTGATTTTTCGTGGAATATATTTGCGATTCTTTGTGTTCGATGAAGAACTAGATGCATCCGAAGTATTGAACTTTGCCATTGGTTGGCATTTAAATGGAGTGTCCCACCAATTGAAAATAAAATTTTGATCCCTATTGGAATTTTTAAATCCTTAGAGCTTCATCACACTTAAGAGCCTTGACCATGTGTGAACGGGCTCACTTAATACCATTCACGATTGAGCGAGCATATTTAAAGACAACGAAGGGAGCCCGGGATATCTGGCTACGTCTAAGGATCACTGTTTAACAGGATGGCTCCGATGAAGAGAGTCGCAATTGAGGTCCAAACGTGGATGCTCAAGCCCTCTTAGTCGGTTTCAATGCAGGACCACATCAACAAGCTTCAAGGGATGCAGCACAATGTGCAGGCAGCCGGCAAAACCATCTCATCCAAAGATATGGCCATCACTCTTTTGTCTCAACTTCCTGACAGTTATGGTAATTTTTATTCTTCTTTGATTACCGCGAGGCGGATGACTGATTTGACATGGGAAGAGCTAGCTCCCACGGTGTTAGATCAGGAGGACAAGTTCAAGAACACCTCTGGAAACAGAGGGGGTTCAGTTGGCTTGATGGGCCAGTGTTCAAGGAACCAAAATCAGAAGAATAAACAGCAAACCAAAGGCAAGCAACAACAGTCCAAGGATGATCGGAAGCAAGATGCTTCGAAGTAGGAGGTGACATGCTTTGATTGTGGCGAGATTGGCCACGTACGTCGCAATTGTCCAAAGAAATCTACCAAGGCGAAGGAGACTGTAGTTGTGGCTTGACCAGGGGCCTTTGTGCATATAGACCTTCTGATGACTCTGACAAGGAGGCTTTCCTTACATCATCTTCGTCTCAAGAGTGGATAGTGGACAGTTGCGCTTCCAAGCACATGACACCATTGAGGGATGGTCTCCAGCATCTTCAGGCAAAGAAAGGGAAGGTGTTCATTGGCGACAAGACATCCGTTCCCATTCATGGGATTGGCAATCTCAAAATAATTCCAAACGGCAAGGGGGGTATGTTTACTTCCAAGGTGCTGTATGTTCTAGATCTCGGTTATCACCTACTCTTAGTGAAGGAGCTTTGCCATCTTGGCCTTCTCATTGAGCTTTTTGAGGATCATGTGTGGATTCGGAATAAGATTTCAAAGAAATTGGTCAGTGAAGGATATGAGGAGCATGGAGTGTACAAGCTATAGGATTTCCGGGCTCTAGCTGATTACCTTACTGCTTCTTCCATAGGTGACTTGTGGCATGCCAGGTTTGGGCATCTCAACTATGACTATCTGAGGCAGGCTTTCAAGAGTTAGTTGGTGCGAGGGCTACCGGATATTGAGGTGCAGAAGAACACTTGTAGCTCTTGTTTGCAAGGGAAGCAACATCGGGAGCCTTTTCCAAAAAAGGCGTCTAGAAGGGCCACCTAGCCGTTGGAGCTAGTACACATGGACTTGTGCGGGCCTATGTAGAACACTTCTCTTGGTGGAAGTGAGTATTTTATGCTCATTGTGGATGATTTCAACTGGCTCACTTGGGTTTTCTATTTGAAACATAAAAGTGAAGCCTTCCTCAGTCTCAAAGAATGGATAGCGCTAATGGAGAAAGAATCAGGTCACTCTATCAAAACAATCAGGGTTGATAAAGGTGGGGAATTCACCCTCGGGGAGATGTAGAGGTTTTGTGCAAGTAAAGGCATCAAGTGGGAGTTTGCCAATACAAGCGCACCATTGGAGAATGGTGTCGTGGAAAGGAAGAACAGGACAGTGGTGGAGATGGCTAGGACTATGCTGGCCCACAGTACTTTACCACAAACGTTTTGGATGGAGGCGGTTTGTACTACGGTGCATACTCTGAACAGGTCTCCGACAGCAAATGTTCCAGGGAAGACTCCTTTCGAGGCCTATTTTGGTAGCAAACCAGATGTCTCTTACTTTCGAGTTTTCAGGTGTGATGCCTATGCATATATTCCAAAGACTCAGAGGGGGAAGATGGATTCCAAGTCGGAGAGACAAATCTTTGTAGGATACAACTCTCTTTCCACATGATACAGGTTGTATGATCCTACAACATAGAAGGTTGTGGTCAGCCGGGACGAGAAGAGTGCTCCTAAGGGGATTCTTCCTCAGCAGGGTCAACCTCAAGTGGATGAGCGTCCACTTATGCTAGGAGATGTAGGTGACAGTTGGCAGCCCAACATCTTCCCATGCTCATCAGAAGTCCCCACTGCGACTCCTACTCCAGTAGCTATTCCAGGAGATGTGCCGGATCTAGAATATCCCGTGGATGAGGAGATTTTGGAGGATATGGATGAGCCACAAGTTGGTTATGATAAGGAGGGGGAGTCCTATAGACTGCCTCCTATTTGGGCTCATCAGACAATGCGCGATTCGGGCATTGAGGGCATTACTCTAGAGTGGGAGGATATAGGAGGCCCACGACGACCTCATCGGATTTGAGAGCAGAGTCGTGTTGGTGAGGTTCTTAATGTCAACTATGGGTTGATGACTTTTGCTATTCAAGACTGGGAGCCTACCGATGTTGGTGAGGCTCTCAGCCAAGATGTTTGGAAGACTGCGATGGAGCAAGAGATCGATGCCATCGAAAGGAATGGCACATGGAAGTTAGTACCTCATCCAGCGAAACGGAAGGCGGGTCTTCAAAACCAAGTCTCGGAGTGATGTCACTCTTGACAAGGATAAGGCGAGATTGTTAGAATTATGCATCTGATATGGGAATATTTATTTTGTCTATTTATGTCATTTTATTTATTTGTCCTACTTGGGTCGGGCAATTCCCATTTGCGAGTATATAAACCCCAAGCCCACCATTGTATCCTCACTCAGTCATTGCTAATCAAAGTCAAGCATTGTTCGTGTCCTCACTCTCTCTCATTCTCTTTCTCTCTCGTCTCTCTCGCATCACCGAGGTGTGCTTCTGCGCGTTGTCAATTCTGACATGGTATCAGAGCATAGGCTCTAGCGATCCTTGGACGCTTTTGTGCGAAGAGAAGACAAGGAAGAGATTGGGTTGCGTTTTTTGCTGATTAGGGAATTTTTATGCAGAAATTTATTTTTGAAAAACGGCTCGCGTAAATCTCAAGGAAAGCGGCGTTCTGCACGTTTTTCCGTCTCACGAGCACAGTGGGATTCTGCACAGATATTTCGGATTTCGTGACGCACAAGTTGGAAGGTTGCGTTTTTTTTTTCAACACTTGCAATGTTTTCAAGCCCAGAAGAGGAGGAAATCATCTATTCTATATATATTAAGCATAGAGACATTGCGATGGAGGAGTTCCATGTTGCAGCTGTACATACGGCCACAGAGCAGTCATCATTTTTATCTTCTTCGCGCTATTGAACCAGAGGGGGATTGGGAAGTGATAACTTCAATGTAACCGAGAGCATACACCCCTCACAAAAGAAAGAGAGAGAGAGAGAGAGAGAGAGAGAGAGAGAGAGAGGCACGTTAGCAGGATAGGGGGCTGATCAAAGCTCTTAAAAGGTGCATTGAAATCGTGTGTTGACGTTCAAAGCACATGCATCTGGCAAGGAACAAGCTTGACAAACTATGTAGTATGGACGTGATGTGTTCGCTGTTCATTGTTGGCTCAAGCCTACGTGGCAGCCCTTGGCCTTGTGCGGCTGGAGTGCTTCTTCATGTGTGAGGTGGGTAGCTAGCTCACATTGGGATGCCACGTGAGTAGCTCGCGTTTGACAAAACACATGCCGACTAGATCACAACGGGCAAAAGCCGCTTGCTCCTCCAATGAGATATCGCGCTCACAAGAAATGCAAAAGATGGCCGGCCTGGTTGGGGTACAGTGTTAGAAAAAAACCGGGGTCTTGGTGTATTTTAACCGGCTGAAATTATAAAATCCCGTTTAGATTTTGAGCTTGCACTTAAGAAAACCGACAAATTTACACGAGTTTCTGTGTAATTACCGGCAAAAGCTTCAAATTTTGACCTATAAACCGAAAGAATTTCAAAATTTTCCTTGTTTTGATAGGCTAGAAAAAATGTATTTTTCCAGTACATTTTTCCTAGCCCTGTTGGGGTGGCCATCTTCACTCAAAAAGATGGCCCCTAAAAGTTACAAGTGGACGTCCAACTTATAGACATTGGAGACGTATTAGTGTGACTTTAGAACTGGAGGCGTGCAAGCGGGGCGTAACATTCTACACGCCTCGCATGAAGCTGATGATGCAGGCCAAAAGTAAAAAGAAAAAGGTAACAGGAGATACCGTTAAGCATGATTCACTCTCTGCATCCCCTTCTTCAAATCTCTCTCTCTGCATTTTTTTATATGGGTAAGCAGCTGTGCATTATCATCTGCATTTCTGCTACACAAATCATATCATGTCTTACATTCCGCCGCACTTGCGAGATAACAAACCCAAGCCTACCCCTGCAATTTCTGAACAAACTACAGAAATGCCATACATTCCCCCGCATTTTCGCCTTTCTGATCAAGGCAAACCAGCTACCAGTAGTACCCCACTTTCCCCTCCATCTTCATCCACCCAACATCCACAGTTTAGTTTCCGTTCATCTTCCGACATCATCTACAAGTTCATTGTTCTACTCCATATGAGCTGCCAGCATGTGAAATTCGCAACATTCGATCGGGAGACCTTCGCCCACTTGCAGTGTCTCCAACTTTACACACTCACTCCAGGTTTTGTGTATTTGCACTGTACATGAAATTTGTTATGTGTGTTTGGGTTTTATTCACCTTTTTATTCATGACTACAGACCTTGATAATCCTGGTCAGCTAAATTCAACTGAGGTTATTGGGCATATACCCAGAAATCCTGTGAATGTTTGGAAAGAGGATCTTAAGGAAGTGTTAGATAAGTTTGGGAGATTCGCTTGTGCAGAATGTCGCAACAGGATCGTTCCGACATTTTTTCTCCAATTTGGAAGGAACCTTTTTCACAATCACAGGTCCGTCTCCCTTTCGAAGCCATGTCCACTCTGTACATACATGATGGGGTTGTGGTTCTGAAAAAATCAACAGTCTTGCAGATTTCAAAAAAGTCAACAGTCTTGCAGAGTTCCTTGGGTTAGTAGCTACACTCCTGAAAATCTGGAGAGGAACTTTGAAACACGAAGATTGTCAAAGACATTCGACCCTAACTTGTCCATGGAAGAGTTTGTTTTTCTACGAAAATTTGCACACAAGAATGCTCTGCATACCCACTGGGGGGAGCAAATTAGAGTCCAGGTTATCTCAAACCTGTATTTGTTAAAACTGTTTTTTGACATGAGCAGGCTATCGCTGTGGATTGACGTGGGCTGGAACAATCAATCCTGCCCATTTGAATGTGCCTGTGTTTGAAACCTGACACCATATGCGTGTGTATGTGTACGTGTTACAATGCTTGTGTTGCAACTTCTGGAAAAGAAAACTTGTTCTGAATGATTGTAGGTTGAAGATGTGATGAAACCAGGATCAGACTTATGGTGTATATGCTCAATTTCTGAGCATAATGAACAGAGTGTTAATCCTGGCATGCGGGATGACATATTAGAAATCAAGGGTTCTGCAAAAAGCGTTCTAGAGTTGAAAGAGGTAAACAGCCTTACCTTTGGTTCCGAGGTTATAACAGATTTGGTGAAAAGGCGAGCACTGTGACATGTGTGGAAAGGCAGTATCATCATTAAACAACCTAGTTAAGGTTATTGCACCACATGTATGTATGCAGGCAGCAAGTAAGAAGATTTGTTCTTTCTGTTTCTAATCATTGCACTTTTGTAATACAAAACATTTTCAGGTCATGTTACTCCCTGTTAGGCACATGATTGGTGATGTTGCATGCGTAGGGAAGATTGCTGATATACGATTAGCATTTCTCACGCATGAGTACCCTGAGCTAACTGTAAGTTTGAGGGTAGTTATTGGCATGCCCTAGTTTAAAAACAAGTCCACTAACAGCTGCTCCCTTTTCATAATTCGTATCAGGAAATGGAACTGTCTGATCTCAAGTCACTTTTGAACAAAGCATCCATTGATAGCAGAGGCGTGCACTGGCCTTCTGACAGCGACAGGGATTCATCTTCTGGAAGGTTTAAGGTTGTGGGGAAAACGCACTCGATATTCAGTGTAGTGATTGGTGGGGGAATGAAATGGCATCTCATTGATTTTAAGAGTGCATATCAAGTGTACGTAGAACCTATCATTTGCGAAGAGTTTTGTGAGGTAAGCTTACAGTACTTGAAGGTCATGACTTTGTCATCTTCTTCTTAATGTGAGATATGATTTTGGGCCATGTCTGTCACAGATACTTGAGATTTGGAAGCTGTAATCATTAGGTTACAGCTGAAACATTGCTTCATGCTTTTCTGAAGGTTCTCAAAATGATCTGCATTGATTCCTTCCCTAGATTACTCGGGATTGGGGCTTTTACTTGTGTGCAGTGTGACGAATCATTATAGTACTCAAGGGGGTGCTGGGTTAACACAATTGTCTATCATGATGATGCCTCATTTATTCACTCAATGTCCTTGTTTTTCTAACATTGCTTATGAAAGCACCTATTGTATTGCTACAAAATTCAGATCCTCATGTTTGTCCTTAATGATTTGAGGGAGGGTGAGACTGCGTAAGCCTTTAGCTGCTTTAGCTATGCAGGCCTTTACATGTAAGGGAAGCTAATTAGCCAGATCCCCTGTTTTAGTAGATTTGAGAGAAACTTTTGTGCCCACAAAAATCTCATTGTGTCCCAGCTGATATGAATTTGTGTTGCCTCAACAATAGTGAAGCCAATGATCAGTACTCAGCCACATTATGAGATTATCATGGAATTATGGTAATTCATTGGAATTTTGTGTGTCATGCTTATATGTAGGGGAAGGAGGACTGGAACACAGAGCAGGCGATTTTGTCGATGGAGGAATTATTACTACGCGTATGGGCAGATTGCATAGCATGAAGGTTTTACACATCGACATGACTTATAGCAGCTTGTGAGCTGTTTTTGTTCCCTAGCATTTTTTTCCAGATGCTTTTGTAGAATACTAGTAGACGACTCATCGCTGAGATTGTCTTGGACTTCATACACTTTCCCCACCACCTGAATATGGATGCTACAACTTGAGAAATACAATGGTTTCATCTGCTCTATACATATTGCTACATGTATTTTCAAGTACTCCTATGTATGAAAGTGTCTCATGAATCTTTTTTGAAGGGCTGCAAAACTCCTCTTTCACCCATTTCAAATAATCACCTCTTGGATAAAAAAAATTGAGCTATAGTGTGTCGGCTGTAGCATCTGGGATGGTCTTCACTTCACACCATTTGCGGAAGAAACGACAGACATGTATGAACCCCAAATGCCCATATAGTGGATGTTTATGTAAATGTGACAGTTTTTTTCCTTTTTTTTTTTTCAACAGAAAACAAATCTAATTTTATACCAGAGTCGTGTAGAAAAGCACTAATAAATACAAAGAACAGGAATGGAAATAGAACAGGTTGACGCAATGTTAAGTGTTTCAACAGACTTGTGCAAAAAAGGCTAATTTTGCTTGGCCCTGTAAAGTACTTTGGGCCACCTAATCATCCAATAAATGTGGCATTGGATAAACATCATGAATCATGATACTCACCTGAGTCTTGTCCTCATAATGGGGCCTTAAAAGTGTCCAAAACAAGACAATAAGAGGGCAATGATATGAGAGGTGGCTATTGAGTGTATTCTCACACTAGAATTTAAAGCAGATTCCATCTCTTGACTAGTTGCACACAGAGTTAGACGAACAAATTGAAGAGGAGCAATCCATGCAGGTAGAGCAGCAGGATCTGTCTTGGCAAACAATACACCAAGAAAAGCCTCTAGAGGCCAAGGATGAAGCCGGCCCAAGCAGCACAAAGAATGATGAGGAAAAGGAAGATGAACAAGAAGACGATGAGGAGTACATCATAATGAGCTCCCTTGCAAATGTTTTTGATAAAAGCTTTGTCAATACACCATAAAATTGAGAAGTTGCAATTGTAGACAAAAGTCCATGGCATGGAACTTCTAGCTGACCAAATAGTTGACAAGATAAATGAGCTAATAGAGCAAATAGCCAATTCTATGGGTATATGTCAGACAATCAAGGTACTATTGTGGCTAGAATAGGTGTGTATCTTGTGTTTGTGCATGTTCGGGGTTTAAAAATGGTCACATATCATCATAGCTATTATCAGAGGGACTTTGAGAAGGAAGGGATGCATATTGTCTTGCTTATGTTTGCAAATCTCATGCTCAGGTATCCTCTTGTGTGGTTTATGTTTGCAATATGCATGTCTATGGTGGATAGACATCATCTAGAGGAGAGAGAAAGGGTGTGATCTTCTTGTTTCTCATGCCTCCATGTCCACATACACATGCATGATTTGTATACATGAGAGAGATCAAAGGCAAGTATGCATGAGCTATGGATGTTTTCTTTTTCTTCAATAGGTCAACAAAAAGGAAATTTGCCTTGTAGCTGCACCTCTCTCCATCATTCTCTCTTGGTCAAAAAAGTAAAAAAATAGGGTAGATGTAAATAATCACGATTGTTTACTTCTAACAAATTTTTGCAAATTTTTGGTCAACTGAGCATGTACACATGTTTATCACATCAATATAAGCCTATGAATTAAATTTCAACAAGTGTGGATAAATTTGCCCCTAGTTTATACTCAAGATTCAAAAAGTCAGTACAACATCAAAAGTTAACCTAAATTTCTTGCCACGTGTAATAGTTGTAGTTAACTGTCACATAATTTAAAGTTCTATTGGGCTTTATCTGTCCCATATCACGCATCTCAAGCAACGATGAAAGCATGGTATGGTGGAATGCTATATTAGTTATATAACTAAAATTATAGCAAATGTAAAGATAGAGAGTCCTTATAATTTTGGCCTACTATATTCCACTACATTATGCTATATTCCACACAAAAGTAGTGGCCACTTAAAATCATCATTGCATGGGTCCATTTCAAAATGGATAGGTCTTCAAATCGACGTGGCTTGATATATGAAAATTAGGAGATTTGGTAGCAATTTGCAAAGGCATTTGTGTTGGAGAATTGTGAGGCAACGATAGCAAGGAGGCCTATAAAATTGGTTGGGCAATTTTTGTAGAGAGGGCAATGAAGAGCTCGGATGATAGGTGCAACCTTGCCAACAAACGTATCAAATGGGAGGAACAAATGAGCATGAAAATAGAGGGTGGGCTTGTGCACCACAAAGTGGATGAATCATTAGGGGAAGGTTGGGAACTATAGGGGCCCTTTTATTTGCCATGGACTAATGAAGGTGTTTAAAAACTTGACAAATAGATGTTTGATATGTGTACTCAACTCTCTCTCTCTCTCTCTCTCTCTCTCTCTCCTTTTGCAACTTGGAAGGTTCTGTACCCCTGTTTCTCTCTTTCTTAATGGTACTCCAAGTGCAAGAAGACCTCAAAGTGTTACTGACGCTATGAGCAGTAGTAATGTGCTTAATAATAAAGGGGATTGGATAACATTGGAGTATAGGCGCTTCATGTGGCTTATTATGCAGCCAAGCATGAAGGGGGCACATAAAGTCCCTCGACACGACATGTCTTCATGCCTCCATCATTGGAAAGGCAGAATCCTTGAGCTCAAGCAAGGAAAAGATGGAAAGCAAATGGAAAAGATACAACATGTTTACACAACAACACAACTCAAGCTGGAAGAGAGTAACACAAGGAGATTTCTTGCGAATTGTAAGCCCTAATTATTGAAATAATAACTTTGGTATGTGCTACTTTCTTCTCAAATATTCATCAGATTATTTCTTTATTTACAGATATCTTTCCATCGGATTGCATTGAATGGGAGCCTTTGGGGTCCTTCACATGCACCTTTGGGGTCCTTCACATGCACATTTGAGGGTATACATATAGATTTCAGTGAGCTTTTATATGCAGGATGTACTAGCTCTCAGCTGGCCACTCGACAAATCTTCTTTTTTAATGCAACTTATGTGTTTCCAAAAGGATATGGTTATGGAAAACTGGTGCTTGTAGAACCTCCAACCTTGGCTAGCATTGACTCGTTCCTTCCTAATAATGCTACTTTGGTGGCATTCAAACGAAGGATTGACGTGGATGTGCAACTTGCCATGAAGTGCACATATGGCTCCCACAAGGCCACCATTGGGTGGTTTGTCCCTTTACACATTTTTGTGTACATTTTTCACTTTGCAGGAACTCCGACCATGTGGATTTTGAAAGGAGATGGATCTCTCAATAGCTTCTTAGCAGAAGGATGGGAAACCAAAGTAGCCCAATATCAAGGCAACACCATCAAATGCTCTCTCGCGATAAACTATTTCAAGGTACTACATTGCCACAAGCAAACCTTGTCAATGGTGTTTTCATACAGAAGATGGAAGACGACAATGAGCATTTGGGAGGCGTTGGATTTGGATACAGTGGGTAGGGAGCAGGTGGACCTCCAAGTTTGTATTCAAGAGGGTGACATACAGAAAATTACTATCAATGACGATTGGAATCTTGGAAATGTAAAGGAGTACCTTGGTATGTGCTACAATTTGAAGCACGAGTATTGTTTTGTAATTGACAGTCATATAGTTCATAGAAGAAAAGAGAATCCACATTTTGTAAAGATCTCATTTCCCGCGATATATCTCTATTCACCATAGTCAACACATGACTCTGTACACTTGCAACCATCACTTCTTTACTTGATGAAGGGGAAACTATGGCAAAGGAACTGGTCTTGCAAATTGCTTTTGAAGACCACAACCTTACCAAGTCATTAGAATACATGTCATATACTACGCAGCGCAAATCGGAGGAGACGGTGACAGTGACCCTTGTTGCTATACAAGATGTGGCTGCAAATTACGATGTCCCGGAGTCTGTGTTTCCCCCCATTTAACCTTCTCATCAACAAAGGTGGATCACTCCTCCGGCTTTGACATCGAATTAAAAAATGTAGTGGAGGCTAATGATGCCATGGAGATATGATTATAATGGTGCGATTTAATGATTTTGTACACATATCACAGTGTGCTTTTGTGATTCTTGCACTTATGTCTTCCTATTCCAGACTGCCTTCACAATTAACAGATTTGCGGCACGTTTGGGTGGTGTTCGAATTTCTTCTGAGGGTGGAGATAGCTCATTGTGGCACTACCTTGCCAGAACCCCCACTGAAATTCTCCGAGTATTTCATTCAGATTACTATGAAGAGGCCCATGCCGAACTTTTGAAGTGCAAAGCCTTGAGTGGCATGCTATGTGAGGATGCCATAGCCAGCAATGCGAATAAATGCATATTGGTAAATAGGGAGGATGCCTTGTGGGCCTTCGCAGGCAATTATGCCGTGGCCTATTAGGGCGATGTGACTTAGCTCTAGGTCACAGTATCGATTCCCCACAAGCCATAGCATCAAGCCTAGACAAGAAAACCCTTGAGGGGCCCTCTGGCCCTACCTAGATGGTTGATCTTATAAAAAATTTGTAAATGTCACGCATCTTTTTATATATGCATTTGCTAGTTCTCTGATCCAAACTTCAAGCGCATTTGTAACTCTTCTGAATTATTAATGAAATTTTTCATTTTGAAAACTTTGTACCACAACAGTGTTTTAATATGTGTACAGTGATGTCAAGTTCTTTTGTCAAAAAATATGTTGTAAATGTGGTTTTAATTGCTTAACATGTCTGCTGGCAGTGTCCAAATGACATTACAAACATTGTAGGATAAAAAAAATCTGGAAAAAAAAGCATGTGAGCTACGGTGCAGATTTGAGCCTTCCACAATTGGGGAAGGCCAAAATCCGTGCCGTAGTGCACATGCTTTTTTTTTCATTTTTTAAAATCCCTAGATGTTCTTTATGCCATTTGTCTACTGTTACGGCTTGATTTTAGCCACTTTATGCATCCTGATAAAGCTTGATCTGAATTATTTTCTGTAACTTGTGAGCTTATATAGATGCCGACAAAATATCATATTTCACAGTTTGGTGTTAAAAGATACTTGTGTATGTGCATATACACCGAGAGAGAGAGAGAGAGAGAGAGAGAGAGAGAGAGAGAGAGAGAGAGAGAGAGAGAGAGAGAGAGAGAGAGAGAGAGAGAGAGAGAGAGTCTCCTGTTAGATGGAGTTAGCATATGCTTGTGCAGACATCGGTATTCAATGTGTTACAGATTGGTAGTCAACTTGTGGGTGTACATAAATTAATATTAAACAAACACCGCAAAGATTACACTTTGATTGAAATAGACAAATCTTAAGACGAGAGAAAAGAGCATTGCATTAAAACTTTGGATTACATCAAAAGTAGATTGATTACATTTGAGAAAGGTTACAAAAGGCAAAAGGGTCTACTCATTGGATCTAGACTTTTTGATGCTATCATCTTGATGCAGTCGCATTGCTAACGCCATATCTACCGTCTTCAAGGTGACTCGCTTTGCATGTATATGGAAAATTGCCGAGTCTTGAAATAGCTACACCAAAATGTCCTCAACAACCTCTTGCAATGCTCCGAGTAATGTGCAGAGAGAGAGAGAGAGAGAGAGAGAGAGAGAGAGAGAGAGAGAGAGAGAGAGAGAGAGAGAGAGAGCAACCACTTAGGTGAACCCCACTCAAAGACATGGGAGTTTCAAATCATTTGTTTGTTTTTTGTAATTTAGAAAAAAATGTGCTATGTTTTTTTTTAAATTGTAAGATACTTTTGTAATTTAAAAAATATGTGCTATGTTGTGAAATATCACACGATAGATAGTGTCCATGAACACACTATCCATGCCACCATACCATGCTTTACCAAGTGGCAAGTGCATGCATTACGTGAATGATATGTACCTAGATCTCTTTAAGTGCATGGAAATGTCTCAAGAGTATGCATGGATGTACATGGGATCCATGGATGCCAAGTGTCAAGTCCCATCTTTACTCTCTCTCTCTCTCTCTCTCTCTCTCTCTCTCTCTCTCTCTCTCTCTCTCTCTCTCTCAACTTATCAATATTTCATACACATGAATTCTTGTCTCCAATCTTGCATGCAGGAGTGGCTTCTTACAAGAGTCTTCAGGGTTGTTGTCAAGTGTGCATTGTCCCTCAAGGGCCAAAATTTTGCTTGAACTATGACCTTGAGTGGGAACCACTCCTTATGCTTATGCTGTCAAACCATCCAAATGGAGGGCTATTGATGCCTGGTTTCCACATGGATGATCCCCCCTCTTAAGTGTGGAGTACAAGCTCTTCTTGATGTTCCAGTGCCTCACCTAATCTCTACCATCATCATCATCTTCTTCACTAATCAACATGAGCTCAGACTGTCATAGCCATGACCTGCAACATGCCAAGTCAGTCAAGGCACTGTGATGGTTCCAATCGTTCCAAGCATAATTGCCCGCCATAGCAGCACCATCATTCACTAAACACATGAGCACGATGAGTAGTAGCACCACTAGAACCAACCTTGAGCACATGTCCACTCATGAGCACAAGACTCTAGAGAGTCTCTAGGGGGAAGAGACAATATTACTCTCATTTGCCTTAATATATAGAATGAAGCTCATGCATCTTTTTAACAATGTGGGATTAATCTTGCTCTTTAACTCCCACACAATAGCTAGCAAGTTGATCTTCCCTTGTTCTCTTTTACAAAAAATTAACAACACATTGTTTTTCTTGCATTATATGGTAGCCATATTTTAGAATCCCTTTGTAGCCATTGAAATAAAACACCCATATAGACCCTATATTTAGATATAAAAATTCTATTTCCATATAATATAAAAATTATATAAGGGTGAAAAAATTATATAAAAGTAAGGAAGAGAAGAAAATATAAAATAGTGCAAGCAAGTGTGGACGAAAAATTAAAGCTCTTTTTTGCCAAATTCCCAAAATCCCAAGATAAAAGAACAACCTCCAAAGTAAAAAACAAGGGTGCCTATATATATGAGTTTGTAAGGGTGCAAGTGTAGGCATGCTTCCTTAGTATAGTTGCCAGAGGTTTGACACCATGTACTTAACCGCACTAGGTGAGAGTAGAATTATGGTAAGCACTTGTATGTGCCGTATATCCGTATATGGTGAATCCTCCTCATGTCATGCACCATTAGATTTCATGTGACAAATGGGCAAGGAAATAGCCAAGGCTATGTGTGCCATAAATTATGTTTGCTGTGTGAAAAATCTTGTTACACATAAAAGGGTGACCTCTTTGTGAAGAAGAAACTCTACGGCTATAGGGCCTTACAACCCTATGTCCCTAGGGCCATAGGGCCATAGGGTGGCCTAGGTGTCCCCGTGGAGTCTCTATCTTGGCATCCTATGCCCCTGGGGCCATATGGTGTACTCTATGCTAATAGGAACCCTATGTTTTTAAGGCCATAAGGTTCCTTTTAACATCGAGGACACCCTATGTATCTAGGACCTTAAGGTTGCGAAGATAGAGCTCCATTGGGGGAGTTTGGCTACCCTATGGCCCTAGGGCCATAGGACTCCTTCTTCAAATAGAGTAAATCCTATGGCCATAGGGTGCCAAGATAGAGGCTCTATAGGGGGGACCTAAGGTCATCATTGTTGTTTTTTCACATAGAGGGTACCATATGTTCCCAAGGCCATAGGGTGCCCTCTATGTGAAATAGAAACCCTATGTCCCTAAGGTCATAGGGGGGCCTAAGTGTCCCTGTGGAGTCTCTATCCATGCACCCTATGCCCCTGGGGCCATAGGGTGTCCTCTATGCTAATAGAAACCCTATGTCCCTAAGGATGTAGGGCTCCTTTTAACATAGAGGATACCCTATGTACCTAGGACCCTAGGGTTCCAAGATAGAGGCTCCATTAGGGAAGCTTGGCCAACCTATGGACCTACGGGCATAGGGTTCCTTCTTCACATAGCGTGAATCCTATGGCCCTAGGGCCATAGGGTGCCAAGATAGAGATTCTACAAGGGGGACCTAACCCCAACATGGTTCTTGTTCTACATAGAGAGTACCCTATGTCCCTAAGGCCATAGGGTTCCCTCTATGTGAAGAAGAAACCCTAAGGCCTTAGGGCCATAGGGTGGCCTAGTTGTCCCTATGGAGTCTCTATCATCTTGGCACCCTATGCCCCTAGGGACATAGGGTGTTCTCTATGCAAATGAGAACCCTATGTCCCTCAGGCCGTAGGGTTCCTTTTAACATAGAGGACACCCTATGTACCTAGAGCCATAGGGTTAGAGGCTTCATTGGGGCAGCTTGGCCACCCTATGGCCCTATGGTTCCTTCTTCACATAGAGTGAACCCTATGGCCCTAGGGCCATAGGGTTCCAAGATAGAGACTCTACAGGGGGACCTAAGGCCATCATGGTTCTGTTTTTCCATAGAGGGTACCCTATGTTCCCAAGGCCAAAGGGATCTCTATATGTGAAGAAGAAACCTTATGGCCTTACGGCCATAGGGTGGCCTATGTGTCAATGTGGAGTCTATATCTTAGCACCCTATGCCCCTGGGGCCATATGGTGTCCTCTATGCTAATGAGAACCCTATGTCCCTAAGGCCGTAGGGTTCCTTTTAACATAGAGGATACCCTATGTACCTCCGGCCATAGGGTGCCAAGATAGAGGCTCCCTTCGGGTAGCTTTCCACCCTATGGCCGTATGGCCACAAGCTTTCTTCTTCACATACAGTAAATTCTATGGCTCTAGGGCCATAGGGTGCCAAGATAGAGGCTCTACATGGGGGACCTTAGTCCACCTTGGCCACCGTATGTAATTCGATAGGCTTTCCTTGGGGGATTCACCACACAAAATGTCAATGTACCACTTGAGTTCAAATGAAGGGGTGGGGGTTATTTAATTAAGAAAATTTAGAAAAATTAACAAGATTACATTTATAAAAGGGGTCTTTTTTCAACTTTAGAAAAAAATCACTTAGTTCATAAGTAAATAGGGGTTGTTTTATTAGGAAATTTTTTTAATGTAAAGGGTTTTTTAAATACCTCTCAAACGCACGTTATACCAAGGGTTTTCTAGTAGTGGACTCTCCGAGAGGGTTTCTAATAACATATAGAATAACCTATGGTTCCAGGCCCATATGGTGCCATGATAGAGGCTCGATAGGGACACCTAGGATACCCTATGGCCCTAAGGCTATATGGTTCTTCTTATTGGGCTGGTACCCTATGATTCTAGGGTCATAGGATGTCAAGGTACAAGCTCTATTAGAGCACCATGGTAGATGCTCTTTTGGGGCATGTTAACACTATGATAGATGCTCTATTGGGACACCTTGGCCACCCTATGGCCCTAGGCTCATAGGGTTGCCTCTACCTTGGCCATCCTACTGCCCTTGGGTCATAGAGTAAACCCTACAACCCCAGGGCCATAGGGTTCCTTTTTGACACAAACTAAACCTTGCGGTCCTATGGCCATAAGGTGCCAAGGTAGAGGCTCTATTGGCGCACCTTGGCCACCCTATGGCCCTAGGGACATAGGGTTCCTTCTTCACATAAATTAAACCCTAGCACATTAGGGTGCCAATACAAAGGCTCTACAAGAGGCACCTTAGGCCACCTTAACTACCCTATGACCATAGGGTTCATGGTAGCATAGAGGACACTCCATGGCTCTAGGGCCATACTGTGCCAAGATAGATGCTCCACAAGGGTCATAGGGTTCCAAATAACAAAATGAAAACCCTATGAGCCAACGGCCTAGGTGTCAATATGGAGACTCTATTTTGACACCCTATGGCCTTGGGGTCATAGGGAGCTCTCTATGCTAATACAAACCATATGTCCCTAAGGCCATAGAGATTGTTTTAACAAAGAGGACACCCTATATAAATAGGGCCATAGGGTACCAAGATAGAGGCTCCATTGGGGCAGATTGGTCATCCTCTAGCCCTAGGGCCATAGGGTTTCTTTTTCTGACATATTAAATCCAATGGCCCTAGGGCTATAGGGTGCCAAGATTGAGGTTCTACAAGGGGAACCTTAGGCCACCTTGGTCACCCTATGATCCTAATTTCATGAGGTTCCTATTAACATAGAGGACATCCTATATGCACATGTCCATAGGGTGCCATTATAGAGGCTCCATAGGGACACGTAGGCCACCCTATGGCTCTAAAGACATAGTGTTCTTCTTTTTGAGGGTACCCTATGACCCTAGGGTGGCCATAGAGGTTCCATAGGAACACCTAGGCCACTATATGGTCCTAAGGCCATAGGGTTCCTTCTTCACATAGAGGGCACGGCTAGATAGGGTGCAAAGGTAGAGACTCTTTTGGGAACCTTGGCCACCCTATGGCCCTAGGGCTACGGAGTACACAATCAGAGGCTCTATTGGACATCTTGGCCATCCTATGGCCCTAGGCCCGTATGGTTCCTAGTTGACATAGAGTGAACCCTATGACCCTAGGGTCATAGGGTTCTTTCTTGACATAGGGTTCATAGGGCCCTAGGCCCGTATGGTTCCTGGTTGACATAGACCTAGGTCCATAAGGTGTCAAGGTACATGTTCTATTCGGGCACCTTCGCCATGCCTATGGCCATAGGGCCATAGGGCCATAGGGTTCCTATTAGCATAGAGGATAGTCTATAGCCCTAGGGTGATATGGTGCCAAGAAGATACTCCACAAGGGCCATAGGGTTCCTATTAGCATAGAGGATAGTCTATGAGCCTATGGTGATATGGTGCCAAGAAGACACTCCACAAGGACCATAGGATTGCTATTAACAAAAAAGACACCCTATGACTCCACGGCCATAGGGTTCCAACATAGAAGCTCAACAAGAGGCACCTTAGGAAACCTTGGCCACCCTATGGCCTTATGGCCATAGGGTTCCTATTAGCATAGAGGATAGCCTATGGCTCTAGGGTGATATGGTGCCAAGAAGATACTCTACAAGGGCCATAGGGTGCCTGTTAACAAAAAAGACACCCTATGATCCCACGGCCATAGGGTACCAAGATAGATGCTCGACAAAGGAACCTAGGCCACCCTATGACCCTAAGACATGATGGTTCTTTTTTGACATAGAGGGTACCCTATGGACCCAAGGCCATAGGGTGACCTCTATGTGAAGAAGAAACCCTATGGCCATAGGGCCCTATTGCCTAAGGTCCATAGGGTGGCCTAGGTGTCCCTTTGGAGTTTATATCTTGGCACCCTAGGCCCTTGGGGCCTATGATATCCTCTATGCCAATAGGAACCCTATGTCCCTAAGATCCTAGGGATTCTTTTAACATCAAGGACACTGTATGTACCTAGGTTCCTAATGCTTCCTACTAGAAGAGGCTCCATTGGGGTAGTTTTTTGGCTACCCTATGGGCCTAGGGCCATAGGATTCCTTCTTCACATAGAGTAAATCATATGGACCTAGAGCCATAGGATGCCGAGGCAGAGGCTCTATAGGGGGGGACCTAAGTTCATCATGGTTCTTTTCTGACATAGAGGGTACCCTATGTCCCCAAGGCCAGAGGGTTCCCTCTATGTGAAAAAGAAACTCTTATGGCCTTAGGGCCATAGAGTGTGCTAGGTGTCCCTATGGAGTCTCTATCCATGCACCCTATGCCCCATGGGACCATAGGGTGTCCTCTATGCTATACAGGCATTGTTGGCATTGTTTCTATACATGCATTACTATTATTGTCTTGCTTGCATGGTTTGCTTTTGTGCCACTCCGTTAGCAAATTCAAGGCATACAAATACCTAATGATCCCAAGACGATATGAGAGAGAGAGAGAGAGAGAGAGAGAGAGAGAGAGAGAGAGAGAGAGAGAGAGAGAGAGAGAGAGAGAGAGAGAGAGAGAGAGAGAGAGAGAGAGAGAGAGAGAGAGAGAGAGAGAGAGAGAGAGAGAGAGAGAGAGAGAGAGAGAGAGAAATGAAATGTTATATTATATTAACGTCTTCAAAAGGCCAAAATGACCGATGAGACCAAAAAGTTACAATTGGTGAATCTGATACCATGTTTGAGTACGGAAATTACAAAGTTACAAAGAACTAACACTAAGACGCTAAGGAGAAAGGAAATGGGGGGGGGGGGGGGGGGGGGGGGGGTTTGTGGGTTCAGAGGAAATTTTTCATCACTTTCGGATCTCATCGACCTCCTCCATGGTCAGTACTCTGGTTGGGCATCTTGCATGTCGAGCTAGAGTGATTTGTATATTCTGTTTTGCAGCCTTCGTCGGTAGTGGGAGACCCCCCGAGGTTGTGGATGTCTGGATCTGCCAAGTTCCGTGGCTCGATCAAGCAATGTACCTCTAGTATGAGTAGGCTCTGAGTTTTGCTTTGATGACTGCTCCGTTGGCTCTCCTCTGGCTGGTGTAAAGAAATCTCTGATTCGTTTCTTTCCTCTGATGTTCTCAGCAAGCTCTCCCTAAGGTTGCGCAGCTCTAGCAGGAACAATCCGAGACACCTCTGATCCTTGTATCTCATGACTTCATAAAAAGGTCCGAACCCTTCTCTGAACAGGCAGTGGAAGCGGCCGCGTATCTCATAGTATGCCGGGCAGTGACATGTGTAGTGCAGCTCTGTCTCTGGCTCTAAGTTGCATAGGTGACATATCCTAGCTCCTGCCGGCACCCCTCAAAATCGGCCAGACTCGATTTGGAGCTAATGTGAGGATGTGCGTATCTGTCCAATACCACATCTTATCCCATGAGATAAGTGTGTGTCCATGTATGCAGGTCTAGTCACAAAGCCGTCCTCCGTGAGTTGGAGAAGATGCTCTCTGTAGAAGGCCATCTTCGTGCCCAACTTTTATGTCGGCTGTATCCACGTGCTCCTAGTATTTAGCTGAATCAGATCCTGACGTATGAGTCTGGTGATCTCTCTCCGTGTGAGAGACAGGGAGGGTGTATCCAGGGAGTATTGAAGCGGAGGTAATCTATCCATCTTGAGACCATGCGACTGAAACCATGCTGTCATCTGTCCATACGAGCATGTTGTATCGCCTTGTAGAGCTAGTTGTTGAATGACTCAAAGGCAAGCCGAGCGTATTTATCCCTGGGGAGATCCCATAGACCGTGCATAAAAGAAACTGATCTCGTCAATGCCTCCACCACAAGGGGGGGGGGTAGCTAGCTCGGCTCGGATAATGTCATGTGGTACTGAGGCCTTAGCCCGAATCATCCAAGCAATCATAGAGACCAGAGGCCTCTCCATACATCTCCATCTATCTGTGTTGCCAGATCTCCCATGGTGGTCTACTGAGGGTCCCCATACATAAACTCCATAGAGCATAGCTGGAGTCACTTGAGTGTCAAAAAGCCAAAGCTTTGTTCATGGTTCCTGATATTGAACATGCGAACACATCCTCTCCAGTCCTCCCAACGCTGCATATGCTCTCATAAGTCTAGTCTCTGATGCTCTCCTTAGTGAAAACACCGGTCCACCAAAGACTACCCCAAGATAAGTATATGCATCTGTGTACTCCACAGTCTCCTAGCCATACATAAATGTGGGTGCCGACCTCCTGACCTAGTGTGGTGTGGTGTTGAACACCATAACCTTGGTTTTCCCCAGATTGACAGACAATCCACTGTCACGAGCAAATGTATGCAGAGCATCCACGTGATGCTGCATCCCCTCTGGTGAGTCAGAAATCAACACAATATCATCAACATATAGTAACGGTGGAATCCATGTCCCTGCTAGCTGAGCCCCCCCGTCCCTTTGACGCTCTACATAGTCCGAAAACTCATCCACATACATCCCAAAAAGAGTCGGGGATAGGGGGCATCCCTACTTTACTCCAATATTGGAGAGGACCATGTCCGACATTCCCTCAGTGGTGCGTACCCGCCCCATCAGTGTCCTGTATAGAGCCAGAATCCCCCAAATCAGCTCTGTAGGCACACCCATGTCCTGTAATCTGTATATAAGTCTGGTTCTCGACACTGTGTCGAAAGCTTTGCGGAAATCCACAAAGCTACAATTGATCCTCTTGCCATGCTGTCTACCCTCCTCAATAATAGCTCTGAGTGTCAGAATCTGGTCAAGAGTGGAGAAACCTCTCCTAAAACCTGCTTGCCCTGGTGCTCTTATGCCCTCTCACTGTGCCCATCTACTCAACTCTTTTTCAAGAATGGATGCATACAACCTAGCTAATGTGTGACCAACCATGATGGTGCGATAATTCTCGGGAATCATGGGATCTCCTGACTTGAAAACAGGCACAATCATGGACATACTCCAAGTCTCAAGGAAGCCTTCATACATGGCTCGATTGAACATCATAGCCAGGAGCTCTGCGAGCATATCCCTGGCATGGATGAAGTGCTCTGCTACCAAACCATCATGATCATGTGCTCTCCTTGTCTTCATCCTGTCAATAGCTTTCCTTACCCTCTCGGGAGTAAAGAAAGAACATGTCTTCGTGCATGTCTCTAGTGGGTCCGGTAGAGGTGGTTGTCCTGATGCTGTGTAGAGAGATGTGGCATATTCCCCCCATGTCTCAGTGGAGGTGACCACTGGTGGTGGTGAATGTTCGTGGAATAGCCTCCATGCTTCGCCTGAGTCCCAACTTATAAATAACTGATACAGATCTTGCTCTAGCTGGGATAAATAAGCCCTTTTCTTTTGTCGCACTAGGCAGAGAAAGATAATCCGTGACTGTCTATGTGTGGTAATACCCATGAGAACTTCCCTCTGTAACTTGATCCTCATCATACCAATTGTTTTGGGGCATTTTTCCAGATCATCTTCGTGTAGGCTGGTTGTGGGGGTATGCTTTTGACGTTGCATCATGGAGCGTCTCTGTCAGTATCTAAGTGAGTTCATCTAGTGGCCATCCTGGCTCCTGGGTGCATAGCTTCCTATATATCTTATCCATAAACAAAGAGTCCGTCTCCCTCATGAAGGTATACCGGATGTGTGTAGGGACCTCTCCTAATGGAGCTGTGCTGAAGTGAAACGTTAGGGTGAAGGACAAGATAGCATGATCAACTACTACTCCATCTGGCCCATAACATGATCCACTATGCTGGTACCATGTCGATGTGGAAAGCAAGTAAAACCTTCAGCTGTCAAAAATCTTTGTAGGCCATTCAAAATGGCCAATCTATGTGCGGTTCGCATATCTATCAAGTGTCTGCCATATTCCGTGTATTCCTCATCTTGTGATAATCTAGATAGACCCATCTCTGTATCGTCCAACTCCTTAAGCATTTCCTCGGAAGTATCATAAAATATTGTCTGGTGGTGGGCAGTCCCAACATTGAAATCCCCTAGTATGATAATGTCACCATCCTTAGAAAATTCCCATATGTCATTATCCAAAATAGCAAAGGGGGATTGTCCCCTAGGTGATGCATATATTGACGTACTAGGAGGAAAGTAACAGATAGCAATGTAGAGGTATCTGCCTGTCTCTGCCCTGAGCCTCACCCTCATGTACCTAGCATGCTCATCCTTGCGCGCTATAGCTACAACTCCTCCCTAAATAGAACTGCCACTCCCCGTGAGCCTCGTCCTCAATGCTCCGATATGGTCTCTTGTCTGCAGGCTGTCTCCCATCTATATCCGCTCACCTGTGGCATGGATTGCCCAGGGGCTTGATGCGTCTCAGAGTAGAAGATGATGTCTCTCCCTGTGAAGTTATCCTCAAAGGCCCCTACATCAAGACGAAGTGAACCGTTACAGTTCAAGGTTGCCATCTTTAGTGTGGTCCCATAGGTCTCACACCGTCATGCAGGACGTCGCTCCAATATCACCACCTTTCCATCTCTGTAAAAAGAAATCTTCCCCTTTTCCCTTGCTGCTCTAATTTCCGGCATTACTTCTTGTATATGAGCAATCTGCGAGAGGGTGAGGTCATCTCTAAGAAAGATGCCAGTCTTCTTTAGAATGGGTCTCTTCTTCAGGAAATCCTTCTTCGCTTCCATGGAGGGGAAGTGGAGAATGAGTGCCCTTTCCTTCGAGGTTTCTCCATTGCTCCCGCTTTTCTTTGTGCCCACTCTCCAGGCCCTTGTATGCGTCTGCTCGTTGACCCCCACCAGAGTCATGAGTTCTTTCACCTCTTCCTCCACATTATCTTGGTCTTTGAGGCCACATATCCTTACGTGTAAGGCCTGCACACGTCTCCTTTGCTCCTCTTCTAGTGTCAAGTTGATGATGGTTGGTGTGGGGGTGGGGGTTATTTCCTTGCCTTTCCCTTTCTTGACAATCTCGATCCATTTTTCAGCCTTTTCTGCTTTTTGTTGGGTCTTTGTGATGACATCTACCCACGAGGTCGTCATTTCTTTTTGTTTCTCCCCACCTTCTTTGATGGCCCACACTTGTTCCTTAATTGTGTTAAGCTCTTCAATTACTGAGGGTTGAAGCTCTCCCTCTTCGAGGACATTCTGCGATCGCACCTCTGCAAGCTCTTTCTTGAGTAGTGCGATTTCCTCATCTTGAGCCTTCATGCGTCCTTGAGTGTATGTATCGTGCTTTCCTATGCTGCCACGCGTGCATCGAGTATGTTGATAGTACCTAGGAGGTGGCGGTTGATCATGTTGATGGACTCGCTCAATTTGTCTTTGCATTTTTAGATGGCATCCTCCACCGGGTCATCTTTGCCATTCTCCTTCCTGATGGTCGGAAGGCCACCACAGGAGAGGGAGAGGATTTTTTTTCCCTCTCTCTTCGCAGCTTCCCTCTTTCTCTCTCTACGCTCGCAAACCTTGTCTCTCTACGCTTCTCACCTTTTTTTCCCTCTCTCTACACTTTTTTGCTTCTCTCTCTACGCTGGTTTTGTTACTTTCAATCCCTCTCTATGCTCAAACAGCAAGGGGGGGGGGGGGGGGGGGGGGGGGGGGGGGGGGGGGGCGCGGGGAGAGCGTGTCAGCAAGGGGGGGGGCACAAACCTATTCTCTCTCTACACATGAAAAACCCCTCTTAATCTCTCTACGCCTAAAAACCTCATTCTCTCTCTACGCTCTAGGACCACAATCTCTCTCTACACTCCTGGACCACATTCTCTCTCTACGCTAGAAAAAATGCCCATTCTCTCTCTACGCAAGGGCTGCGGGAAAGAGGCAGCGAGTAGTGGGGTGCAGTGCCGTTGCGAGGGGGGGGGGGGGGGGGGGCAGCGAGCGAGCAGGAGCAGGGGTGGGTGCAGCGACTAGGAGCAGGAGGGGCGGGGGGGGGGAGGGGGCAGCGAGCAAGCGAGCGAGCAGAGAGAGAGAGAGAGAGAGAGAGAGAGAGAGAGAGAGAGAGAGAGAGAGAGAGAGAGAGAGAGAGAGAGAGAGAGAGAGAGAGAGAGAGAGAGAGAGAGAGAGAGAGAGAGAGAGAGAGAGAGAGAGAGAGAGAGAGAGAGAGAGCTCTCATTAACGTCGTAGGAACAATCCCCCCACGAGATAGACGTTGTGAAGTTTGAATACAAGACGCCCTTCCTCTGGCGTGCAACTTTTTTTCTTTCTCATGCACAACTGTTCTTCTTTCTCGTGTGCACAAGTGTTTTTCTTTTTGTTTGTTTGGTGTGTGTTGTGTGGGGGGTGTATGTTGCTTGCTTGCATGGTTTTTTCCCTTTCTCGTGCACAATTGTTTTTCTTTTTGTTTGTTTGGTGTGTGTCGTGACGTGGGGTGTGTGTGCTTCTTGCTTGCATGGTTTGCTTGGTGGTGCTTCTTTATGTTTTCTTCTTTTCTTTGGTTTTCTATTGTTTTTGGTGGTAGGTATGTGGCTTGTAGCAGATACTGACTGAGGTGTTCACATCGCTTGAGGCCTATGGGAATCCTCAGATTAGTGTGGATGTACCTGTAGGGCCTTCTACAGTCGAAGTTCCCTATCTCCACCGGCTACGTCTTCACCAATGTCCTCTATCAAAACATTGAGAAAATATAAAAAGAATGTAAAAAGCCATGTCATTGTGCAAATAAAAAGATAGATATAGAAGACTCCTTGCAACAATTTAAAGAAAGACACAAAAGACATGTCGTTGCACCCATAGTGCAAAAGATGCATTTATCGTAACCATAGTACAAAAGATTATATAAAGTATTCCTGAAGCATCTTGGCACAACTTGATGCCGACTACTAGGTCTATGGTTAGCTCTTGCCTAAGGAGAAATCAACATCATCTAAGCCAGCTACATCATCCTCTGTAAACTCCACTGCTTCAGTTTTAATGGGTTTGACATCATCCTCTGGGAGTGTTGTGTCTACATCCATCAGCTCCGCTACTTTGGTTTCAATGGGTTCGGCATCGATGTGACAGTAATTAGATTCTCATAAATTCGAGCACCTCGTGGAGACACTTTGATGACATACCACCAACGCTCATCGGACGGCTTTGGATAGAAAATAACCTGCAATATTTTTGTCATTCATTTAGTGACCTCCGCTTTCATCTTATCAATGTTTACATTAAATTAATGAATGTACCTACTCGCACTATTCCAGAAGAACAAATGTATCTCATAGGTCACTCCAAGGCTTTGTGGAGTCCACTTCAATAAACCCTGACACACCTCTTCGAATGGTGGCATTTGATCCTTCCATAATCACTTTAAACCACTGCACGTCAAAAATGAGAATTTAGTCTGCATTTATGATCTCTTTCAATAGCCCAAAGTATTACAACTCTGCAATCACAATGTTTTCATTTGTTGCACGACGTGGACTAGCTTGCCATCACACCATAGTCAAATGTCACACACTTCTTATTGATGTGCTTCACTCGAAAGTAATGTCCACGAGACCATGCGGCACTATATGACTTATACTACAAAAGAATGATATTTTTATTCAATATTAAATTAACTACCTTGTCAGTACTAGTTGTTTAGTATGCAGGATATTAAATTAACTACCTTGTCAGAACAACCATGAGAAAAGTCCCATTCTTCCAAGCTGACATGAACCCCTTGCCTTTGTGAGATGCTCATGTTGCCATAAAAGAGGCATAAAGTGAGCTAACACCTCTAGCTCTGGTCTATACCACACTATTTTCCCACATTGACATGCTCTAAATGCACGCCATGCATCATATCTCTCTTCCTTGGCTGTTTTGTATGTTGTGAGCCATTTATACATAGCCGGATGTTCAACATGCAAAAGCGATTTATCTTTTCTTCAAGCGTTGTGTCCATTCACTTTGAGATACCTCCACCATGAGCCACATCTGTCGTGAGCCATTCATCTTCACCCAGTCACCATAACATTGGAGACTCTTTGTCAAACTTAGAAATCCATTCTCAGCAATGTACACAAGAGACTCTTGCACAATCCAACCCTCATTCATGCTACCCTCTGGACGAGCCTTTTTTCGAAAAAATCCTTTCAGTGTCTTCATGAAGTGCTCCAAGAAAAACATCCAATGGCAATGCACACTGCCAAGCCATCTCTATCTCATTCACAACATGCACTAGTAAATGAACTTGGATAGTGAGCATTGACGGAGGAAGGTTCTTCTCAATCATGCACACTAGATCAACATCATTCTTTTGTGCTGAATCAATAGAGGTTGTTTTGATCTCTTTTTGCAATATCCACTGCACTAATTCTTCCAATTTGTAAATAATGGATCAAATTTCCAATGTTAATGACCCTACCATACAGATGCGTAGAATGAACAACAAAAATAGATAGAGAGCATTATCAGTGGGGTTAGATTGAGACTCTTTGCAAGGACGTACTTGACATATCTTGTGCCAATCATGCGATTAGAGACCACTCAACTTTCCATCCTTAGTGAAAGTCGTTCAAAGTGAGTGCATGAGACCTATTGGCGTACAAATGGAGCGTATAATATGCTTTGTACTATGCTCCTCAGACTTTGACAACACCCAAGGAGCCTTTGACAAAGTTACGCAACCATCCACATAGGTTACAAGCCATAACTCTTGCATAATTCCCACATCTTGCAAATTGGCCCGGGCACCATGGGAGTCCTTTCTTCTAGTAATGTGATCCCGCAATAGACTCCCAACATTTTTGAAGATATGCATTAGATCTAGGATATGATTGATGCACAAGCTTGTCTAGTAATGTAGCTCATATAGAATTGAAAACCTCTTCATCCTAAGGGGCAACCCTTCATGATGTCGTTGCTTCATAAGATACCAATCCTTAGCTGTCATATGTAAGGGTCGATGCCCGAGGAATCCCTCACGATGTTCATGTGCCTCAGGGAGATAAGCTCGATGCCCTTGGTATATCATCTTCTTAAGTGCATTTGAGTAACGTGCATTTAATCCTGGCCCATAAATCGAGCATGTATGATAGCCACTAGTAATAAGACCTGAGATTTAGATAATTGGATTAAAAAATTGGAGATCCATTAACACATTTCATACTAACATTATATTGATTTTACCTGAACATTTCCCATATCCAGGGTAATCATGCATAATCCACATAAGTATTTGTCTATCATGATGCTTACTTTTGTCTACCACCTCGATGCCGGACCACAACTCTTTTAGCTCATCAACAAGGGGCTGAAGATATATATCCATATTATTTACCTTGTAACGACCAAGCACAAGTATCAAATGCCCCTTCTTGGTTGTCAACCATGGTGGAATGTTGTAGTTCACAACTACTATGGGCCACACAAAGTAAGTTGTGGAGCACTAACCAAATGGATTAACCCCATCCATCACTAAACTAAGATACAAATAATGAGCCTCTTCTGCAAATTCTAGCCAATGCTCATCAATGTGCTTCCAAGCCATGCAATCTACTGGAATATGTTGAACACCATCTGTGGAGTGATTTTGGGAGTGCCAAGACATAAGCCATGCTATTATTTTGAACCTAAACATGTACTTGATCTGTGGTATCAATGGAAAATGTCTCAATACCTTTTCTGGCACAGTACTCCCCTACAAATCTTTATGATATCGATCAGAACCACAAGCTAGACACTTTTCCAATTCTGCACACTCCTTTCGAAAGAGGACACAATTGATAGTCATAGTCCACACCAAGCTTTTGGAGTATCTTTCTTGCATCATCTCTATAGCTCGGTGTTGTATCTTGTGCCAGTAGTTTGTGATTTTTCAAAAGCCTGTACACCACATGATATTAAACATATATCTATGGTAATCAAAATTTATGTACTAAACATTTCATACATTGTCAAATTATACTTGAATAGCTCTGTGACACTTTTATCACTCCACCCAAATGATGCTTGAAGATTTAGTAATGCAAGCACAGTAGCCTTCATATATATCGTACGAGCCTCCTGATTCATATCATCGGCTATGGGATCAATGGCCTTGAATATACCGTCTACAATGTCATTCATTTCTAATTCAAGCATCTGCATAGGTGGATCTTCATCACTTTCATATGCTGGATTTTTGTTTCTGTGCACATCCGGTGAAGATGGTGTCATAGGTGGATGAGCATAAGTTTTTACAAGATGTGTGGAATGCATGTGAACTCATCAAATAGGTTGCAAGCACATATGGAGACACACACTAACTTTAGAGATGTGTACGCATCCTAATAATAGCAATGAAGTCTTTACCAATCTGCAATAGCTTGATCAATGGCATTGGGATCAAAGCGATCATAATCTCAGACATGTTGCAACATTACATGA